>NW_008359625.1:255435-301114 GCF_000622305.1 Nannospalax galili | reverse complement strand
ATATAAATATTTAATTAATTAACTTCTTTGGTCTCTCTCTCTCTCTCTCTCTCTCTCTCTCTCTCTCTCTCTCTCTCGTCTTTTTGAGACAGGGTTTCCTTGTAGCCCCAGCTGGCCTAGAACTCGCTACATAGACCAGGCTGGCCTGGAACTCAGAGATTCACCTGCCTTTGCCTCCCAAGTGCTGGGACTAAAAGCGTGTGCCACCATGCCCAGCTCCTCCTATTTCTCTTGATGCCATGCCAGTCAGATTTTTTCTTTACGATCCCCTTGACCCTTTTCAAGATTGTGGGTATTTCTGCATAGTTAATTCTCAACTCTTGCCTTAGCTAATCGATTAGCCTGTGATGCTACTCCGTTCCTTCTTTGAGCTGTTCTTCACGTGACTTCCAGCCTATCATACCCTCCTGGTTCTTGGTTTCCTTTGCCGGTTTCTAGTTTTCTTTGATGTTTGAATGTAGGGGACCTTAAAAATAGCCCAGAGACTGGACTCCTCTGTCAAACCCACTGCTTTGAGCTCATCTTCTCTCTTGGCATTAACTAGCAGTCAGATGCTGATGACTCCCAAATCTGTATCTTCCTCAGGGCTTCTTCCCAGAAATACCTATTTAATAATCCCAATTGGATGTCTAATTGCCATGTCAAATACATTAAAAAATGTCTAAAACCAAAGTACTGATCTCTTCCCCTATAGTCCTTCTAGATTTTTCCTGAGTTTGGTCAATGGAAAATTAATTCTTGCATTCTATTAGACCAAACACTTGAGTTCACTGCTGACTTTTTTCAGTGGTGTGTTGATAAGTGTGTAAGAGCTGGCTTTCAGTTCTGAAGGGAAGAAAGGAGTGAGAGGAAGACCAGACTTCCTCATGTAAATACTCCCTCCCCTACTCATTTCTAGCCATAAACACGGGGCCCCTTGGGTGTCCTGGGGTACAACTATACATGCGTAATCAATTGAAGCCTAGTACTGCTTTGTGCTGCTACAGTCATCCCGTGTCATTCCAGCTCCAAGAGAATTAATTATAAGAACTGGGGCTGCATTCTTCTTTCTTTATGGAAAATAAAACAACAGCTTTCTACCGCACCAAGCTAGATGGCTGGAGATAATCCTAAGGAGCTGGATAGGAAGGATGGCTTGGCACATGTCAGAAACAAAGCCCTGTGGCATTCCCAGTCACAGTTTGGTCTCAGAAAAATAGCTAATTGCAAATATTTGATAAGTGCTTAAAAGTTTTCCCAAAGCTCTAAATCCTAGGGGAAGATAGAGCGTTCCCAGGCCAGACTAAAACCTTTTAACCTTAAGTCTCTTAAACATAAATATGTTGCCAAGATGCCGAGTGGATATTTAAATCATCCACTTCCTCTTCAGTGCTATCTCTCTGTTTTGGAGAGAGACCAAAAATGCTTGGTTCTTTCTGGCACCGCTTTCTTCATTTAAAAAGGATTTATACTTCAGGGGTTTTGACTTCAAGGAAAAAAAAAAGCACATATTTTGAATGTCATATTCCAAATGTTTTGACCCTTTCAAACAAAAACACACTTCTCTGTAAGAGAATAAGATTGGGTCTAGAACACATCTAAAAGGACTTCCAAAGTGATGAGCAAGGAGGGAAAATTGACCCACCAGCAAGGACTTGTTTAGAAAACATTCAAAATAGCCCATCCAAGAGGTAGAGTTTAACTAGACCTCTTGTAAATAGTTTTGTTTCAAAGTAATTTAAGATAGTCTAAGTATTTCTAATGTGCCCAAGTCATCAGTCTGTTAAAGTTTAAATGTGATTAAAAACATTGAGAACCAGCTTCACAAATGGGTATAAACAGAAGATTCTGGTTGATGCAGGTCAGGCAGAGAGTTCTCTGGAAGTTCTCAACCAGGAAAAGGGTTGATGAGGAGTGAGCTTTGACAATTTAGATCAGGGCTTCTTCAACTTTTTCTACTTGTAACCCCTAATCACGCAAGAAAAATTTCTATAATCCTTGGCATATAACTGGATAAAATAGGTACATAGATCAAACATTTACTGATACTAAATCATAAGACTATTTTGGTATATATATAATTTTATTGTTTATTAAAGATTAAAGAAAATTTGCATACTAATGAGATAACTTTATTTTACATAAAAATGAAATCTTGGTTGAATATCTGATAATGCAGGTCATAAGGCATCTTTGATATTTTTCAGAGTAGACCAGTACTTTGATTTTTTTAAAATGATTGTCAGTGTTTAGAATGTCATGTCACATAAATACCTAGTATAAAATGGCCTTAGTGTGTTTAGGGCCATTTCAGAAATTCTTGGAAATTCTGTCCTAATTCCAAGCCAAAACACACTGAGTGACTTTTTTTAATGAAAAATCAAGTCAGCAACTTAATATAATCCAAAGATGTACTGATGTGATACTCACATGCTGAGGGGTGGTGGGAGGAAAATACTGAAAACCTCTGTTTTCTGTAATTAAACCACTATATGTTATGCTATGTAAAAACATTCATGTAATTCATAACATGCAATAGTTTGGCATCTTAGCTGAGATGCTTCTGGTTCACTAGTGTACAAGGTGTGAAGGCGTGTACAGAGCAAAGTGCATGTACTTACTGTATGTTTATAGCCAAGGCTGCAATGAGGGTGCAGGATGCTACACTGTCTAGTGTTGCTAGAAACACCCTGGACTCTTTACAAGTTTTATTTTGAATTAATTCTTGGTTCCTGCACAGTCAGAAAACTTTTCCTGTTGCCAAATTTTTGGTGAACCCCAAATTCAGTTATGGAACCCCACATGGGGTTGCAACCCACAGTTTAAGAAGCTGTGATTTCGAGTAACCAAGACAACTGCTTTGATCAATTTGCCTTCATAGTTTAAAAAGGCTCCAACTGCTTCTGATTACTCTCCTCAGCCTCCTCCACAGTTTGTGTTCCTCAGGGGGGATGGGTAATATCAGAATGTAAAACCACTCATAGGGTGTAGCTTATAAATTGATTTATAAATAGATTTTTGGTTAGTAGAGGGTGATTGAAAATTATCCATGACCAAGGAAACCTTAGTTGACAGCACATTTTGATTGATATGTGCTTGGGAAAACTTGTGGGCGACCTGGGTGGTTAGTCATTCCTCCATGGTTCAAGAGTTGCCAAGAGGCTTGTCCATACATACCTCCCTCCTGCACCGTCAGCTAAAAGGCAACAGCATGGATCCTTAGATTGGAAAAGCACAGGCAGGTCGAAGGCCCAAGCAGAACTCAGAAGTAAGCTTTGAATTTCATAAAATTTCTACCTTTTCAAAAACTGGCTGTTAGCCTCCCATTACTGTAACAGATGCCTAAGAAAATCAATTTATAAAGAGTAAAAGTTTGCCCTAGCCCACAGTTTTAGAAGTTTCTTTCCATAATCCATTAGTCCTATTGCTTTGGGCCTATGGGAATGTATCATGACCAGAGCATAAAGTGGACCAGAAACACTTACTTCCTGGCCAGGATATGAAAGACAGGAAAAAAGAGCTAGGTTCCCACCAACTCCTCCAAGAGCATCCACCAAGGACCTGAAAATCTCCAACTAGGTTCCACATCCTGAAGCAGCTCCTTCAACCCTAAGTAGCGCCAGCTGAGTACAAGACTTTGGGGACATTTAAGGTCTAAATAATAACACTGGAACACACTGGATACAGGAAAAGAGAAGACCATCAGCCACCAGGGGCAGCACTTTGGAAGGCAATGGTTTGAGCCTCTCATTGGATCCTGGGTTCAATTTCTACTGTGGCTCCCACCCTGGGGAGCCATCTGAGAGAGCAGCTGTTAACCCAGGGCACTGAAGATGTGAACTGTCGGGTTCACAGTTCATACTCTTTGTAAATAAATCAGGGTATAATTATAATCAAATTGAGAAACAGGGAATAGATCCCCCATCAGGCTTAATCTAGCAGTTCAAAGGTGTCTCAGAAACCAGAAGGATTTTGGAAACGCTGATTAGGACAACCAAGAGAAACTCATTGGATGATTTGCTATCCTTAGCCATTTGATTTATTTCATATGGATAGGATTTAAGTCAAATCACTGAAAATGCAGGATTAGGCTAATGAGTTGATTAGACACAACTGGCAACTAGTCATAATACATTCACTTGTAATAAGCATTTATGATCCTTACGCTTATGCTATCTCAGAGAATATTAATCAATTTAAATACTTTATAAAAATTCAATGTCTACTGTGTTTTGGTGACCTTCCTATTTCTGTAAACCATCCAAGATTCCTTTTAAAAGTTTATAGTCTCTGGTTTTCTAAATGTTGTCAAAAGACAAAGGGGTGGGGGACCCTTAACCTCAAGGGTGTTCTTGTGGAATTTGGCTCCTGTGTCCCATTTCCGTCATAGTTTGATGTTTTTCTAGCAATGAGAATACATTCTCATCACCTCTGCAGTAGAAAGCACCACGTTGGCTCGGACTTCAGGGACTGTGCGTAAGCTGTCAAGTCATCAATAGCTAAGTGACTCCAAAGTTGATCTGAGGGAATTTTAATCTTATTTTCTTTGTTTTCCAAAATGACTACTCTAAACCTCTCTTTCCATGTCAGAAAATAAAAAAATGGTAGACATGACCAAGACTGACATGTCAAAATATAGACAATGATGCCCTGTTGAACATAGACTTTGTTCTAGATGGAGTTCGAGAAAAGAGGGATTAGTTGAGGGAACTAATCATTATTGAGCCTCAATAGTTCCTGCGCTGTTATTTATATTATTTTATTAATTCTTGTGGCTTTCTATATCTTTCCTCAGATGAGGAAGTGGAATCACAAAGGGTTCACAATTTACCTGGGCTTTCACAGGCCTTTCACACAGCACGAAGAATGTTCTCTCATGCTTCCCTGTGTTTCAGTTCTTATCAGTTCAGAATAGTTTACTGAGGACTGTCAAAGTTACAAGGAAGAAAGCTGTGATCCAAGAGCCTCTGACAAGGCTGTAGGGGCGCTATTATACTAGGATGTCTCCTATGAACTCTTTTTGGTAACTTTAGCTTGAAAGTAGGAGACTTCACCCTATAGCTCAGGCTGGCTTCCAACTCATCCTTTTCCTCTCAGCCTTCTGAGTGCTGGGATTGCTGGTATGTGTCACCAGTCCCTCACTACTTTTTAAAAATCACTATTTAGGGGCTGGAGCGATTGCTCAGCGATTAAGAGTACTGACTGCTCTTGCAGAGGACCCGGGTTCAAATCCCAGCACCCACATGGCAGCTGATAACCATCCATAATTCCAGTTCCAGGGGATCTGATGCCCTCTTCTGACCTCTGCATTGCATGACATGAATGCACTTACATACATGCAGGCAATACACTCACACACATAAAATAAAAATAATAAAGTATTGAAAAATAAAATAAAATAAATTTAAAAAAATCACCAATTTCCAGAGTCAGGACTAGTGTTATGATCAAGGTAATTAGGGTTTTATTTTTAAATACTTAAGTGTAATCTATAAACTCTAGTCTAATCCTAGGGAGTATTCTTAGTAGAGAAAGGACACTAGTTGGGGTTATGTACTCCAAAAAACAAAAGACTGATGTTTTAAATATCACAGTCTGAATCCAAAGGTCTATAATTGGCATAAAAGATGTTGAAATTTTTCACTGGGCAAATGAATGGATATTGAATTTATGTGTTTGGTTTAGTTAGAAGGTTTCATTCTAGACTTCTCATCTTTGTGTGTCTGGGGGTCTAAGAATCTGATAAACACCATCAGGGATATGTTGTAGGTTTGGGATTCTATTTAGGCCTATACCCATTTAAGGAAAGAACGTAGCCAGGCTAGAACAGTGAGTTGACCCCACCATCAGAATATGGTAATACTTGCAGGGTAAGAGGGTAGGAGGATGGAGGGGTTGGGGAGGTATGGGGGTGTAGGGTGGTCCTTTTGAATGAGCTACTTGTCAGAGCAGTAACTTTGCCACGGGCACAGAACAGACCTTGTTTTTGTGCCCCCTTGCTAATAAATATTTATGTGTGTGGTAGAACTTAACCTCTGAACTTGTTTCTGTTTCAACTTATCACACTGTAGTGAGGTAAATTGTAAGACCTACATTTAAAAATAGGAGATTATTGGCATTTGGTACTCACCATAAAGAGCTTTACAATTGTGTGCTGGAAAAATGGCTCAGGTTAGTCTATAGTAAACAGTTACCTCAAGAAGTCCAGGAGGAACTTCTTCTTTGATACTTCTATTCCCCACCCTCACTCCCAGTATTCCAATGTTATTTATTGGAATGAAAGAAGGTACATTTTTCAACCCTAAATTCATTATAAATTCACTCTCTCTATATAAATTACATATATATATATATTATACTATATGGAACATATGCCTGACATGCAAACATGAGGACCCGAGTTTGGATCACCAACACCCACATACAAGTAGGGCACAGAGGTAACCCCAGTTTGGGAGCTGGCAAGGACAGGTCGAACCCCAGAACTCTCTGGCCAGCCAGTCTAGCCAGCACCAACCTCTGACCTACATATGCATACACATGCATGTTCACCACCACACATGCACACAACAATTAAAAATAAAAGTCAGCTTCTCAATAATTCAGCGAGGGATGAGAGATGCAGAATGTGGGAAATGAGATTGATTAATGAAAGAAATATCAGAACGAAATTATAGAATAGAATGAAATAGTAAGTGCTTTTGCTAATCACTTGGACCCACAAGGTAACAAAAAGCAGAATTAAATCCCGATATCCATGTCTTTATGTCAGTCTCCTTTGGGTCCAACTCCTGCTTAACCACGCGTGTAGGTATGTTGATCACTTGAGGAGTGTGTTGGATAACTTTAGTGTCAACTTGACACACCTGGGTTGGGGGAGCCTCAATTGGGGAATTGCCTCCATTGGACTGGCCTGTGGCCATGTCTGTGGGGCATTTTCTTGATTATTTAGTGATGTGGGAGGGCCCAGCCCACTGTGGGTGGTGCCATCCCTGGGCAGGTGGGCCTGTGTTTCATAAAAAAGCAGGCTGAGTAGGGACCAGAGAACAAGTCAGTGAGCAGCGTTCCTCCATGGCCTGTGCTCCAGCTCCTGCTTCCAGGTTCCTGCCCTGAGTTCCTACCTTGGGCTCCCTGATGAATTGTGACCTGGGGGATGTACTATAAAATAAACCCTTTCCTCCCCAAGTTGGTACTGGTCAGAGTATTTTGTCACAGCAATTGAGAAACAAAGTAGAACAAGGAGGGTCTGTCTAAAAACTGCTGATACTCCACACACCTCAGCTCCTTCAAGGACAGAGGCACAAAGGCAAGAGAAACTGAATAACCTTACTGTCAACTTTTACATTTCCTGTGCCAGCACTGCCCTGCCCCCCAAGGTCTGTAGTCCTTGTCCTAAACCTGCAAACATTCTGGAATCTAAGAACAGCAGCATTTCTCAGACAGATCACCCACAATGAGATCACTGCCAAGCAGAAACCATCATTTCATGAGCACTAGATTGTCCTTTCAAGCAAGAAGGGCTTCTTTAAACCATCATGTAAAACCAGAACTGGGATAATGATCAAACAGATCACACTTTGACCAAGACTACTTAATAATGTGTACCTCTCGCTCCCTACCCCAGGTCTTCCTCTCTGTAAACCCAAAGCTTAAGTCAAAACCCTGAAGATGTGCTAAGATCCTTAATCTCATTGTTCTCACTAGAAGAACTCTATTAATTAAAATCCTTCTTTGTCTTTTTTCTATTACTTCCACTTGCTTTTTTGGGGGTGAGTAGCTGTATCTGAAATGTTGGGACCCCCCACCCCTACCATCAAGCCTAGGATTCTATTACATTAGGGCAATTAAGTTCTCAAAAATGTTTTCTCTGCACCCTTGTCAGGAACTGTCTGGGTGATCTTCTCCATCAAAACAGAGAATAAAGAAAGAGGGAGAGTAGGGTCCAGGAAATAGAGGATTCAAATTTCCACAGACATACAAAGGAAATTCTTTTCAGTCCTGGAAAGGAAATTCCTAAGATGACTGAGAAGTGAAGATTTTTAGAATGGCTAGCTGTGCAACAAACCTAGAAAATTCAAGTTTCCAGAAAAGGTAGCTTTAGAGAAATAACTATGGACAAATAGTAATAATAGCTGTAATAAAATAATAATAATAATAGATGTAATAAAAGGTCTAGATCTTAGTAAGTTCATATCTCTAAATAACAGGTATAATAAAATAATAATAGATGTAATAAAAAGTGAGTTTCCATCAAGTATTCTTGGGGGAAAAATAATAATAGAAAACTAAGCAAGGGAAGTATCACTGTTAAACCATGGGGGGTAAAGGGAAGGTAGCCATAGAACAACTAATGGAATCAGATGTGGTTATCTCTAGCTCAGTACTGGTCCATTACAGTAACGCTGGAAGAACAGGGAGCTCATGTGTTAGAGGGGAGATTGTGTGAAAGTGCTAAATCCCCATATCCCAACAGCAGGAAGGCAACAAGTAATGTCTAACATTAATAAAGTTACAGTCACCAAGACAAACTCAAGGCCCAGGGTTTGATCTCCAGCTCTGGGGAAAAAAAGAACTAGTACTCAGAAAAGATGAGGGGAGTGCCGGAAACAAGATAAATCAAGTAAATCAGTGAAACTGCATTGGCAAGTTATTATAAATACTGGCTAATTTTTTAGATAATCAACTAATTTTTTGTATTTAAAAACAAACCAGAGAAATTATTAAGCAATGATAACTTAGAGATGAATAAGATAAAGTAGTAAGTGAGCAAAGTTTGTGCTTTGTAATAGTCACAGATTTAAATTCTTTAAAAATATTTTATTATTTTCATTTTATGTGTATCATGTATTACTTGCATGTATGTAAGTGCACCCATGTTGTGCAATGCACACTGAGGTCAGGAGAGGGCACTGGATCCCCTGGAGCTAGAGTCAAAGACCATTGTTAGCTGCCATGTGCGTTCTGGGAACCAAACCTGGGTCCTCTGTAAGAGTAGCCAAGTGCTTTTAACAACTGAGCCATCTCTCCAGCCCCCCACACATTAAAATTTAAAACAGGAACAGAGACAGATATGGTGACACATATTTGTCATTCTAGCACTCAGGAGGATGAAACAGGAGGCTCTCAAGTTTGAGGTCAGGCTGGTCTGTACAGTGAGTTCCAGCCCAGCCTGGAACTATTTAGTAAGCTTCTATCTATCTCTAAATAAATGCACAAAGAAAATTGGAATGGAATGTTTACATCCTAAACAGTAAAAGGGAATAAATATAATAAAAATAAGGAAAGGAGAAAATAAAGGGGCATGGCAGTTTTAAAGAAGACAGAATTACCTTGCATCCAAAAGGTTTGAACACAGTGGATAAGTGCTTTGATACCATATATCTGATACATAAGAATATGACATAGGTCTAAAATTTTTAGAAATACAGGGAAAGGATTGTATCATTGTACTTTTTGTTTGTTTTGGTTTTTTGATATTTAGAGACAGGGTCTTCCTGTAGCCCCAGCTAGCCTAGAACTCTCTACATAAACCAAGCTGGCCTCACTCTGCTGCCTGAGTGCTGGAATTAAAGGCATGAATTGTACTTTTTTTTAACATTAAAGAATGGACTCATTACTTTATATTTAGAGATTTTTTACTTGAAATGCCAGAAGCCTGAAGAAAGGCATACTGAGCACGTATGTGAAAATGTTAATGATTTAAACATTAGTAGTAAATGATTTAAAATTATACGTACATTTTCAAGTTTTTAAGACAGCCTATACAAAGTAAATCATAGTAAAATAATATTAGCGATCTCTGGTACATTAAATGACAGAAATCTGACTAGATTTACAAATCTATTTGCTATTTAAAATAATTACATGGAAATATTTTAAAGTAAAAAATTTAAATTTATGAAGTAGATAAATAGCAATTAAAGAACTTGTAATAATATTAATGACATACAACAGATTTGAATAATACAGTTAAACCTAATTGAAAAAGTGTAAGCAAATTAAAAATTCCTAAAGTAGAAGTGTTCATTTTTGTTTACTGTGAAATCTAGCATTAAAAACAGCAAGCTTGGGGCTAGAGAGATGGCTCAGCAGTTAAGAGCACATACTGCTCTTACAGAGGACCCAAGTTTGGTTTCTGCCACTCATGTCAGGCGGCTCACAAATATCTGTAATTCTAGCAATGCCTCGGACTTCTGAGGGCAAGTGCATACACACACACACACACACACACACACACACACACACACGAGTTCACGTCATGAGAACTTTATAAAAATAAATCTTAAGAAAAACCCAGCATACTTAAAAAATCAAAACATTTGCAGTAGTTACCTTGCTGATACAATATTTATTAGCCAGCAACATTTTTAGTCTGTCTAGAATTTTAAAATTCTCTTTTGTGTGTAATGATAGACAGGTTCTGCCATTTACCAAATGAATCTCTTTTTTCTTAAAACCTCATCTAAGGATATTTTCATATTTAATTTGACTCTTTCCACCTTTGTTCTGGTATGCTCATCTGTTTGTTTCTGGTGTTATTATTGTTTTTCCCAGTCCTCTAGTAATTTTCATCCTGACCCTTTCCTATTAGATGTTGACAGACTTCAAAGATACTTATGAAGTGTTCCTTGTCTTTCTTGATGAAGAGGATGCATAAATACAATTTCTATTTAATCACCAGTAAGTCCCTCTTACCTAAGTTTGAACAATCTTGCTTGATTACTGCTGTGATATTTTCTACTAAGTTTTTTATAAATATTAAATGGTACGTTATTTCATGTTATACCACAAGCGACTCAAGGTCTCTTTATATACCAGAAGGCCAATCCAAGCAACACATGTTTGCTTTATCAACCTCTGTAAAAGTCTAGTGGTAATTTATATTGATTACATAAGAAGAAACCCCATCCCTGGTACAACATGTTCTTTCAGCTGCAGAGCCACACCTGTAGAAAGGCTAACTCACATCTGGTTCCATAAATCTGTTCTTTCTGATCCTCTGGAGAGATACTTTTATGTAAACTATATAGCTACGTGTGGAACAGAGAAGACCGAAACAGATGGCCAAACCCAGTAACTGTTTTCACCCCAAGCCTCAAGCTCTTATTTTCTTCCTTGACTTTGATGGCTTCCCTGCTGAGAGCTGATTCAATCATCCCTTTTAGGAAAGGTATCTCTTATCAGTTTTACTGAGGTTTAACTGGTCATTTCAATGTACGGATATTGTTACTATCAAGTTTTAATGAACTTTCCTTAGTTACAAATCCTAGTTTTACTTATTGATGTGTAGACTCCCCCCCTCACCGAGTAATATGAACAAGGAAGATACTTACATTTCCTCATCATAATGTATGTTCATCTTCATTCAATTGCTTACAAGTATTATATTTTATCTATATACAAAATCAATTCAGGTATAATAAATGAAGTAATTGATTCCCCTGAAAGCAGCTCATTGTATACAGTATCTGAACAACATTTGACTTTTCTTTTTCCCCTATAAAGGGGTTTGTCAGTGAAAGCATGCCAGTAAAGAAGCAACTCAGTGGAAAGGACAGTGATGAGATTATGAGGGGAGGCTGTAAATCAAACAACTTTAGAGATAAGGGAGGCCACATCTAGTCCAATCCTTACAGTATAAGGGCTGACATCACAGAAAAGTGAGTCACTTGATGCTATCAATTTGCTCAAAGGTATAAACAGAATTAAATAGATTCTCTCCATTATTGCCCATTGCTAATTCATAGTTCAAAGAAAATTTAGAAAGTCAGTATATATGGAAGACTAACCTTGAAATAATTTCTAGGAAAGCAAGTCCCTCCACCACTTATTTGTTACTAATAGGTACTTTTTCATGAAACTTTTGTTTATTTCAAGATATGGGAGAACATGAATCTCTTCCTCCTCCTCCTCCTCCTCCTCCTCCTCTCCCTTTTTTCTGTTAGTGTCAGAACTCTCACAGGTTACTGTGGTATGATGCAACTTTAAAGTTTCAGCAGCTCAGCTAAGTACACCCTTTCATGATGATGCTTCGGTTTATAATTGTAGTGTGTGTGTGTGTGTGTGTGTGTGTGTGTGTGTGTGTGTTGTGGGGGGGTAATGTAGGTGTATATAGTGCTGGGTACTATCATCTGTTTGAGAAGGCCAGCCTCAGTTACCAAAAGAGTTCTAGTGTCTGCTGTTAGGATGGAGCAAGCTAAGGAATCTGCTGATAGTCTTGAGGGAAATAAACCAAAGACCAGAGGAAACTTAGGTTAATCCAGGTGGAAATTCCTCAAAAGAGTTGCTTGTCCAGAAAGCCTATATTCAAGAACTGAGCTGCCTTACGTTATTTTTATTCATATGTCAGAGTAGCTCCATGATACACCTTACAACTTCCCCATAAATCATTGATCCAAGGGACTTGAAAAATGAAGAAAGAACACTGGGTAAAAACGAAGAAGATTCAAAACCAAGTATGGTGTTTCATTAATAATGCCATAATTATATTTTTATCATTTGTTACAAATATAGCATACTAAAATTAACAATAAATGGACTTTGATATGAGAATTCTGTAATATTCTTGTAACTGTAAATCTAGAAGTATTTCAAGATAAAATTTTATTTAAAGAATAAAAATAATGACCCACTCCTACGATTGCTTATGCAAGTGTAACCCCAAGCACAGTAACTTTGCTCCCACACACTTTCATTCTATTTTTTTTAGGTTCTGAGAGCATTTTAAAAACTTTAATATATACAGCCATCGATATTAAAATCACAGAGATTACAAAGCATAAGAATGTTCACATATGTGATTTCATGTGTTAGAAATCTAAATACAGATGAAAGAAATGTTAGTGGATCTAAGTGCGATGAGGCTAAGATTTTACAGTTGTTCACTATGTGCTTTGGATTCACACAAAGCTTAAAAGAAAACACACAAAACTTATGTTAGGGAGAAAGTTTCGAATGGATGGTAATCTGCTGTGTTAACTATCCCTTTCCAGCACTATAGGTTTTCAGTGTATCTTAAAAGAAGATGATTGTTAATATTAATTTTTACATGTATGCATGTTGTGTGTGCATGTTCACGTGTATGGGTATTCATATGCTCCAGTGTGCGTGTGTTTGCAGAGGGCAATGTCTGGTGTCTTTCTTGATTGCTCTCCACTGAACCTGAAGCTTGCTGATGCCAGCTAGTCTAGATAGCCAACTAATCCCAGGGGAATCCTTTGTCTCTGCCTCTGAAGTTCTGGGATACAGGTGGCAGCCATACCTGCCTAGCATTTATGCAGGCACTGAGCATCCAGACTCGACCCTCCTGCTTGCATGGCAAATGCTTTATCCACTGAACCATCTCCTTAGCCCACACCTGTTAATAGTGACTTTAAGGGAATGGGTAGAAAGTACATTGCTATCCCCAGAATCCTAATATTATGCATTGAATTAGTATTTTGAATCAGCATACTGTAGTCTGTAACTATGTGCAAATAACATGTGGCCAGACAGTATCAGGGTGAAAGTACCTGTAATGTTAGCCTTCTATGTTTTCTAACTTTCTACATTTAAAAACTTTTAAAAATTAAGTTTAAAAAAATGGAAAGAAGGGACTTAGAGAGATAGCTCAGCAGATAAGAGCACTGACTGCTCTTGCAGAGGACCCTGGTTTGAATCCCAGCATCCACTTGGTGGCTAACAACTATCAGTAATTCCAGGTCCAGAGGATCTGACACCCTCTTCTGACCTCTGTGGGCATTGCACGACACAGGTGCACCTACCTATAAGCAGGCAATACACTCATACACATTAAAAAGTAAATAAAATAGTTTTTTTAAAATGAAAAGAAGTTTTGGGGCTGGGGCTGGAGCACCCCAGACATAGGAGTCATGAGGAAGTTGTCATGCCTGGGATAAATACTGGAAACCTCAGATCCACACTTTTAGTTTAAATGTTCTTCGTGAATATTTGACTTACTCCTACCCCCAACAAAAACTTCACCGAGACTTCATATTTCAAAGGAAAAACAAAAGCAAGCCATGTCTGTGCTTGAAGCTACTTTACTGCCTGAAGTTACTTTACATGAAAGCTCATTGCTCCCTACCTGGGAGTTAGAGAGAAGAGTCAGGCAGAGATAATTTGTAATCAGGGATCTGGAGGCCCAAGGAGCCGTTCAGAGTCACACAGGCTATCAGTTGTGGAGAAGAAGCAAGACTTGTTTTGTTTGAGAGCCATCACCTGGAACCTGAGCCCCTACAAAATGTGAGTCAAGGCATCAGAGGTTTGAACCTCACCAGAACACTACCTCGAAAAGGAATTAGTTTGGTATAACCCACTCCCACAACTTCTGTAATTTTTTTTTTTTTTTTGTCGTTTTGAGACAGGGTCTCCCTTTAGCCCCAGCTGTCCTGGAACTCATTATATAGACCAGGCTGGCCTTGAACTCACAAAGATCCTCCTGCCTCTGCCTCCCAAGTGCTGGGATTACTGCTGTATTTTTAACAGCACATGTAAAAGCCAAAATATGGAAAGACATGAAAGTTTAACCAAATAGAAAACAAAACAATTCTCAAACCCCTACACGCCTCATTTCCTATTTACCCAAACACAGATGGACCAGCTCCAGGCCAGCTGATCCTAACTGCATCATCAAATCTCAAGACAAATGGATAGGTATTTCCACCCCACTATGGCAAGCACTATGCACTTACCCTCAAGAGGGTGGTGGAAGAAATTTTTATCATCAATCTTTGTAACAAGAGAGGCACAGGCCACCATGACTGAAGCCAAAGGCTGCCCAGTGGTCACAGGATATTTGCAACTGTATAAATCTCAGTGGGAGAAGAAATGGAACTACAAGAGGACTGAGGGGAGGGACATTGGGAAGAAGGCAGAAGGAGTGAGAAAAGAAAGGGTGAACTTAACCCTATATTCTCTCCTAAATTATCTAATTTCACTATCTTCTTTCTTCATTCATTAATTTTAAGGGTGCTTGATAAAAAAGAGAACGTTATCCAGTCAAAAATCCCCGAATAAGATCCTTGGGAAGAAGCTGGTGACTGTGGACAATGGAGCCTGTGAGAAGGCCTGTCTCCAGAAGTCTATGTCCCTACGGTCTCTGAGAACTACACCGCAGACACTGATGTGGACGGCAAGACGTGGAGCTGACTCTGTGGGACACAACAGGACAGGAAGACTACGATCGCCTGTGGCCTCTTTACTACCCGGACGCTGATGCCATTCTCATGTGCTTCTCCATTGAAAGCCCTGACAGTCTGGAAAACATTGCTGAGAAGTGGACCTCGGAAGTGAAGCACGTCTGCCCCAATGTGCCCATCATCCTGGTGGGGAATAAGAAGGACCTGAGGCAAGATGACTATATCAGGAGGGAGCTGGCCAAGATGAAGCAGGGGCCCATTCGCTCTGAGAAAGGTTGGGACACGGCGGGCGAAAAGGATCAGTGCCTTTGGCTACCTTGAGTGCTCAGCCAAGACCAAGGAAGGGGTGCGGGAGGTATTTGAGATGGCCACCCGGGCTGGCCTCCTGGTCCGCAAGAATAAGTGCCCGAGAGGCTGTCCCATCCTCCGAGCCCCCGCTGCCTGGGAATTCCCTAGTTCTCCCCTCCTCTCCCCTCCCTTCACAGGGGTATGAATTATCCCCTCACTCCACTTCTGTAGAACTTAATGCTGAAGGTTTCTTTTTTGGTTCCTTCCGGACCAGGACTGCATCGAGTTTTCCTAGCCCCAAGTAGGGGTTTGTGGGCCCTCCTTCCCAGACTCTGGGAGGCAGGCTGGTGCCCTGCCCTTCCTGAGCAGGGCCCCCTCCTCCTGCCGCCTCGGCCCAGGGGTGGGGTGCCTGCTCCCTTCTGCCTTTCCCACATCACACACCAGCACTTTATATACTTCTGGCTCACAGGAGGGAGTCTAGGGTAGGGACTGGGGGTAGTTAGTTTTTTACTTTAGTAATGGTCTTGTCTCTGACTGTACTTGGTGGAAGGGGAGGGTGTGAATAAAGTTCAAAGGTTCCAAAAAAAAAAAAAAAATCCCCAAATAAGTACATAAATAAAAGCATGCAAGTGGCAGCTTCTGGCTGACATGGTGCTGGACCACTGGGCACTTAAGGCATTTATGCACCAATTTCCAGTAATTTCCAAGAGAAACATGTTCCTTCTTTCTTCCCCTCAGCATTGAGGAAGAATTTGAGAACTTTCTTGAACAACTCGAAATCTAACATGTCTTGACAATGGAAATGATTTTTCAGAACAAACTAGAAGTTGCACATGGTGGGTCACATAAAGAACCATGCTGGGAAGCTGGCTCCATTGGTAAAGTGCTTGCTGTGTAAGCATGAGGACTTGAGTTTGGATCCCTAGCTTCCATGTAAAAAGTCAGATATGGCAGTGCACACCTATAACTGCACAGAGTTGGGGAGGCAAACATGAGCTATCCCTGGAGTTCCTGGGCCAGCCAAGGTGGGACACAATTGAGGAAGACGGCAGAAGTTGACCTCTGGTGCACACACACACACACACACACACACACACACAAACACACACACACTAGAATGATTTAAGTGAATGTTTATTCTGTCTTTTGGCCTCAAAGTTTATTTCTATCTATGTTAAACTAAAGCAGCCATTGCTAGGCCTTTGACACACATGATTTAAAAGAATAAACAATATAGATAGCTAAAGCCGTAATTATTTTTCACTGTTATTTATTTTTGTGTCTCAGACCATATATGTGCAATTCTAGTGTACATAGATGTACATATATAGAAATATGTCCTGTGAGAGCAAATATATATATACCTAGTAAGTTTTCATGATAGTTATAGCTATTTTTGTGGTGTGTTCTAGCCCCTGAGCAGAGACAGTGAGGTGGGGACTGACCAGTCAGGGCTCACCTGAGAGTCACAGTAGCTTGTAACATTAGTGCTTTATTTTGAAGTAGTATGTGTGTGTGTGTTCAGCTATGCCTTGATTTGTCTCAAAAAACTACAAAGGAATATGTTTTGTGTGCACCATGATTGACAAACATGGTCACTTCATGCTGTAGCCAAGACTGTACCAAGCAGGATATGGTGGCACATACATGTAATCCCAGCATTCAGGAGGCCGAGGAAGAAGGATTGCCAAATTTGAGGCCAGTGCAGTCTACATAGCAAGGCTTTGACTCAAAAAGATGAAAAAAAAGTCAAGACAAAGCTACACTAAACAAAACTACACCAACAAAAGGCTGCATCACTAAGGAGTAAGGGGTACAGGACGCAAAGAGAAATCAGGAAGCGAGGAAGGAGTGGGGGATAGAAATTCGACATATACAGGTTCTTGGGCTAGAAATAAAACCAACTCGAATATAAATGCTTTTTAAAAGAAAGGCAAAGAAACAAAGTGAGTGGTGGATAGGTGAAGAGAGATTTATGGAGGGGAGAAACTAAATCACGACTAGGATGTCATCCCTCCCCATGTGCCTGGGGCAGTCCCAGCCCAGGACTGCTAT
Organism: Nannospalax galili; assembly: GCF_000622305.1. Lineage (NCBI taxonomy): Eukaryota > Metazoa > Chordata > Mammalia > Rodentia > Spalacidae > Nannospalax > Nannospalax galili. Next base: position 283,652 of record NW_008359625.1, on the reverse strand, counting down.
TCTAGGGAAGCTATTAATAGCTCTTCCTGTCCCTTTTCAAAGTCCCCCAGTTTGGATGATAATTGGCACAGTCACCTCCTGAATAATTCTGGTGTGAGGCAGAGGGATTCATGAACACTGAGGCTGGAAGGCACATTGAGAAGGAAGGGGGTGCACCGTGGCTGCAGGAAATAAAAGGGCAAAAGGTGACAGACACAATCTGTGAGTTCTGGTAAACCAAACACAGATAAAGTCTGGAGGCCACCGAGAGAAAAGTGTGCAAAAATTTAAGCACAGATAGAGAAGAGACAGAAGAAACAAATGATTCATAGCATAAATATGTGTAGGCTCCTAATATTTTCCCACTATTGACGGGATTACTAGACCAGCCTGTGTGAAACTGACTGAAAATGGAGGCACCCACACAGCCTCTTCTGTGGCTGCCTCCTAGACCCGGGACTGCTGCCTTGGGGTGTTCACCTCTCTCCCGGAGCTCAGCTCCCTCCTCTGCTCCTGATGGCCACATACCAGACTGTCTGCCACTGTGGTTTCCCAGCTTTCCACAGATAGGCCACAGCGAGGGAAGCTGCGCCTCAGTGCGTCATTTCAGAGACCTCTTTTGACTTTTCACTAGATCAGAATTTCATATTGTGAAAGGCTGAACATAAATGTCAAGGGCAGTTCAAAAGGTCAAGAGATTTCTAGCAAAACCATCTCCTAAACCTAGAGGGAAGATGGAATCCTGTGTCAGCAATAGGGTCTTCTGTGCTTAGAGTTTCAGAAAATGTGCCACATAGGTCTCTACCACCATTTTGAAATGGACATATTCTGGGTTGAATTGTATCTTCCTCACATCCCTCCGTTTGGGTGCCAACCCCTTCTCCTCAAAGTGTATAGTCTTAATAGATCTTTACAGAAGTTATCAAGTTAGTAAGAGGTCCTTACTGTGGGTTCTAAAACGGTTAAGACGGCACCTTTATAGAAAGAGGAAATGTAGATACAGGCTCGATCACTGGGAATGCCCACGATCATAAACTCAGCTACCTGATGCGAGGACACAGCTGAGGCACAGCCTTCCTCACACGAGAGACCAGCCTAGGGGATGCTTGACCCTGGACTTCTACCTCAGAACTGTGACAAAACAGATTTCTGTTTGTAGTGTTGTTATAGCAGCTCTTGGAAATGAATATCCAGATGCAATCTGGCCAGAGATGGGAGTTAGAAGAAGTGGAATTTGTTTAAAGGCCCCCCCCCCCCCGCTTTCCCTGAGGAGACTAAGCAACACTTCTTAGAATTATCTTAGAATTTAGCATTCCCTGCAGCAAAATTAGACTGGATGATCTTGAGCAAATAATTTCAGTTACTTATACCTCCCTCAATTTCTCCCATAAAATTGGACACTGGACCTGTATTCTCAAGTCTCCACTGTGATGATTATGAAGGTGAAGAGTCATCACATGAATGTATTTAATTTAAATGTAGTTTAATTAATAAATATATTTATGAGAATGGCTGACAACATAAGCAGACGCCAACTTCTTCAGTAGTACGAAAAGGTAGAGCCCTCAGTGTCCCATCTAGTCCTCACGCTCAGTTCTGTCTTTCTAATACCTAAATTTGACATACTCGAACTCCAAAACAACTAGAAGTATTTGTCCAAATAGCTTCACCCTTCAGTATCTAATCCCATAATGTCTCTTTGGATCAGGGAGAGGTATGCAACCTGCTTGCTGAAATTTTTGGCTACTAGACAAAGAAAACCCAAATGTATTTCTGAAGACTTCTTTTTGGTTCCTTTCTGACTGCTATAGGTCAAAATTCTCATCCTGTCTGCCTCTAACCAGAATTACTGACTTGAGTCAGTAGTGTAAGGAATGATGTTTAGCTCTGTTTCCTTATATGGCAGGGAGTGACAGTGTGCTTGTCTAGTTGAACTGCAGTATGGCTCAAGGACAAGTTCTAATGATTGGTTATGGAAACCTTCTGCTCTGGTTTCCATCACTTTCCCGAGGGAAGACAGAACAGACAGCTGTGGAGAAATAGAAAGGGTTGGAGTCAGGGAGTGGCACTGAATCCAGCTCTGCCATTTGCCATTTATGTCACTTTGGGCCTATTGCTGAATTTACTTTGCTGACCTCAGATGGCAGTCCTCAGCTTAAAAAGTGCTGACACATACCAAGTGTCCCAGCAGGATACCTGATTGAACGCATTTATCTCCTTAACCACCTGTGATCCTTAAAGGCTCAAGATAACCAGCACCCCATTGCTAGTCCTTTCTCCAACTCTTTCTCAAGTTTATTTTTCCCCCTTAATCTCTTCTCTCTTTCTCTCTCTCTCCCCCCTCCCTCCCTCCCTCCTCTCTCTCTCCCTCCCTCCCTCCAGCTCCCTCTCCCTCTCCCTCTCTCTGTCTCTCTCAGTCTTGGCCTCTCTCTCTCCTCCCCCCACTTCCTCCTCCCCGTTCCCTATTCCAGGTCTAAAACATTGAAAATCCATAAGACAACCTAGTCTTAGGAATAATAAGATTATTTATTCACACTACATGAAGCTTGCTTAGAATATAAAAAGGCAGCTTGTTAATTAGGACCATTAATAAGGATAAACCTTCAGGGAGGTCTATGCCTCGGACAAACCTAGTTAGAAAATGCTCATACCAACCTGAATTAGGGTTTCCTAGGACTTTCTCTTCCCTCCTGATGAGCTCAAACTTTAAAGAAATGGACACCTTTTCTTCCATCTGCATGACAGTCATGGAGGAATCAGCATGGGAATGTGGGGCTAAGGATGTGGGTGCTAATAGGAGTTGAGGGCCTCCATTGACGATCACAGTTGATAGCTGATGATGTGTAGTTAGGGTAAATCATGTTCAGAGCAGTTTAGACTTATTACTTCTGACCATTAGAATAAAGAAGTATTTATCTGATTTTATAATCAAGTGAATAAACAGGCTAGAAAAGTCGTAAGTTCAGAATTTAAACACAAATCTTTCTGACTCCAAATTTTGTTCTTATAGAAGTCACACCCCAAGGGTCACCTGCAAAATGGACTTCCTGTCACTTGGAGTTATTTAGGGTAGGCAATAAGCACAGTTGTTAAATGTGTAAACTAGGGAGATGGATCATACAAGTTTGAATCCTGTTTCTGTCACACAGTAGTTCTGTGACTTTAGAAGTGTTTCTTCCCCTTAAAATTCATTGTTTCAAAGATTCTTATTTTCCCCTATTGAATCTCTATAGACTTCTTGGCACATGCCACCCAGTAAATAATGGCATAATTCATGAACAGTCAGAGAGCCCCAACATATGCATCGGTCTCTGCTTATAAAGAAGATTACGCTAGACAGTCTTTTCTGCTCATTTAACTCATTCATTCATTCATATACTTAGGGATCTTGATGTGTGTAGGCTCAGTTCATACACTGAATGAACAATGTGCCTGTTTTCATGACACTAGTGTTCTAGGTGTCTAGGAAAATAAAGAAACAAACCATACACAATCACATGCACGCAACTAAAACAGCACAGTGTTCTGATTGGCTCTCTCCTGTGCAAAGGCTACGTTTTAACACTCCTCACTTTAGGGTCAATGATGTGCTAGGAAATGTTTAATTTAAGCTGTTTGGGGAAGGAAGAGAAGTCCGAGTTTCTTCATGTCCCAGTTTCTTTGGTGTATATGTCATCATGGTCTGTTTCAAGCTCCTGACATATCACTGAATATAGAACTGGGAAAAAAGCTTGGTTGTCTAACATTGTATAGAATTTCCATTATATGGACTCAGTAGATAGAATGACCCCAAAGGACCAGATGATAGCAAAACACAATAATGAAGAAGGGGTGAGACTTAAGTATTTGTTACTTACCTTTTACTACATAGTTTTAAACTTATATAATTTAATTTTTAAATATGGTTGTATGTTACAACTGGCTCTCAAAATTCTTGAAAGTTTAAACTATCAGATTTGGGGAGCTACTATGAATTTAGAGAAAAAAGAAGACAGTGACAGACGGAAGGAGACTGAGCCTGAGTCCAGATGGTGGTGCCCAGCTGGGGGACCTGATTGCTTCTTAGCTTCTCTACAAGTTCAGTTTCCATGCACACAATGGAAATACCTATTCTGGTAAGACAAAAAGCTTTCATACTAATACAGTATCATCTTGTCATTCTTTAAAGAATTTCAATTTCATTTTAATTCATTTATGGGGGGGCACATGTCATGCATCATGAGTGGAATTCAGAGGACAGCTCGCAGGAGTCGATTCTCTCCTTCCACCAAGTGGGCCCTGGGGATTGCGTTCGGATCATCAGGCTTGGAGGCAAGTGCCTTTGCCTGTTACTCCATCTCACTGGCCCAATCCTACTATCCTTAATGGACCAGGCCACTCACAGGAGAAACTAAACTCTAAAATCTTCAAATGTGTATATGTATTCAGTGCTCTGAATACGGTCGATTCTTCTGTTCACTACAACACTCCTAACTGCTGAGTGCTAGAAGACCCTAGACACAAACTTTCTGTCCTGCAGAAGCAAACTGTCTTATCTTCTATGGGCCCAGTGCCTTTTGTCACATATTACCCACATGCTTCTGAAAGGGCCTTCTGGAAAAGCATCTAAACCAGGGGCTGTGATGGTCCCATCCTTGGGGAAATGTAGGGTAGGGTGCAGAATGCTTTTGTTCTCTTCTAATTTGGGATTTGAATCCTTCACACACACACACACACACACACACACACACACACACACACACCAATAGGAGAACAGAGAAAATATCCTTTGATTTTCCTGGTAAGAGAAATACCTAAAGTAACTGATCTTTAAACTATCTTAAAGACATGAATACTTATAAAGACCAAATTTCCTAGAGTCACCTTTCCCCCAAAGCCCAAATTCCACTTCGTGATGGAGGCTGGACAAGAAGTGGAAACACCATGAGAATTTTTACTCTAGCCACATTTTCAGTGCTTTACAAAAGCAAACACTGGAAATCTCATCGGAACCTCTGACCTTGTGGATTTGATGGCTTTGTGCTTAAACAGAAAAGAGTAAGGGAAGCGGGAGGACGTTTCAGATAAGTATCTTAGTGCTTCCAAAAAGGCTCAGGCAAAATTGATTATTTTGGATAAACAGCTGTAACTTCTAGGGGACAAAATCATTTAAAACTAAACAAAAATAGGTTTCTGAAGAATAATGAACTCCATCATCTACCATAAATAATTAGAAACACCAGTAAACCAGAGCTAGTTCTAAGCCAGGATGCTTCATCAAAGCCCCAAGGGAGCTATTATAAACTACAGATGCCTGGACCCCACTCCACAGAGATCTATTGAATGGAACATCCAGAGGACGGATCCTAGAGATGCATGTTTACAAAAATCTCTGAAATTGATACTGATTATGATATTGGTAAAGAACCACTGATATAGGCAGACTGGGCTTCCTTACAGCTCTAAATTTGTGAACGGCTACAATGAAACATCCCCTCTTACCAGGAACTGCTTAGTACTTCAGGGCTGTGTGTTCCTGACCTATCCTATCTTTGTCACTAGCAAACAGTGACCTTGGTCAAGTCACTTGGCTTGTTCTTGCATTCAACAAATATTTATTGGGAATCTGCTGTGTGTCAGGTAACTAGGTATTTACTAACAAACTCTTATTCCCTGTTGTATGGATTGTTATCAGCTAATATGACAAGTAAACATTATTCAAAGGCACCTGATGCATCTATCACTTTATTTGGTGGGTATGACTAGATTTTTGGCTTCTCATTAGGAAAATGAAAAATAGATTACTGAGTTTATTTGTTTGCTTATTTATATATTTATTTAATTTTATGTGCTAGGGATCAAAGGCTTTCTGCATTCTGGTAAGTGATCTACCACTAAGCTACATGCCCAGCCCAATTCCTTTCTATTTTAAAAAAGAATTTCTTCTTAATAGTCCCAATTTCTTCCTTATCCTTCCTAGAAGCAATGTAATTACATGTTGTAGGTCCATTTATTGGGAAAATACAAAACCCAGAAGCTACTATGAATTTAATAATGCCTTAATAATTTAGCATCTCAAAATCATAATGTATCTCTAGAATTAGAAAAATAGTTGCATATAAAGGGAGAGATACACTATTTACTCAGGTTTCCAAAAGCACATACTGCATATAAAGATTTTGCAACAATGGTGGCCTTCCAGGGATCCGAGGCCCAAAGTTTGGGAACCTGTAGATTATGCTAATGACATGAAAAACATGGCCCTTCAGTAGCCAAGGCTCTTTCCTTTTGTGAACTTTATCAGTGGTATTATCTACCCCCAACTTCCTGTGGGCTAGAACACAGCCTCAGAAGTTTTCTTAACAGTTGGGTAGCCCTGGTATACAAATGGATATGTTCTATACTCCCTGGGCTAAATGATATCCTAAAATATTGGCAGCCTAAAATTTCTATGAACTCATACGTTTAGTCCTGCTCTCTTGATAGTTTCTTTCTCCTAGCCTGAATAAAAGTACTTCAAATATTTGAAAACATACTTGTGCACACCTCTATTTCCTTTCTTTGGGGGATAAACAGGTCCAGCTTTATTATCTGTTCCTCATTCGTTTGGGTCTCCTGACCATTCCTGGATGTGTATTTGTCAATGCTTTTCTGAAGAGTGGGCCCAAACAGAGCACAGGGCTCCCAATGTGATCCAAACTGGGCAGAACGTATAACATCTTTTCCTTTACTTGACAGATATGACAGGTGTTCAGTGAATGACCGATAACAGGGTAAATATCACCTAGACCACAAACCTCCATTGGTTGAGAGAACACTAGCTTGGATGCATTTGAGACATGAGACTTTGTGTGTGTGTGTGTGTGTGTGTGTGTGTGTGTGTGTGTGTGTGTGTGGTATACATGTACAGTGTATGTGCAGGTGTGTGTGCCTGTCCACATGTTTGCAGAGGCCAGAGGGGCACATCCAGTGTCCTGCTCTGTCAGTTTTTGCCTTACTCCTTTGAGACAAAGCCTCTCACTGAACCTTGAGCTAGGCTGGCAGCCAGCAAGCCCAGCAACCTTCCCGTCTCTGTGTCCCCAGATACTGGGACTACAGGTGCACCTGGTTATGCCAAACTTCTTTTTTTAGTGTGAGTGCTGGGGATTTTCAGGCCCTCATGCTTGCACAGCAAGTGCTCTTAACCATTAACCCATCTCCCCAGGCCCTGAATTTTTCTTTATTAAAACTGTTAAGTCATTATTTACTGAATTTGAAAGAGTTCCTTCATTTAGAGAAGCCATACTGTACCTATAGCTCATACAAAACTTTTTGCCTATAAAAGTTCTCATGGTGTTTTTCTCTAGGCTTTCAGAAATGGATGATTCTTCACTTTTCAGTTATCGGTGATGTCAACTTCAAGTTAACAGCCTTGGAGATTGGCTTATCATGCCTTGTAAAGACAGTCATCAAGAACTGTGACTCTGATGTTGGGTGTTCACTTCTTTAGAAATTCATTCACATGGAAAAAAATCCAGGGATTCTCCATTAGGAGCTGTTGGACATTGCAGCTACTTGCCTTCCTTGCCCAATTTTCTCTTATGACTACAATTAGCCCTCCCTAGGCTTTTCTCTACCCAAGGATAATCCCGGTAGGGCTAGGGTGGCTTTCAGGCCACCATATCACACCATATCCACATATACCAGAGCCTTTGGCAACCTACTCTGTGAAGAGATTTGGCAAATGAAGATAATGGTTACCTGAACCAATCAAAATTCCTCTCTCAGAACCTGACTCAGAAGCACAGAAAGAAGTTCCCAGGTCATAGAACAGATGCACAGAGCCCCTGAGCTTACATGAATGGGAACACAGTGAAGAGCCTGTGTTCTCCACTGTTCTGGATCCTGACTCCATCCTCTTTGGATCCTCATCCTGTTTTGAATTTCCTCATAGTTCTGTCCCTTTATTATCCTACATGCAGTTTATAATTCTGTCCCTTTGCTTGAGTACTGAAGTACAAAGTATTGAAACATGTTCTCAGTACTGAGCCAAATGTTCCCCCGTACTTCACAACTGTCTGGACACTCCCTTGCTGGGTAAGAGCTTGGTTTCTAAAACTTTGCCTGACGTCTCACTTTTACCATTTCTCCTTTCTCACCTGGCTGTAATTCATGACATAGCTTTTGAACTCTGCCCATTCTTGCTACGATTGGCCTTCCTGATCCAAGCTTTGATGCCTACCAGCCCTTGTCCCAGTGGGCACTTTGCCCTGGTCCTGCCAGTCCTTAGCCCACAGGTGAGGTCTGTCTAGCTCCTCAACAAAATATTTTGAGCGAAACTAGAGGAAATGTCCTATGTGGGCTTAAAAGGAACTAATTATGCATTGCTACTTAATATGTTCTTCTCCAAGTGAGATGATTTCCTAGTAGTGAAGGACGCATCCGCATGTTCACAAAGCAATGCCAGAACCCTCAGGAAATGAGAAGCAATTTATCTTCAAGCTATCCATCACTGCTATACACGTACTTCAATAAAAAATGGAAAGAAAAAACATGCATTAAGATGAGCACTTACAAAGACTACCCAATTTGCTTAAATATTTTTTAAAAAGTGTTCCACCATTCCCCCGGCTGCTTAGTGAGCCTTGCATTAATCTCTTGGCAATCTCTTGGCATACACTTGTAAGCAAGAATTCTTCAGTTTTTCTAACCCTCACAAACTCTCTGTAAAAAAGCTCTTCTCTGGATACGGTCTCCCTTTTTTGGAATGGCAGCTGTATGAGGCACCCATGTATTTACACTTTTTTTTTTTCTACCAGGTTTGAGAAACAAGAAAAGACACTTCTGAACTGGGTGTGGGGCACACACCTTTAATTCCAGCACTCACTTGGGAAGTTGACACAAGAGGTTTGTGAGTTCCTGGGCAGCTGGGCTACCTTGCAAGAGACCCTACCTGAAGACTTGTCTAAGCTTTTTCTTGTGTGCCTGAAACAAGTGGCTGTCCCTTATCTAGAGCCTATCTGTACTTGCCATTTGTCATCTGGGCCTCATCCTAGGGCTAAGATCCTGTGGTTTTCCAGTGCTGGAAATGAAGAAAGTTCTGTGTTTAGTTAGGAGTTGGGGGAGATGGTGAGTTGGACACCTGAGGGGTAAGGATGCTGGGGGTACCACCAGACTTTCATTAAAGCTGGGAATACTAAAGAATGAAGGTAGTATAGGTGAGAGGCGAACTTCTAGGGCAGTCTGGTCTCAATAGCAACCGGAACCCCAGCCAGGTGCTACTGATTACCTCATCCTGCCTACAAGGCCCAGGCTTGACAAGCTGGGATTAATTCCATGCTTTTGGCTGCAGGCAAAGAAGCTGCCTCATTTACTAAGGCCTGTCTGTTGTCAGCACTTTGTCATTGGTCTTCTATTCACCTGGCTCCTCACATTTCCTGGTTCCTGGATATTGTAGTACATCCACAGATCGCCCTTGTTTTACATCCTAATATTTGTATCCTCCTGGTCTCTGATCATCAAAGCCAACCTTTAGATAAGGTTGGGATAGATCAGTGTTCATTCATAAGGTTCTATGATCAGGGTTCTAGAAAGTACTTGGGGTCAGAAGGTTCTCAAACAGGAGGAAGGAAGAGACATGATCAAGGAAACTAAGTGAGAAATGGTTACCTTCTAGGATTAGTGTAACATCCAGAAGATTCCAACTGACAGCAGTTTCTGCTCTATGGCCACAGAGAATAGGACAAAGGTGTTATCTTATTTGGACATCTTAACTGCTATAGGATGGTGGAGAAGCACCCCAATACCCATATTACAGGTGAGGTCAAGGAGTTGATACCTTCCTTAAAGGCCAGGGTTATTTTTAAATAGAGGAACCCAGAAGGGAATCAAGCTCTCATCCTGGTGCTTGTGAATTAAGCCTAAGCTAAAGGTGTCCCTTGAAACTACCCAGCTTCCCAGAGCCTATGAGCATCTGGATTGGCTTGACAGATGAAAGACTTTCAGTCCAGAAGCTAATGATGCTATCTGGGGGCTCTGAGAGATTTACCCCCAAAATGCCTTCTTAAAGTTTGAAAATTCTTTTGGCAGCATCTTCCTGACCTCCTCCTCAGTCCTACCATGCTATTTGCATTCCACTCTGTCAGCATTTCCCCTGCCCCCTACATCCCCAGCCATGGCCTCGCCCCACCACATTTCCAAGCCATGTGACACACACCGGGCAGACTGGGAACTTGGGAATGGTTTCTCATGCTCATCTCTAAGTCACTTGTTTCTCACTAAAGACTGGCTAACCTGTAATCATGCTGCCATGAAAATGATAATGGAGAAGACTGTAATGTTTTCAAGAAAAGCCCTATAAGACTGAGACCACCCAAGCTAGACTCTGGAACTTTCTATGGCATACCCTAGGACCAACCTATTACATTTGCAGAGAACAGGAAAGCCTTAGGCCAGTCACAGGAGCCAATGAGAATTGTCAAGAAAAACATTTATGTATCTCATTTAAACCCTTGATTCCAGTTTGAATTTCTATTTCCTTCTCTTTAACACAAGAATTTTATGTTTAAGGCAATCTTCTGTTATGTTTTTTTTAAATGGCATAGTCTATTGACATTGAACAATGGAAATGACCCTGCACTTAACCTATAGACCAATCAATTGTACATTCCTCTTGTGTTCTAAGATCCATTCATTTTAGGATGCAGAGTTTTGCCTTTATGCTTCTCATTAAATGATTTTAGTAGAGTAAAAGTGACAACGCTGCGGCTTCATTGAGCTTTTTTACCCCCCTGTTTGGGGAGATGTGTTCCAACTAATTCTCAGCACAGAGGAAGAAGCACTCAGAACTGCCTAAAATTCAACATGAACCAAATCTTCTCACTCTGTGTGTGGAGAACATACTGTGTTATTTCAGAAAGTGTGTTTGTATAGTGTTTGGGGAAGGGAAGAACATGAGGCGAATGGGAGAGACTGGTCAAAGAGAGTTTGAACTTCCAGGGATTCAGAGATGCTGGTTTCACAATGGAATTTATCTCTAAATCCCAAGATTACAGATTTCCTTCCAAATTGCATTCCCTGCATGGTTCAGAGAACACTTGAAAAAGAAATTTCTCTCCATATTTTGATTGACATTAAAAACATTGTGAAAATAGTTTGGAACTTGATCTCTTCGAGGCAAAGACAATAATCAAACTATAGCCTTTGCCTGTAGCCTTTCTCTCACACTTAGAACTGTTCCTGGGAAAGAAATGCACAGGGCATTCCTTTCTCTTATATCACTTCTAGAAACAGAAAGGCATTCTCAAGAAGTTGTCTCCACACTTCTAAATACAAAAAGGGTTACTTAGTGAATCTCAACCCCACACTATCAAACTCTATGGCATAAAATCCAATTGAATCAGTCATTTGGAGTTTATAGTCTTTAATACACATTATTTTTTAATGGCAAGATTTACCCTTCTTTTTTTGCCTTGTTTTCACTAACTTCTAGCTATGCATGTCTGGTTTTGCCAAACACACTAGAGGATTTTACTGCTTCAGTTTACAAGTCCATCCACACAGCCTTGTTAACAGAAGGGATGTATGAATACCAAGCGCTTTGTTCTCCTCCACTTTTTTGACCATGTATTACCACAGCACTAAAACTCCCCCACCCTTTACAATCAGCTCTTTCCAAAAGGAATCACAGACTACTACCAACTAGCTGCCTTGTACTACTGTTCAAGATGCCCAAATACGTCTGTCTGGGAATAGAAACCCATCTCTTTCCTTTCTGGAACACATTTCCAACTTGCATCTTTTCAGATTCTCTCTCGGCAAGCTCAGACACACTTTCAGACAGAAAATGAGATTTCTTTAGAAATATTTTGGTAGGGAGTTAACTATGATTTCTCAACACACACCCACTAGTGCATGCATTCTCTTGCTACTTGGTTTTATAGGAAACAGACCACAGTAGGCATCTTCTGTCTCAGCAAATACCAGATGATTGACATTAGCTCAACTGGTGCTAGAACTCTCTGACTTTACTTCCTTGAAACTCTGAAAGACTGACCACTGCTTAAGTCCCAGTAGCAGAGGAACATAGAAATGCATTTAGCTAAGGAAATAAAAAAAATGTATCAACCTAAGAAGTTGTTATTTTAAAGCAAATCATTTTTAAATGTCTGTTTGTAAAAGATGGAGAGGAAACTGTCCGAGGAACAGATCAGCAGAGCACACTTGCTGACACTGGCCTGAGGAGTCCAGGTACGATTCCCATATCCCTCTTGGAAACAAAAGTACATCCTGACCAACGTCCCCAATGCTCCCTGATCACAAGGCACTATACGATCTTCCTTCTTGTCCCAGCTCTAGAAACAAAACTTGAAGTTTTATCACGTTGACCTTCTGGGAACATCCGCAGGTCAGGGAAGCCCAGCCTGACTCTGGGAATTTACATGGTCTCCTAAGATTTTGCATCTCCAGCAACCTCAGTCTGGAACGTTGACTGAAGTCTGCAGAGCCGCTCCAGCTCCGTTGCAGGAGAAGAAAGACCCTGTGCCTTACCTCTCAGGCTGCGAATTCGTCCCCAGGAGGAGGAGGACGCCTTCGGAAAGGAAACGCGGATTCTTTAAAGCTGCACAGCAAGCGAGCAAGCAGGCAGGCAGGCAGCCTAATGCACACTGCTCTATTCAATAAAACTGCAGCCCGCCCTTCCTTGGCCCCTCCCAGAAGTCCATGCTAAGTGAACACATATCCCTTATGTTTACAGACAGCAGGCAGTGGTATGCTTTGTCCTGTAGTTTTTCTAATAAGCAGCCAATGACGACACCCCCGGCCAAGGTGATGCCTTCTGCCTCTGCAGATGCCTGTCATTCCCTAGGCATGCTCAGGAAATCACTCATCAGAAAAACCAAGTCCTAAAAAGCTCTGAAACTGCGAGCAGGCTGCCAAAACCAGCCTGTTCCATGCCCTTTTTTGGTTATCCTAAGCAGGGCCTCCTGGAAGTGGATCCATTGTCAGGAACAATCATAAGAAATGTTCATCTTGGAGCAAGAGGTTGTAGAACACAAATGGAGCTTTAAAAAGAAAGTGAATTGATGAAATAAAAAGAAGACAGATATGCTTATGGGGGGGTGAGGCTGGGGGCGGGGAAAACTTTTTAGTAGACGAAGCCTTAATAGCATATTTCTTTTCAAAGTAGTTGCATTAAAAAATGAATTTAAATTGTTATGCAGGTTGAAAACCTGAAGTGGACGACGAGACCCAGATCCACTGTACAGGCCGAGTTATAACCCAGAAGAGGCTTATATAAAATATATCTATGTGTGCTATAAAAACAACTAGACATATAAATTAAAGTCCAGTCTTTTTTAAAGAAAATAATATTGGCCAAAATAAAAATAGTGCCAGAAACTTAGTAGATGGGGTCCTAAGGTTTGGATAGCTTCATTGGTTTTCCATAGCAACACCCATCTACCTTTCCTTACCCTAGTCTTAGAAATGGGAAGACTGTACTAAAACTTGCTAGAAATTGATATGCATCAGTGAAGAGGCCCAGCATCCGCTTTGGGGCTGGTATAGGTAGAAGTAAATGCCCTCTAAGGTGGCACTGATGTTCTAGTGAATTCTAGAAAGCCTGTGCTAGGGGAGAGTCAGTATTAAGAGATGCCGAATTACATGCAGGTCACTGGCCCACACATGCATCCAATTGTGGTCTTGTGTTTTTCAGAATTCATTCAGTTAGTACTTAGCTCAAAAAAAAATGGAGTATTTATTATTTGTCAGGCCTGGGGCTAGATGCAAAACCCATGTTTCATATTGGTATATGTTTAGATACTGTTTCATCACTGACCAGGAAGTTTTAAATATTTTCCCTGGCAAATTACTGGTCCAAAAGCTTAGTTTTCAACATGTAAAGTTTTATTGAAAAAGCCTTTCTCTACTCATGAAGATCTGAGGTAGAAATGATCTCTATTTGGGAAAACAATCCCTGCCCTTTCAGCTTCATTGAGAACACTTGGGAAACAGCTGGTGAGTGTCTTCAGCCTTCCATGTTAATAAGTCACCCAGAAGTATATGATGCCCCTACATGCCTCAGAAGGAAACTTACCCTCTTCCCACCTCCCGCCAGCATGCAGCCCCCGAAATGCTATAGCAAAGATGACTGGGCCAGGGAAGAAGTGGGCTTTAGGCATACAGAATCAGAACTCAGAACATACTTTCCCCGAAACACAAAATAAATAGCTGGTTGGTGGGAATTACACAGTCAATGTTGCATTTCAAGTTCAGTGTCACTCAACCAGACATAAGTGAACAAAACCATCTATAAAATTGTTCTTCTGGGAAGACATTTTCTAATCCCAAATAAATGATTTGTGGAAAAAAATAACATTTTGGGACACAGCCAGTTTTATAGCTGAGAAATTCCAAATACCTAGACAATCTGTTATAAAGACAGATGAACACTTCTTAGTCTGGTAAAAGGCTGGACTTGAAGACTTAATAGGGCAGACATTGAGTTCTTAAAACATCTTAATCATATGTTTATCAGTGATAACAATATACTCTCTGGCCAGAGATTTTTCTGGGCATGTGACCTCAAGGCAGGATCATCCGTAACTCATAGAGGACTGTGTGAAAGTGCTACTTTCTGTTGCCGGTGCAGATGATCTCCTAAGTGACACTCTCCCCACTTACATGAGGAATGGCCTTTGTAGGAACAGCAACAGGGCAATGGTTTTCAGTTTATGAACAAAGTTAGTGCCAGCTTTCAGAGGAAAGAGAAGTCATACAACAAATGGGGAAAATATTACCAACAGGAGACATGGAAGGGACATGCATTTTGCATATTTTTTAAAGAAGATAAATGGCTAAATATTTTGGGTTATGCCAAAGGAGGGGAGGAAGAAGTATGTTTCTCTAGATAAATTCTGGATATTTTATATACAGAGTACAGCACATGGGGTGCCATGAAGCCTATTTTTTGTATCGGAGGTAGAATTGTTGTAGAACTGTAGATTGGAAGGCTAATTCAACGCATTTCTTGTACTTTATTTCTCTTTAAAAGAAAACAGAACTTCAGAAAGAAAAAGGAATTAGAATACATACAGACACACACAGAGAGACACATGCACACATGTTGCCCAATCTCTGTGTGGGAAATTTCACTTTCATAGTACTTTTTTTTTTTCCAGAGGTCATTTGTAAACAGCACTAAAAATACATAGGATTTATATAGGAAATTCCTGTGTAATATACTTCCCAGTAGGATCATCACAGATAAAGAATGGCTTGTCTATGACAAGATATAGCTACCTAATAAACTGAAATAAATATAAAGAGACCTTTAGAAATATCTCCATGATTCACTGTATTTTCTTTTCTTTCTTTCTTTCTTTCTTTCTTTCTTTCTTTCTTTCTTTCTTTCTTCTTTCTTTCTTTCTCTCTCGGAGCCAGGGACTGAACCCAGGGCCTTGAGCTTAGGAAGTAGATTCTTTTCTTTCTTTCTTTCTTTCTTTCTTTCTTTCTTTCTTTCTTTCTTTCTTCTTTCTTTCTTTCTCTCTCTCTTTTCTTTCTTTCTTTCTTTCTTTCTTTCTTTCTTTCTTTCTTTCTTTCTTTCTTTTTTTTTGTTCCTAGCATTTTCTGAACCACTGATCAGTCAGTAGCAACTGTGCTGTTTGTAGGCTGACTTGGAAAAAGTAAAAGCAGAGCATGATCTTTTTTCATTCAAAATAAGAATCTACTTCCTAAAGGAAGTTCATGAGAAAAGAGGCATAGCCCTGACTTTAAAATCTATTTTACTGGAATCTTCCCAGACTCCCAAGATTATAAAACAATAAAATCAAGCTTATTAGAATTAGAATCTTGATATTAAAATTGGACCACAAAGCTTGGACACACACACACACACACACACACACACACACACACACTGAGTGTGAGACCAAGAGGTACATAGAGTTTAGACTAACTGCACTTGTGGACCTAGAAGTTAAAAAATTAGCAAATAGTGGGTTGGAGAGATGGCTCAGCAGTTAAGAGCACTGGCTGCTCCTGCAGAGGACCTGGGTTCAGTTCCCAGCACTCACATGGTGGCTAACAACCACCTGCAACTCCAGTTCCAAGGGATCTCATGCCCTCTTCTGGCCTCTGTGGGCATTACATCCATGTGGTTCACTTACATACATGCAAGCAAAACACTTATACACATAAAATAAAAAGAATTTTTTAAAAAATAACAAATTGTGTCTAACAGTATAGAAAACAACACAACAAATGCAGAGATTGTTCAAAATACAAAATCTATTGATATAATATACATTGGTAGCTTAAAGGTTTACAAAACAAAAAAGAAGAAAATCATCTCAAAAGATAAAGGATGCTATTTGGTAAAATTAATACTGACTTATAGAAACAATTCTTAGAAAACTAGGAAGAAAACCTTTATAAACAGATGGAGAGACATTTATTGGAAATATATAGCTCACATCATGCTTTATTTTCATGCTTTGTGATCAAATGTTAAAAGCAATTCTATTGCAATTACTAAAAAGACAAAACCACTAATGTTTCTTCTATGAAAGAGAAGAGTGAGCCATTGAGATTGGGAAGAAGAAAAATGTCTCTATCTGCTATGATGTAATTATGCATACAGAAAGGTCAAGAGGCTCTACAAACACTTAGGAACTAGTAAAAGAACTTATCAAGATTATTGTAACCAAATTCAGCACACAAAATTTAGAGCACTTTTAACCATCCATCTCTCTCTCTCCTTAAAATACAATGGGGAAATAGGCTATTTGTAATTATATTAAAAAAGTGTGTATTACCCTGGATTGGTGTAACTAACTGTTTACAAAAATGTTGTAAAACCTAATTTAAGGCCATAAAGCACCCAAGTAAATGGTGACGCATGCCATTTTTACAAATGACAAACCTCAAAGTTGTAAAGATATAAACTCTCTTCAAGGCCATCTATGCATTAATCTTTTCAACTAAATTCCAGATGATGTATTTTGTAGAGCCTGATAAAATAAGAGTCAGTTTGAAAAGCAAAGATATCAAAATAGATACTGAGATCATCACAGATCAGTTCTAATTAAGATAGATGCTATTGGCACAAAAAGGCCAAATTCATACAATAAAGTAGAAAATCTACAAGCAAACCCATGTGTGTGTGTGTGTATGTGTGTGTGTGTGTGTGTGTGTGTGTGTGTGTAAAATTTGGAAAAAAGCAGCAGTACTATGCAATCCTGGGGAAAAGATAGACTATTTTATTCATGGTAAAGCTACAATTATGTAGAAACAAATTTGGATTCAATATTCTTGCCCCACACTAAAATAAACTGGGATCAGTGAAAAAACAAAACTGGAAACGAGAAGA
Source organism: Nannospalax galili (assembly GCF_000622305.1). Classification (NCBI taxonomy): domain Eukaryota; kingdom Metazoa; phylum Chordata; class Mammalia; order Rodentia; family Spalacidae; genus Nannospalax; species Nannospalax galili. Next base: position 266,347 of record NW_008359625.1, on the reverse strand, counting down.
AAAAACTATAGGTGAATATTTTAATAGGATGTGGGATATAACAAACAACTTACAAATGAAAAGACTGATAAGTTGGAGGACACGGTTAAACATAACAGACCGAATGAGCAATGCTTATTTATTTATATTGCTTCTCTAAACTTTACCAAAATGATATTAAAGAAATAAAGAACATAGATGAATCCAGCAAGGCAAAGAGTTCTGGAAAGAAACCAGCAGAAGGCCAGATTCCAGCCAAACTTTGGAATATGGAAAATGGATAGATGGTTGGTAATTGACTTAACAGAGCTGAGAAACTGAAATCTTGCCCCATGGATTTGGAGGCCAACAAGAAAGATGCCAATTCCAGCCTTGGGATCAGGACTTTCAAGCTCTGGGACTGTCTCAAAGTGTGGAGTGGAGCGAAAAAGAGATTTGGTTCAAAATGCCACCGGGAAAACCCAGATGGCCTCCTCTACCCGGGCACTATAAGGTGAGCACCTCTCTCAACCAGACTGAAGGCAATTTATTTTGTTCATTTCTGAAGAGGAGTGGCCGACTCAGAGGTAGCAGGCCAAGTCCTGAACACCAGAAACAAACATTCAAGTGAAAACCAATTCCCAGGAACCTTGAAACATTCTCAGACATCGCCCCTTCACCGTGCAGGGCTCCCAGCACACAACCAGTTCGGTTTGTCTTCTTCGGACAGGAAATTGGAGGATTCCAGACCAGGGAAACTGGCATGCCACTGGGGAAAAAAAAGACCCAAAGGTCCAGACACTTGACACTTGAGGAACCCGTGACGCTTTATTTCTTTCTGGCTCACTGTTGGAAACTTTTAGTGAGCTCTGCAGTGCAGCTTCCAATCAGCTTCTTAAAATCTTGGGCTTAAATATGAGCATCAAGTCAAGGAAAGTCTTTGTGAGGAGGAATGGAATGAGAGATCGAAAAGGGAACTCAGGGCCTGTGAGATAGTTCAGTGGTAAAGGTGCTTGCTGCTAAGGTGGACAGCCCGAGCTCCATCTCTGGGACCCATATGGTGGAAGAGGAAAACACTGTGTTCTCCACACACATACTGTGGCACACATGCCCGCACATATAAGCACACACACACATGCTCACACGAATTGGCTAGGCAGTAGGGTAAAAAACACCCCAAAGAAAAGTAGCCAGTTTCTTGGCTAAAAGTCAAAATGTCCTTGGTCCTCTTAGGAACATATTCTGCAAAAACTTCAAAGGTATTTGGGAGCTCTTAAGGAGTCTAGGGTTACCTCTTCAGAGGGGGAAAAGAAAGAAAGAAAGAAAGAAAGAAAAGAAAGAAAGAAAGAAAAGAAAGAAGAGGAACTCAGAGGAAACAGACACAGTGTAGGAAGAGAAATAAAAATTTAAGAAAACTATAATTACTATATATAACTTATAAAAATGTGAATATGATTTTTAGTGAACTAAAAGAAGATACTGTGTAAATAAAACAAGAAATGTGTTTCATAAAGGCATCTTTCTGGGAAATGCAAATTAGTTTAGCCATTATGGAAAAGAAGTATGGATGCTCCCCCAAAATTAGAAATGGAACTACCATATAATCCAGCAGTCCCCACCCCTGAGTATTTCTCAAAGGAACTGAAATCAATATGTTGAAAAGAGGTCTGAAGTCTGGTGTCTTTTTGTAGCACTACTCATAAATAAGATGCAATCAACTCAAATATCCATCAACTGATGAACAGATAAATACAGTGTCATAGATACATACCAAAATACTGCTCAGCTACAAAAAGGAAAATTTCTGTCTCTGCAGCAATATGGATAACTATGGTTAACAACAACCAGTTGAATATTTCAACATAGCTAATAGACAACACTTCAAATGTGCCCAACACAAAGATATGACAAATGTCTGATGTGACAAACACCAGTTACCATTATCTGGTCATTAGACATTGTGTATATATGTTGAAATGTAATATTGTATCCTATAAATGTGTGCAATTATTATGTCTATTGAAAACAAGAATATGTCCTCCCTCCTCCATCCCCAGTTAAACTGGGGAAGGAAGAAGGTGGGTTAGAAGGTGAGAGAGAGGATAGATAAATAATGCTTAGCTCATGTGGAAAAACAGAGGGGAATGTATTAGTTCAAAAGCATATTGAAAAATTACACATACAATATCTCTACATGTGTCTAGCTGAAGGCTATATAACAAGAAACAGTACTTAAACAAGAGAAACCTCCCTCAAGTTTTTGGCCAGGGTAGTCCAAGAGATTCCCAAAATTACACAGGCTATTGCCACAGCCCTTAATTGCTTCCCAGAATTTGAAGGTAAGATCCTATTGCTGAAGACAGGACATACTTCAGACACAGGACTTGGACCAATGGAGCTGGAACTGACCTGGAAGTCACCTCCCTGAAGGCTAGCTCTCACAGTTTTGGACGACACTATGCAAGCTGCTAAGGGAAAACATCAGTCAATGGTCTAACCCCAGCTTTAAAGCCTAGTAACCACAGCAATGACCAACACAGCAAACTACATTGGGGTAGCAGCAGCTACCTAGTTGGACTAAAAGCCCACTCAAAGGGAGGGAACTCAGGTATGGTACTGTAAACATAGCCAAATATATACGGCTAGAGAGGTCATAGATCTTAGAGAAAACCCTAAGGCTGTCACATCCTTAAACAAATGTAATTTCTTACTATTTAGTAAATATGGATCCTTATATTTACAGACAAGTGTGTTAGTTGCCACTCATCAAAGAAACTTCTTTTGCAACAGATAGATACCATTACAGAGTTCCACAACTGGTCACACACAGAGATTGTCTTTGAAATGCCCAACCCTAAGTGACACATCTACAATGGAACCTCTATACCTAAGACTCACAGAATATAGTGGAACAAGGGGTAGAGAGAACACTAATGCATCTCTCAACTTTTATCAACAAAGCTCCCTCATGCAACAAAGAGCAATGAACACAAAAAGCTACAAATGGCCAAAGTGTAGAGAATAAGAGTCTGTAGAGTACGGGCCCTTAGATAGGACTTCTATATTAAATTCCTTCCACAGGCTCAGGGACCATTGTGGGAGAGGGGGCAGAGCAATTGTAAGAGCCAGGGGAAGAGGTGCATGACCATAGGGAAACAGTCTTATAGGCTCCTGGGACCTTGCTCACATGAATCTACAGCAATGGTGTCAGCTGCACAAGACCCATGCAAACTCAAGCAGACAAAAACCCAGCATAGAACTGGAAATGGGTAGTAGGCTCCAGTCTTAGCCAAAGAACTATTGACAGATGATTACTGTTGGGTGAGGGAGAGCTGATTTCCTTTAAGGGAGAGACTCTAGATAGGCTAACTAGATACCAGTGGATGAACTTGCACAGAGGGATGTCTGGGTACACTAACTTGACAGACCTTAACGTAAATGACAGAATGCATGAAATCCAGTTGGGGGTCTATGGGAGGGTGCAGATGGGGGAGGGGGTATAAAGATGATTAAGATGGTTTTTATGAAATACACAAAAATTCAATAAAAACATAAAAAGAGTATACTTTAAAAATAAAATAAAAAAGCTATTTTAAGAAAGTAGGAATGAAGTTTTGTAAATGAAAACTATGGTGGCCAAATTTTATAAGAATTCAAGAAATGAAAGAGAAAATTTAGAAAAAAAATATACCAAAGAAAAAATAGAAGAGAAAGAAAAAATGGAACAAAGGAGAGAACAAACAAAAACAGAAATAATTGAAAAATTCAGCACTTGGGAGGCAGAGGCAGGCGGATCTCTGTGAGTTCAAGGCCAGCCTGGTCTACAGAGGGAGTTCCAGGCCAGCTGGGGCTACAGGGAGACCCTGTTTTAAAAAAACCAAAAAAAAAAAAAAAATCAACACCTGAGAGTTTTTAAAAAGATAGATGAAATGGAGACAGGAAATTATTAAAGGAAATAATGAAATACAATATCTCAAAACTGAAAGAAAGAAGTTTCTGGATTCAAAGAGCTCCCTGGGCTAGTACAGTGCTCGGGAGCATTGTTGTGGTTTGAATTTGTGTTTCCAAAGTTCAGGTGTTGGAAATTTAACTCCCAAATTCCTGGGTTAACAGAACTTGAGTGGGGGCTTTGGAAGGTAATCAGGGTTAAATGCCGCCATGAGGGTGAGGCCTCTTATGGTATTAGTGGATTCTTATAAGAAGAGAGACCAAATTTGCATACTTTACCTTCTGCTGAGTCATATGCAGCAAGAAGGCTCTGACAGGCAGCGTGCTCTTGGACTTGCCCCTAAAAGAACCTCTATTCTTGGTAAGTTAGTCAATCTCAGGCACTCAGTTAAAGCAACAGAAAACAGATGATGACAAAAATATTTCATTCTGAAGTAGTCTAATTCTTGAGGTTATAAGCTCTACCTGAAGAGAGAAAAATATTAAAGTGGCAGTTAGAAACCAAGAACGAGGACACAGGTCAGGAAGTAAAGGGTACAAATTCAGGAGAGGAGTGACATGGTTAACAGGAACACCTGCATAGCTGGCTGAGAAAGCAACGAGCAGACTGCAGCCGCGGCTCCAGAGAGGGCATTTTGAAAGACAAGCAGACAGAGGAGTTGGGGGATTGCTGGGGAAAGTGCTCATCCTCATAACACAAAATAAGAAAATACAAGATCGAGGCCATCATAATTTCAAAAATGGCGAAATATTTGCAGAAGGAAAAGTAACTGCCGAGAACTACAGTTCAACAATGAGAAAAAATTATACAGTCGTAATAACTGATTTCACCAAAACAATGATGATGTAATTAGATTCAGAGGATAAGAGGTAGGAACGTGCCCGCAAAATTTTGGTGGGTAAGAGTGCTAAACCTTTGTTTAGTAGGAAGTGGCCTACTATTGAAATGTGAAAATTTAACAAATAACAGAATCAGGATATTATTTAGGAATATGAAACCAAATCCTGAAAAGAACAATAAAATCATTCATTCATTTATTATTCATTCACTGAACAAATGTTTATTGAGTTTCTATCACATGCCAAGGCCTGTCCTGGGTGTTATGAACTAAATACATTCTGATGATGAGGGACAGATAAACACATTAACTAATCCACAATAACATAACATCAGGCAGTGGCAAGTGCTATAAAGAAAAAAAAATTATGAGACAGGCTGAATGTAGAGACATTTTCTCCTAAGAACTTTTAAAATAGAGGCACAAATAAAGTGAAGATGAGCTGGGGAATGCCTCGGTGGTAAGATTCCTTGCTCAGCAAGCATGAGGACCCAGTTTCGAAACCCAGCACTCATGAAAAAAGGCCGGTATGGCTGGGCATGCCTGTAACCCCAGCATTAGCAGGTAGAGACAGGAGACTACTGAGTGCTCACTGGCCAGTCAGCCTAGCCAAAGCTCAGGATTTGGGTTCAGTGAGAGACCCTGTCTCAAGACAATAAGCAGAACTAGACAAAGAAAGACACCCAATGTCCTGCCATGGTTTCTGCATGCATGTAGCAGGTCCAATGAGATTACACAAAGGAAAAGGATTTCCCAAGCAAGAACAGGACGTGCTATTAAAAGAAGAGCAAAGTCCCGGGTAAAGGAGACGAGTGACAGCCAATAACTGATCAGATTGTCCAGCACTTTGGAGACCTCGTCAGGACTTTGGGTTTTGTTCTAAGTAAGATGGAAAGTCATTGCATGATTTTGAGCTTGGAGGAACACAGTCACTTTTGCTGCGCTGTGTAGGGTAGGTGACAAGACGCAAGAATCAGAATCTATTGTTTCTACTATTCACTTGAAAAAAAGAGTTTGGGGTTCTGGGAAAGTATTGAAGACTTACTGATGGTTTGGATGAAGGACGAGGGATCGGGAATGCTTTCTTTTGCTGGGTAGGGCTGTGCATACCTGTAATGTCAGCAATGAGCAGTTAAGGCAGGAAGACCATGGGTTTGAGGCCATCCATTCTGGCTACAAAATAAAACACTATCAAAATAAAAAAGTTCTCATTTTGTGACCTGAATAACTAACTGAATGATGAGGGAATTGTAGTGCTGTTGAATGAAACACACTTTCCATAGGGACCCTTAAAGGAGACAAAGATTTACAGGAGGGGTGAAACAATATTTGACATATTTTAGGTTTGGCAAAGTAACTGATTATCAGTCATCTAAGCGAGGGGCTGAAGATGTGGCTCAGTGAGTAAGGTGTTTCTTGCAAGTATTAAGGTCTGACTTTAATTCCCCAGAACTCACATAAAAAAAGGGGTCAAGTGTGGTAGTGGGTGCTTATAACCCCAGTCCTGGGGAGACAGAGACAGGAGGATCCCTGGGGCTCTATGGTCAGCTAACCTAGCCTAATTGGTGAGCTTCAGGCCAATGAGAAACTCTGACCCAAAGGATGTGGACAGTGTCTCTCAGGATGACACCTGAGATTACTGAATTCCTGTATGGGAACACGCACACACAACATACAAATGAGAGCATGCACCCCTACCCCCCCACCAGACATGCACATGCACATTAAAAAAAAAAAGACATCCCAGTGGATAATATACAAACATAATGTCCAGGGAAGGGCTCAGCTTTGAGTGCATCCTCCTTATAACTAGTAAGCAAGATTGTTTTCTTTAGGACTGGAATAAATTAACCAAAGAAACACAAGAGTGACAGCAGAGGCACAGGAAATGCTTAGAGCCCAGAAAAGGAGACTGAGAAGTTGCTGAGAACCATCTTGGAGGAGGGAGATTGGCACGGAGGAGGCTTGCTTTCTATTAAAAGCCACACATTATTTTAGACTTTTAAAATAACATGGGCGACAGGGTGGGAGGTGAGAGTGGTAGGTCCATGACAGAATACTTGCCTAACACGCACATGGTACTGGGTTTGATCCCTAGCCTCAAAAAGAGTTTATGATAAGTAATACTTTGGATTATTATTATCATCAACTATCAGGTCCTCTTTTAATGGGATTCATCTCTCACATTCTTTGCCCTGTGTCTCTTCTATGCTTTCAAAGGGTGGGCTCAACCATGTGATGTTCTATGTCTGGTGCACGTTCCATGAGTGTGTCCCTGTTCAAGGTGAAAGCTTGTAGAGGTTCATGTGCTGCTTTGCCTAAAGTATCTGCACTTTTGCTGTGATCACGTCTACTGTAGTGGGCTTACGATGTTCCTCCCAACTGATTTGTTAACCCAGGACCTGTGGGTATAGACATGCTTAGAAATAGAGTTTTTGTGGGCGTAGAGTTAAGGATCTCAGAGGTAGGCCCTAATCCAATGACAAGAGTTCCCTCTTTTTTGTTTGCATTTGTTTGTTTGCTTGTTTGAGACAAGGTCTTGCTATCCAATTTACACTAGATTTGAACTTGGTATGTAACCGACACTGGCCTTGAATTCACAATTTTTCTGCCTCAGCCTCTGAGTGATGGGATTATAGAATGCCATTATGCCTGACAACAGGATACTTCTAAGAAAAAGACAGAGGGAGATTTGAGACAGACGAGACAGAGAAGAAAGGATGTTAGAGAAAGCATCTTCAGGCTAAAGACTGCTGAGTGACACCAGAAGCTAAGACAGAGGTGTGGGATGGGTTCTTCCCTGGAGCCTCCTGAATAAAAGCCAACAACTCTCCCAAAGCTTTGAATTTGGAGTCCTGGCCTCCAGAACTTGGAGAGAGTACATGTTTGTTGCTTGAAGCCACCCAGTTCGTGTTAATTTGTGACAGCGGCTCAGGAAACTAATAGACCCCAGATAGTGGCTGCTCTTCAGCTCAGTTTCCCCAGTAAGATGAGCCACACGGAGCTGCGCTGGGCCAGAGAGACAGCCAAGCTCAGCAGAGAGCTCTGTGCCAGGCTCCCTAGGAAAGGAAGAAGAAATAAACTGTTGTAGTTGTAGGCCACCAAGATTTTGGAGTTGTTTTGACAAAGAAAAAAGCTGAGTATGAAGTAAGAATTAGATGAGAAGAATATTTGACTGCACCAAGTTATAAAACCTTCTGCTTCCAAAAGCCATCATTTATTAAGTAAGAAGAGCAACTGAGAGAAAATTCTCATGTATAAAAACAAGGGATTAGAAATATTTAGTATATTGAAAAATGACTAACATTTGAGAGAGACAGAAGGAAAAGAAGAAGGGAGAGAGAGAGAGGGAGAGAGAGAGAGGATAAAGCAATCTATCCACATTAGCAATCTATTGCCTTAACCATCCAGCCACATTAAAAAGTCTGGAGATAATGTTCTACCTTGCTAGTAATCAGGAAAATATAAGTTCTAACAGCAATACTAGCTCATATCTACCAGATTAATAACGAAAAACAATTAAATCATCCAACACTAAATGATTTGGGTGATGTATAGAGATAAATTCTTGTATACTTCAGATATGAAAATAAACTGGTGCATCCACTTTGTACATCGATCTGGCAGTATCCGGTGCCATCTGTTATATGCTTTCTTTCTCTGGGGATAGCACTGTAGGTAAATCTTCTTGGGAAATTTTTTATACTCTTTAGCAAAGGGAGCTCATTAGAATTCTATCTGCAATAGTGAGAACAGTATTTGAAATCCCAAGAGCAACCAAGAGGAAGAGGGTAGATGAGTGGGGTACAACATTACACAGCAACTGAAATGCATGGGCTGCATGTACCTGGGTCTCAAACAACAGAAAAGCAAGTTGTGACCGGAATGGCTCCTTTTGGGTCACTTATTTATGGACGCATGCAAAAGGACTGAAACTAAATTCAAGATGGTGACCTCCTAGAGAAGGAGAGAGAGAACAGTACTAGTCATGGAATTAAGAGACATAGAGCTGTGCAAACAGCTCCAATGGTAAGAGCACCTTCTCAGCAGGCAAGACGATCTGAGTTTGAGACCCCTAAACCCAGTAAAAGGTCAGGCATGCCTGTAGCCCCAGCATTGGGAAGTGGAGACAGGCAGATCCCGAGGGTTCTGTGGCCAGCCAGCCTCACCGAAATGGTGAGCTTCAAGTTCAATGAGAAATCCTGTCTCAAAGCAATGAAGTGGAAAGTAATAGAGGACAGTATCTCATCTTTTGCTTCCGCCTCTGCATGTATGAGCACCACACACATACAACACACCATATGCATAGACACAAAGTGTAAAATATATATGTCTTGACTTAAGATTAAGCAATTATGAGAAAATCATCTCATTTGTTAATCCTATGGATCATGTTTGCAGGTTTGGATTTTAATATAGATATTTAGAAAAAAAAAAAACCTTTTATATAGGAAGCTATTATCTCTTCAGGCTACTAGTATCCAGTTACTTATTTGGCACTGGGAAAGGCCACTGGTCCTTTGTCCTCAAACTAGTAGTACAACTTGCTCAGGGCCACCTGACCAGCAGGAGTGGGACCTGCCCCAACTGTGGTCCTCTATATGGTCACTCAGCTGTTTATTTCAAATCTTTGACCTCACACAGTAACAGTTATTACTGGAGTGACTCTAAGCTATATCTTGGCTCAGGTGCCCTGAAGCCAGGTGCTTTATGAGGAGGGGGCAGATGAACTGGAGGCTGTACTCACCCATTTGTGGGACCAGTCTCCTGGGAAGAAAGTAGCCCTGGGTTTTCTGGGATAAGGGTGAGCATCTGACAAGACAGAATGAAGGTGTGAGCAGAAAAGACTCCAAGAGGAACTCCTGGGACAACAGGGCCTTTAACCCATTTCCACAGAAGAAGACTGGCCACTCTCCTTGGCCTCTCTCTGGGAAATCTCTATTTTTTTTGACCTGGAGAAGATAGTGACTGCCCCATGGTCTCCATCCTTTCCAGTCTGCTCTTGATTTTGCCTAATCCTCAGAAAATGCAAAAATGTTCCACCTATGAAAAATTGATCTTAAGGGGCTGGAGAGATGGCTCAGCAGTTAAGAGCACTTGCAGAGGTGCTCTTGCAGAGGACCCTGGTTCAATTCCCAGCACCCACATGACAGCTAGCAACTGTCTGTAATTCCAGCTCCAGGGGATCTGACACCCTCTTCTGACCTCCACAGGTATTGCACAACACATACGTGCAGGCAATACAGTTATTCACATAAAAAAAAATATTGATCTTCAATAGGCATTTGCTCCACTCTGAGCTTCAACTGGATTTTTCTCTGCTTGTTTGTTCATTCATTTGTTCACTCATTCATTCACCTACCCTACATTGGAACATGTGTTACCTGCAAGATAGGTACGAGGCTCTGCGCTTTTTATAATCTTATAAAACTTCATGCTTGCACTTAAAGAACTGTTTTGCTAATGGGAAATCTCTGACTTCTACAAAACAGAATCAGGACTGGGAATCCTAAGAGAGACCCCTTTGCTCTGCATGCACGTGTTTACCCAGCTGTGCACGTTTTGTCTTCCTGTCCATGCTTAATGAAGGTTGTCTGAAATCCAATCAAGACCGTGTGGCAAAGACCTGGCCTCACCTCCCAATCAGAAAAACATATCATTCACTCATTTCAAAGGGTGGGGGGAGCCAGTCTCATAATTGGCTTTGCATTACAGGCATATTTGTAAGGGGCGCAAAGAAGAAAACATTTAAAATATTTGCTCTATTTTGGGTGAGGTTCTTTAGTCTTGGCCTCACAGGCTGTCATTAGAAAGGAGAGGCAAGAAGGCAGTTATTTCTCATAGGTGGAAGATTATTTTAAGATCCAAAAATAAGGAGAGAAAACATTTTCAAAGAGATCACTGAGTCTGGTAACTAGAGAAAGATGGCTGTTTGGGCCAAGCAAATTAAATGTGACATGGATGGGTCTACTGATTGAGCTGGGGGGTAGATCATTTTAGGCCCGAGGGAGGGTAGGGGAAGGAGAGAGAGAGAAAGAGAGAGAGAGAGGGAGAGAGAGAGAGAGAGAGAGAGAGAGAGAGAGGAGAAGAGAAGAGAAGAGAAGAGAAGAGAAGAGAAGAGAAGAGAAGAGAAGAGAAGAGAAGAGAAGAGAAGAGAAGAGAAGAGA
>NW_008359625.1:233142-255361 GCF_000622305.1 Nannospalax galili | reverse complement strand
CTCGCTGTGACATGCACACATATCGAGAGAGAGAGAGAGAGAGAGAGAGAGAGAGAGAGAGAGAGAGAGAGAGAGAGAGAAGGAGAAAATAGAAGAGAAAAGAAAGAGAAGAGAAGAGAAGAGAAGAGAAGAGAAGAGAAGAGAAGAGGAGAGGGAGAGGGGTGAGAGTCAGAGAGAGAAGAGAGGGATGGAGGAAGGAAGGAAGAAAGGAAGGAAAGAAGGGAGGGAGGGAGGGAGGGAGGGAGGGAGAAGATAGATGGAAAACACTAAAGAGAGAACTGAAACAGCTTTGCAGCCTCACCATGTCTCCTTTTCTGGAAACTTCTGTTTGCCCTTCACCCTCATCTCACTTCAGGCTCCTCTTTCCCACTGTACTCTTCCCTACATCCACGACTAGAGGGAAGATGCTTTCTGTCTGGTTCTTGTTTCTTTTAAATTCACTCTTTACTTTTAGTGCAGAATTTCTCCACATCAGTTTGTATTATGAACCTTCCTACACTTCTCTGACCTCACTTCCTGGTCCCTGGCCATCTTGTCCTTAGCACCTTCTCATGTTCACTGTTTCTGAGTAGCTGACCTACCTCATGCTCCTTAACCCTTCTTGCTTCTCCCTGGGCCTTTGGTGTCAATGACATCTCTTTCTACTCTGTTGTCTCAACTCTCTAGCCTCGCTGAATTTTCCATTTTGCTTTCTCATCCCTAAATATATGTATCTGTCAGTATCCACACTTTGATCTTTTGCATTCAAGACCAATAATGTGTGACAATTGTTTGCCTCACAGGCTGATATAAGGATTAAATGAAGTGAAATTCATATGAGGTTCACTGACTCATATGAGAGTTATGAAATAACTTCTTCATATGAAACTTTTATCAGTCCTGAAAGGGATGATGATGATGATGATGTGATGATGATGTGGTGATGATGATGATGATGATGATGATGGATGACAACAACTGAGTCTCAGCCCCTTGGCTAAGATCAAGTGTTGGACTAGGACAAATAATGTATGTTACCCCTACCTTCACTCTCATCATGAATTAATGCCTTTGCCCAAGTCTCCAATGGGATGGAGTCAAAGGATGGCTGAGCATTTTAGGGTGATCTGTAAGGTCCACTCTGCCTGTCCCTCTCACGACTCCCAGCATGAACCCTCTCTCCCTCTTACGCTGATCTGCTCAGCTCCCCTTCTCCTCTCCTCATGAAGTGTTCTTCCTGCCTCCGTGATTTAGGCCCCGGTGCTCTGGCCCTGCACAATTGCCTTAGGCCCTCTCCAGCTGACATTAGTTATGTCTAGACACTCCCCGCATCTCTCCAATTCCACTGCTCAGCTTATGACCCTCTTGAACTGCTTATGACCCAGAAATGCTGTCAGAGCCACATTTTGCCTTTATGACTTGGTGACTTAAATTAATTGTTAAGGGTGTTTCATCTATTTCTCTACATAAATTAATAATAGCTAGCTAATTAATAGTTGATTGAATGATGACTAGTTAATTAATAAATATTTCTGAGTGTTATATGTTGTCTGTTCTATTCATTTCTAGCCATATTGTGGTCAACAAGATAGACAAAGAATTTTTAATAGGAATCATGGGCTGGAGCGATGGCTCAGTGTTAAGAGGACGGGCTGCTCTTACAGAGGACCCAGGTTCAGTTATCAGCATCCACATGGCAACTAACAACCATCCATAACTCCAGTTTCAGGGGATCCAACACCCTATTTTCACTTCCATGGGCATTGCACACACATGGTGCACTTATATCCATACAGGTAAACCTCTCGTACACATAAAAAAATTTAAAAAAACATTTAAAAATTGGGATCATATCATACAATCATGGGTGATGTACCCACTTACATTTCTCTTTTCTACTGCCTTTTTGAACTATAACTTTACAATGCAAACAAAATGTTTGACAGACTATGTATATTCACCTGTATACAGTCTCAGAACCAGAACTTAGAATCCAAGTCAACGCTTTGAGAATGGTGAGTATAGGTTTGGGTGCAGGCCAGGAACCCTGGAGTTGCATTGTTGCTACCTTAATTAAGAGGTGCAGGTGGCTGGAGGAGGGAATCAAGGATTCAGTCTTCCCACATGCTCATGAATACCAGGCATACCTTAAATAGAACTGTCCATGTATGGACTTCTGGGGACACAGTATTCTCAGGATTCTTCTAGAAGGTGGGGAGGAGTAATCATGATAACAATAGCCATAATGATACCATCAAACACGTGGACATGGCTAGCGTTTGATGTGGAGACTAAAGTGCCAATTAGCTAATGAAGTGAAGGTATGTTGTAAAAAAGAAAACTGAGGCAGCCATTTAAACCCAGGCTCCTCCCAGTGGTGGCTCCCCTGAGGACAAGGGAAGCAGGTGTGGGGACAGTTTTGGCCCAGATTCTCAGAGGCTGGCCGATGTGAATAGACAAGTCCAGCAATCTTTGGTAGCTGACTGTCCCTCCTTAGGATATTTCTGTCTAAAGAACTAGATGCCAAACTTGGAAAAATCTATTTTCCCTAAAATAATACTGGAGAAGTGTTAGTTTATTCTTTTTCAAAGCTCTTAAATGCCAGCTTGTCATTTAGATTGCCTGTTTTTTGTTTTTTTTGGGGGGGGGGGTTGCTTGTTTGTTTTGTTTTTTAATCTTTTATTTATTTTTATTTAATGTGTATGACTGTACTGGTTGCATGTGTGTAAATGCGCCCATGTCGTGCAGTGCCCTAGAGGTCATAAGAGGGCATAGGATCCCCTAGAACTAGAGTTATGGATGGTTGTTAGCTGCCATGTGGGTGCTCAGAATCAAACACGAGTCCTCTGTAAGAGCAGTCAGCAGTCAGTGCTCTTAACTGCTGAGCTATATCTCCAGCCCCTAGACTGCCTGTTTTACAAGTTAGAGGTCTCACATTTGGGTATTTTTTAACTGAGTATTTCTTGGTGTTCTATATATCTCTCCTTAGAAATAGTATCTCTAAGTCACTCTGTAGTGGGAATTTTTCACTTAAATTGTTTACTCATAGTATATGATTCTCTTTCTAGTAGATAGATATGATGACATAACTGCAGATAAAAATGCAGATTTAGATATGGAGATAGATGAGAATTATTTTCCACATTTTCAGCATCTGACAAACACAAAATATCATGGAATGAGTGAATTTTGAAAGAATTTTGGCTTCTGTATTTCATTCTCCAATTTAGAGATTCTTCTAGCTAAGAGAACTCCCAGAAGCAACTCCCCCATCTAGTGTTCTATACTCTTTCCCTTCCCTGAAGAGCACAGAGCTGGAGAGTAAAGTTCAAGAAGACTGATCTCTGACTTCTTAGAACCAGGGTCCAAAGCCCTATAGTAGACAGATTTGGGGTCAAATGCTGGCCATCTGTTAGGCAGGAGTCATAAGGAGAACTGGGCTATACTCATAAGAAAACCCGGCCATTCCTATCATCCATTCCTCTTATCAGACATCTCCTCTTTGTTTTGCTGAGATAGGCTTGGGACTGGGCTTTCTTTCTCAATAGAGTGGTGAAGGCTCAAGATTCAACTGCAGTTCACTCAAGTGCACTTGGAGGATACCTTGCATTTGGGGCCAGTGATCCTTCACCAGGCAGTGGCCTCTCTATGTATTTCTTCCTTTGGGAGGATGCCTGATGGCGAGCCATTTTGCGTATTCCCAGCTCTATGCTAAATACTTTTCCTTTAAGGCATTTTGTAAGCTATGAAGACCTGATCACAAATGTTTCAAAATAATAAGAAATAGAAATAATGGTAACTTTCTCTCTGTATGTACTTCCCTCTTCTCTTTTCCTATGTTTAATTCATTTATTAGCACCTTTTTAAATAAGAAATTATGCCATTCAAACTATGATTACTTTTATATAGTCCCATAAAGTTAACGGGCGAATACTGTGATAGGAAACAAAGACAGATTAAGAACCTAATCTCAAGGACATAGAAAACTCCAGAACCCAGAAAGCATACAGATTATAAATTAAGCAACTTGAATAATTATTATTTTCCCTGAGTTTTAGACTCCTTGTTTATAAGAAAGCTCTAGAGCTATCTCACAGAGTTGATGTGAAGATCACACATATTAATCAATGTGAACATGCTTTGTAAACTGACGGGTACTCTGCTATGAGGGCTGCCCTTGGTGTGAAACTGAAGATTGAAATCCAACACATTTTCTGGGTTTTATTTTTTTGAACTTTAATGAACCTTGAATTTTCTTTCTTTGAGACCTTGAACCTTGATAGACTATGGAACGTTGGTTCCAGCAGCCACAGAACTTTGTTCTGATATTTGTCATTCCAAAGAAATTGATGAAATTCCACTGAGTGCTGAGAGGAAAACACAAAGTTTTTCTTAAATATCAGAATAGATCATGTTTTAGACAACTGTACTGGTCAGGGAATTTAGGGTGGGAAGAAGCAAAAATAAAACTTTGTTTAGAATCAGCTTTAAATAGAAACTGAAGGGGGTGAATCCTGTTTCCAGGACTGTTTCTCATTTCAAATGTTCTGGGATCTTGTCCTGCCCAACTGTGTGGGCACCCACCTTCTTGGCGTGCTTTGCCCAGCTTCTCTTGGCGTGCTTTGCCTCGCTCTACCAGTCACTGTCAGAACCTGATGGTCCCAAGACTTGCTTCCTCAGAGACCTATGCCAAACAGTACTGGCAAGTTACTAAGAGTTGCTAATGTTCAATAATATTTGGTATTTCGCTCTGTCTGAAAAACTTGTGTTCTGGAACACAAAACTTGTTGTTTCGTTTTGTTTTATAACATCCTCTTATCTTACCTCAACCCACTGGAGGCAAACGTCCTATTCTGCTTATTGCACAATTTTTGTTCTATGGTTCCTTCCAAAGTTTTAAGTACCATTTTGCATACAAGTCTCCTAATTTATGTAAATGATATTGCTGAGTCATTCTGATTCTTATTTTTCTCTTAAATGCTGTGCTTTTATGATCCGACAACCAAAAGTAGAATTTGCCTTAATAGGATCCCCAGTTTAAACTCAAAAGATCTGCTACAGTCTGTGTGTACATAGTGGTAAAATAAAATATATTGGGGGGCTGGAGAGATGGCTCAGAGGTTAAGAGCACTGGCTGTTTTTGTGAAGACCTGGGTTTGAATCTTAGCACCCACAGGGTGGCTAACAACCATCCGTAACTGCAGCTCCAGAGGATCCGACACCCTTTTCTGACCATCATAGCGCTGGACAACATGGGTGCACTTGTATATATGGAGGCATAATATGCAGGCATTGTATGCAAAATAAAAAAAATGTATATATATATATATATATGTATGTATGTATACACACACACATTGGAACTAAGGAATAGGGCTTCTTTGCATCCTTTACCTCTCTCTGTGTCTCTCCTGCCTCTGTTTTAGCATATCCTGTCAAGCATGTGCTTGATCATCTTGATTTTTGCCATAACTTGCTATCCTTGCATGCTAATTCTCTTCAGATTCATCCCCTACCATTGATGCTTCTGCAGCAAGAACCATACAACAGGGTCCTGTCACATGCCCAGTGGAAATGTCCTTTGAGTCTCTGTCACACTTAGAATGAAGTCCTCCAAGCCTCAACTTGCTCTTCCACCTCTCAGACTTCATCTATTTCTACTCTTGACCCCTCTTCCTCTGCTCTAGCTCCATTCATGCAACACAATGATGCCGTGCTGTCCAGGCCCATTATATACTCTGTTCCCTTTGCCCAGAATGCTTCTCTCATTTACATGTTTGCCTGACTTCTTCCTGCATTTTCTTAGAACTCTGCTGAATACTGTATCAATGAGATCTCACTGCCTCTACTTAAAACAAGAACCATTGACAATGCTGTTTAGTCTCCATTGAGTTAGTTTCTGCCACTTATCAGTATATGTTCAATTGGATGACTCATTTATTGACTTCCTTCTACCTTCATGAGAATAGAGGCTTCTTGAAGCCACGCTCTTTGTTTAACTCATTGGTGAGTGGCTATATGAATGAGTGGATGAATGAATGACTGACTCAAGAATAAAGCTTATTCAGGGCTGGAGAGATGGCTCGGCTCAACAGTTAAGACCACTGGCTGCTCTTGCAGAGGACCTGGGTTCGAGTCCCAGCACCTACATGGAAGCTAACAACCGTCTATAACTCCATTTCTAGGGGATCCAGTACAGATACGGATTCACTTACATACATGCAGGGAATACGTGTACACATAAAATTAAAATAATAAATAAAGTATTAAAAGGGTAAAACGTATGCTTCTAAAAAGAACTTACAGACCAGCCCTTAATCATCTGTCTCCAGTAGCATCTTGGTCTTCCTCCAACCTCCATCCACTCTTGCACACATATGCACAGAGTCACCTTTCACTCCCTACTCCAGCCACATTAAACTGTTTTCCACATTCTTGAATGCATCTTGCTTCCTCTTATCTTCTGGTTTCTGTGCTTCAGTTCTGTCTGCCTTGAGCACTGTTCTGGTACATCTGTGTCCAGCTGGCCCCTTGAGCCTTCCTCAGGGAAGCCTTTCTGACTTTATAAGTCTGAGCTAAGTGCCCTCCTAACCCATAGTACTGTAAGCTTCTAAAATACTTGGATCTCTTCTCCTCAACTACATCTTTACTTACTAGTATCTATCCTGCACTTTGGGGCTTCTGGAGATGGGATGATCTGTCTTTTTATCAGTATTTCTGCAGTGCCTGGTACAGGGCCTCAGCCTTTCCTTGGTATAGTCATAAACTCTTGTGGTGCTGGGGCACAACTGATAAAATTAATTTGCTTAGTGGCTCTTAATAAATATGAATTATACATGGGGATCATGTTGCACTATTTAGAAAAAGCTATAAAATCTCTAAAAAGCTATTATTAGCATCCAGAAACATCCACACAAAGATAATGCCTAATCAGCCTCATGGGGATTTTTAAACAACTCTGGATGTAGGGACTTTCCATGTGACATCATTTTCATCAGGGTGAAGGATAGGTCCTTGGGCTAGAGAGGAATGGCTGGAGGAGCCTGCTGAGTCCAGCCACAGGGAGCCCACTGGTCTCCTGGGTCATTTGAAGTGTCTGTTCCCAGGAAGAGCACGACAAGCTCTCTGTGAACTCAGCTTTCTCCCATGTTAGCATGAGAACTGCAGTAAAGGCCATCCCCTTCTGCCTCTCTTGGAGAAATAATAAATAAATGTGATAAGAAACTGTTCCACAAAATAAAACAGACTCTGGAGTACAAGAACAGCCAGCCAGAATCCCACATGTAGCTGAAAAATGTTTCCTATTTAAACTGTTCCCTCCCAGTTCCACATTCCTGAAACACACACACACAGACACACACACACACACACATACACATTCAGAATTGAGAATTGTGAATGTTTAAAAGAACAGCTTACTTCAATGTTCATAAATGCATTTGGACTCATACCAAAGAAGCATTTCAAGTTTAAATATCTATTAATCAATTTTCATTGATTTACTATTGACACAATGAATATGGCTGAGTATCAAGTATATAAGTACATATGTATATTTTGTGTTTTCAAGTATGTAAATAATCATCTATTCATCTTAGTTCTAAAATGCAACAGCTGGACTGGAAAGTCTAAAGCGTTAGTTCTAAGGATCTGTGAGTCTTAGAGTTTTGACTTTGACTTTGCATCATCCCATGAATGTTTTAGGAGAAGGATAGAGTTGCACATAATAGTCTCAATTAGCCAACACCACTCAGAAAGATCAGCAGTGACGTGTACCTATGGAAAATTTCTGGGGGTAAATGTAGACGGTACTTGTGACACTAAACAGAATCTCTATGCTCAGCTGTGTCCAAAGTTTGACTGAAGACATGAACCTATCATCATATAGACACTCATGCC
Source organism: Nannospalax galili (assembly GCF_000622305.1). Lineage (NCBI taxonomy): Eukaryota > Metazoa > Chordata > Mammalia > Rodentia > Spalacidae > Nannospalax > Nannospalax galili. Next base: position 247,483 of record NW_008359625.1, on the reverse strand, counting down.
TAATAGCACTGTGCCTCACGCAAGTGAGCAAGCCATCATCCTGTACAGACAGACATTCTAAAACTGACTCTTAAATGGTCACAAAAAGACCTCTTGAACTCTTGTGAGACAAACTGTGATAAGAAGAAAGGCCTGGGAACTGTTCGAAGACTCCAAGTTAACTATGTGAGTAACCTCTGCAGACCAAGGACAGTCGTCTCCAAAGACCACAGAGCTACAGAGCTGAGGCATCTAACAGCTGCATGCTGCGGACATCAGGGCAATGAGAGCCAGGCAGTTCTTTCCGATTAGGGAAACTTGCACAAAATGGAAATGGCAATGGGGGAGGGAAGAAGAGGCTGTTCCCTGCACATTTCCAGAGGCTAGTCACTCACCTTCTGTTCTTCTCTAGAAAGAAGGGAGAGCAAAGGAAGGGCAATTTTCATTGAATTGGAGCACATGGGAAGCAAAAATGGAGAATAGGCTTCCTTCTGTTTTTATAACCAATAACTTAACAATAAATAAATCATAAACTTAGAGTCTAAGTCTTAGATTTAAGTAAAGTCCAGAGAAAGTAATTAAATTGACTCAAAAATTTCTGGCTAAGAAAGCCAAGTTCATGCCAAGGTCTAAAACCACATGTCTCAAAAACATGTGAACAGAACAGATCCTCTGAATGAAGCAAACCAGTGAAGAGTCTAGAACAAAGAAAGCAAAACAGTATCTTTAAAGTGACTCTCTATCTGCTTTATTGAGATGTCTAGCGACTGTTTATGCACTGACTACTCTTCGTCCTGGACCATTAGTTGACATTCTCACATTCACGGAAAACCTCATGTTTGTACTGTCTTTGGACTCTTGCTCCAAATGATCAGTTCATTTAGAGGTAAAAGGTATATTAATTAACTGTGTGAACACATTACGAATGGGGTTGAGTCAATTAAAGACATTTCAGATGAAGCATAATATATAGAAAAATAAAAACAAGTTGGCTGCTTCCCTGGACACCGTGATCTTGTCTTTAAGAATCATGGGAGGGTCTCCCAAGCCTCACTGTATGTTTATTACAGCATCTAGAGAAAAGTCTCTAGTATGAGTCTCGAAAGGACTACTGAGATTGACTGAGCCTCTTTTCAGATTTAGAATTCTTTATAATTTATAATTCATAGTTTAGTGTAACATCGAGTTGTATAATATTAATTGAAGTCCAGATAGAAGAGTTTTATTTCAACCTAAACCTCTCGCTTTCTGACACATAGTGATAGTCCTTGACTAGTGGAGCTAAATATTTTTTCAAATATTATTTTAACTGTAAAAACAGAATGTAGAACACCAAATGGACCCATGAAGAAGTAAATATATTCTAATAAGGCCGTATTTCAGTTAAGGGGGAAAGTCTATATATACTACTTGTTATTCACTTAGACAAAAATCATGTTGGGATTCCTGTTTCATGTCACTCAGCTATGTTTTTTATATAGATTAAAAATATGAGTATAAAAGAAAACCATAAGAACAATAAGAGGAAATATAGGAAAATGCCGCATTACTTCAAGTAGGAATGACCATTTGAAGTAAGACTGAGGAAGAAAATAATGCAAGGGAAAGATGACTAATATGGCTACAATAAATGACTTCATGCCTGGTGGGATGGCTCAATGGGCAGAGCTGCTCCCTGCCAAGGCTGGTGACCTGAGTTCAATACCTGACACCTGCACGGTGGAAGGAGAGAACCAACCCCTACAAGTTGTTCTCTGACTCCCCAACATGTGCCATGTCATATGTGCATGCATGTGTGCATGCACACACACACACACACACAGACACAAGTAAATAAATGTAAAACAGTAACTCCTCTACTATAAGGAGTAACCCAAGAAAGATTAAAAGACAAGAGACAAATTAAGGATAAAATATTTACACGTTTATCACAAAAGATTAAGAACTGTTCCATATACTATTGGCAACTGATGGTTCCTGGGGGGAACAGAATCAGTATTATTTAAGGGTAAGAATCTTGGTAGGCTGGCCCGGCTCCAGTGGATGAACCTATGTCAAAGGGCAATTGGGAACACAAACCTGACTCTGTATCCCTTCATATATATATGAAGGACTATATATACATACATATATATGTATATATGGGGAGGAATTGGGTGGAGGATAGTAAGAGGGTAGCAGATAGGGGAGGGGATCTAAATATGATCAAAATATATTGTTTGACATTTGCAAAATTTCAATAAAAAATGAAGAAAAAACCCAGCTCCTATGGTTAGGTAGGCTATATACTTACTACACACCACCAGGGGAGCCATTCAGGCAAACTACCATGTGACTGTGTGTCAAAACTACTCTGACCCTAATCCATAAACCTATAAAACACACATGTCAACTAAAGGAAAATATAATAAATCCATCCAGTAGAAAAGTGGGCAAAGGATGTGAAAAGTGGATTCATCAGGGGAACCAAGTAATGATTATATATAAATATGTTCAGTCTCACTTGAAATTAGTGAAAGGCAAATTCAAAGTATGGTTTTTTTTGTTTTGTTTTTGGTTTTGGTTTTGGTTTTTTTCGTTTGTTTTTTTTTTGAGACGGTCTCCCTGTAGCCCCAGCTGTCCTGGAACTCACTATGTAGACCAGGCTGGACTTGAACTCACAAGGATCTGCCTGCCTCTGCCTCCCAAGTACTGGGATTAAAGGTGTGCGCCACCACGCCTGGCTCAAAGTATGTTTTAAACACACCAATAATGAAAATTTTTTAAGTGCCAATGAAGAAATACCATCTTGAGCCAGGCATGGTAGAACATGCCTTTAATCCCAGCACTCGGGAGGCAGAGGCAAGTGGGTCTCTGTGAATTCAAGGCCAGCCTGGTCCATATAGTGAGTTCCAGGCCAGCTGGGGCTACAGGGAGACCCTGTTTCAAAAAGACCAAAAAAAAAAAAAAAAAAATGCCGTCTCGGGGCTGGAGAGATGGCTCAGTGGTTAAGAGCACTAACTTCTCTTCTAAAGGACCTGGGTTTGGTTCCCAGCACCCACATGGTGGCTAATAACTGTCGTAACTCTAGTTCCAAGGGATCTGACATCCTCTTCTGACCTCCATAGACATTGCATGACACAGATGCATTTACATACATGCAGGCAATACACTCATATGCATAAAAATAAAAGCCATAAAAATTATTTTAAAGGGCTAGAGAGATGACTCAGTGGTTATGATCACTAGCTACACTTGACGAGGATGTGGGTTCAATTCCCAGCACCCACATGGCAGCTAACAACTGTCCATAACTCCGGTTGCAGGGGAATCCAATGCCCTCATAGGTATTACATGACACAGGTGCAATAACATACATGTAGGCAGTATACTCATACACATAATAATAATAAAAAGGAATACCATTTCATATTAAAATATTAACATTGAATAGGATATGATGAAATATTCTCTCATATTCTAGACTAAATTTGAAAATATGTATTTAAATAAAATGTGAATATACCTTATGGCCTAACAATTTGACTTCTGTGCTTACCTAAAGAAAAATTTTCAGACATACATAAATTGTTTGTAATCACATAAAGTAGAAACAGCATAACTGTCCATAGTTAAGAGTTTAGTATTTGAGGAGAATGGAAAATGGGGTCTATATATAATGACATGCAAGAGGTTCATTATGTGTTGTTGCATGAGACAAGTTTCATAATATATATGATAGGATATCTTTTATATAAAACATATATAAAGCATGCATTTATTTCTCTCTACATAGACATACATGCATATATATTTGTGTGTGAAACAGGAAAACTACACATCTATTCGCAGAGGTAGCATTTGGATCCAAAGGGCTTAGGTTTAGGGAGCAATCATGTAGTTTCCTTTTACTGTTCAGAGTATTGAAAATGAGGATGTATGTTTTTATTCCTTTTTTAAGCTTATACTTCTTTCCATACTTAAACCTTGAGACAAGGGTTCTATAAATACTCATGAGCAAGATATGGTGTAGACCTGAAATTCATTGCCAAAAAAGAAGGCATGATGCAGTTTGTAAAATGACAGCCACAGTTATTTAAGCTACAGAGTAGCCCACCCCAACATTTACAATAAACATCTAGCTTTATCTAAAGACTCTGTTGCTCCTCCTTCAGTCTTCTCTCCCTTCCCTTTATAGTGCCTCTCCTTTCCATGGCTCATGCCCCTGCCTCCTTGTAGCAATGACTCACAACATGAACAGAATCCGGACAAATGAATTTTACTTAATCCTGCATCCAAAAGCTCCTGTTTATAATGCAAATAAGCCATGTGCTCTTGTGGCCTGGGCATATATGTGACTTTGACCCCTCAGGGACCCCGTTTTTCCCTCTACCCAAGATAGTGAATGAATGTGTGTGCACTTCAATTATCATGCCAAAGGGCTGGAAGCAGCATATTCATATTCTTATTGTCCGTCGGAAGCAGTGAGAATGGAGCAGTAAGCTTGACATTTGTGTGTATGAGATATTTTAGGCCTAGGGCTCAAAGGGCAAGATTCTCTGATAAGGGTGGGTCCAAGCTTGTAGTTCCCCAATTCATGCTGGAGAGACTGAATAAAAGTATGGGTGAGTCCTGGCTTGGGAGCATAGTTTCATGAGACATCAGAAGGAACAGGTGTTTCTGAGTTCAGCTTCACCCTTAAAACTGAAGCTAAGAGTCAATGTGGCTTAGTGACACTGTACTTCCTAACAATCTGGTCTCTTTTTCCTCCCCTCTGCTGTGATCTTTCAGCTCAGGATTCAACCCAGGCTAGTCTTATCCAGACTTGTTCTGATGCTGTCTCCTATGAGAAGGAGATTGCTATTTGAATTGATAGGCCAGGACCTTGTCCCATGTCATGGAAGTCACAAGTTTCAGGTGGAGAGGTCTTCAGGGGAGGAACTGGAAAGTACAGCCCAGCTGGGAAGTCCACGCTAGAAGCTTGTCTCAAGTCAGTACAGCCAGAGTTTACGCAGGTAGCTGGGAAATCTGGAAGCCATGGCTTACAGTAGAGTGGACAAGCACTCAGAAGGACAAATTTATGGCATCAGAGCAGGCCAAGGAGGGCCAAACACCCCAGAGTCAAGCACAAAATTATAGGTAACAGGTATAGGACAATTCACAGTCAAGAGCTAATGCTGGGCTAGTAAAATGGCTCAATTGGTAAAGTGATTGCCATGCAAGCATGAGGACCTGAGTTCAATCCCCAGAATGCACATAAAAAAGCCTGGTTGATGGTGTGAGCTTGTAATCCCAGCACTAGGGAAGCATAAACATGCATATCCCTGGGGCTCACTGGTCAGCAAGCCTAGTCTAATCAGTGAGCCTCAAGTCCCAACGAAAGACCCTGTCTCAAAAAGCAAGGTAGATTGCTCCTGAGGAAAAGACACCCAAGGTTGCCCTCTGACCTACACACACACACACACACACACACACACACACACACACACACATACACGCACACACGCACACACGCACGCACGCATGCATGCACACACACACCCAACTTCCCACTCCCATACAGAGCTACTGCCAAAAGGCAGAAGAAAGAAAAACAATAGGAGCAGCGCCCATAACTCTGCATCTCTGCAGATGGTCCTTGCTTGGCAGGAGTCATTCCCAGGGCAGGTGGTCAGGGCCAGTGATTCTTAGATACATTAGAGAAATGAGCAATGCTGAGGTTGCATCCCAGCCCAAGGAAACTAGTAGTTCTTGGTGAAGCTAAACATCAAGGTTTTTCAAAGTCCTTCAAGTGATTCTCCAGGCCCTGCAAATTTATAGCAGGTGAGATGGGACTTAGTAAAAGCTAGCTGTACATGGTGGACACTCCATGGGATTCAGTCCCTCAGAATAATTTTATCTCATTACTTTAATAAAGGAGATGATATACCCCCTCTACATACACAAAGAATTAAGATGACTGCTTTCTTAATTTTCTCACAAGTGATCTCAGGACCAAAGTTCAAAAAGTCCTCTCAAATCCTGGATGCTTGGTTCCAGTTCTCTTTGCAGAGCTGATCCTTGTCTTCTCGAGACATACTAAGTCCCACCCTAAGCCTCAAGAGTTAGCAGCATGGACCCAACATAACATTCCGTTGTTCATTTTCTGTCTGAAAACAACATATGCAAGATTGTATAGTTCTGATAATTGGTACAAAGAGTGGATTTATAGCCCAATCTGACATAAATCAGCCTCAAGATTTACTAGCAGAAATGTAAGTTGCATAATTATTCAGCAGCAGCTATGTATTCTTGATTCATTTATCTTCTGGAGCCTTAACTCTGCACAGGCAGATACATGTGCAATTCCCCACTTGTGATGCTATTTCTGTGGCTCTTAGAACTAGATTTATGAGGTTATCACTGTACAATATATAGTTTCATAATCTGAATGGCTTGGGATCACCAACAGAAAAGCCAAACCTTTGCACGCTGAAGTAATTATTTATCCCCTCATAGTTGGGTTGAATATACAAAGTCAAACACACACACACAAATGCGAAATAATTTGCTTAGAAACGATTCGGTCGGTTATTTTGTCTAACATATTTTCCTGGCCTTGTGAAGACAGCTGACAGGCTCAACACTCCCCACTTAACCAATGTGAAATGCGCATTCTGTTTTAAAGTTGCCTACCCAAGATGGATCACCAGGTTCTTGAGAACTGCTCTATGAAGCTCCTCAGGCCCATTCTTCTTGGTTCGTCTGCTGCCTGGGGGTCCCCATTATCTTGCTCCTAGAAATCTCCTGTTGGCACATCTTGAATTTAAAATTCTGCTTGAATGATATTATCTAAAAAGAAATGATGAGGCCTTGCGCAAAGAATTCAGTGATACGAACTATAGAAGATAGACCTAAAATGTTCTCGGCCATCAGTAGAGACTTTGAGAGGGAAAAGAAGAGCTAGGAGTTGAATCTCTAATTAAAAAGTTGGTCATGAGAAGTGAGGTTTAGAAGACAAAGCCATGGTGTGAGGTCATGGGACAGATAGTGGGTTCTTTGCCAGAGGCTTGATGACGTGGCTGGAAAACATTAGAGAGGAAGAACATTGCTTTGATAAACATGAAAGTGGTTCCAGTGGGGGCAAGTCAACCTAAGATGTGACCATGAATGAAAGTATGGGATGTAGCTGGGGATTTGTACCCAAGAAAAATTGGAAGAGAGGTAGAAACCACTTAGAGACTCAAAATCTTTGTACTAATAACAACTGGCATTCAGTATTCTTCCTCTCTCTCTCTCTCTCTCTCTCTCTCTCTCTCTCTCTCTCTCTGCTGGGGATTGAACCTCCAGGTCCTTTCACATTCTAGGCAAATATACTACCACTTAGTTACATCCTCAGTCTTTGAATATGTATTTTATATTTATTATTTTATGTGTATGACTGTTATGCCTACATGTATGTAAGTGCACCTGTGTCATGCAATTCCCATGGAGGCCAGAAGAAGGAGTCAGATCCTTGCAACTGGAGCTATATATGGTTGTTAGCTGCCTTGTGGGTGCTGGGATTCAAAACTGGGTCTTCTGCAAGAGCAACCGATGCTCTTTACTGCTGACCCATCTCTCTAGCCCCCAGCAAATTTTAAGTGCTTGGAAACATAAGTGTAATGTTTCTTTCCAAGAGAAGCTGCTTGGAAATGGCTCAGCCACAATGCTAGCTGCAATCAGTAAAATATGGTTCCTATGGCAGAGAAGTAGCAGTTTCCCAGGAGCCACAGGAGATTATGCAGCTATTAAGCTGGTACTTTTCCCATCCAGCCTATATTCTGGCCTGTGATGCCAAGGCTGGGGCTGCAGGGCCCTTTTCTGCTTTGCCAGACGATTCTCTTAAGGTCTGCCAGGAACAGGCATAAGAGGGAGGGGAGATGGCAAACCTGATGGAGGAAGGGTGGGGCGGGGGGGGCGTTCCAATTTCCTGTTTGCTTAGAGGTCATGTGATCACCCCAGCAATGCTGTATTACCCCAGCAATAACAGTCCCCGCCACACAACAAGCAGCCGCTGAAGCTAGTTTGCAATTTATCCAACACTTGCCGTATGAATCCTCCATTTAGCTCTCCAAGATTGGTGAATGGTCCCTGCTCTCTTCTTGGAAATCTAGGTTTTATACGCTCACTCCTCCAAGTTCAGAGAAATCCACATCAGCTGGCAGCTCTGTGGTAGTCTTCCTTAACTTTCAAATTCTAAAATCTCCAACTTCTTGAACCGTTTGTTCATTCAATCTTAGGGGTAGCTGTTGCTGATGTCTCTTCCTCCATGTCTCCTTTAGCCTTTCTGTACCTCAACAGTGTGTGTGTGTGTGTGTGTGTGTGTGTGTGTGTGTGTGTGATGTTTCCTTTTGTTCAAATGACCAGCAGGGTTTTTGCTTCCTAGACAGTCCCTACCTGGCAGAGAAAATACTAAGAATAGCAAAATATTGAGATATAGAAAATATCCAGGGTAACAAGTTGGGTTTTCAAAAGGAATTTTCTAATTAAGAAAATCAAGGGAAGAGCAAGATGTTTGAAGAGGATGGTGTCAAGTTTTATCAAATCAGAGGAGTCAGCACTTTGGCTGGGTCCTCAGTGAGCAGAAACTGAGGAATTCTGAGATGCTTTACCAGACGATGGTTAGGTCACAAGATTCATTCTTTTTTTTTTTTTTTTTAAACTCCTCCTTCCTCAAGCTTCTGAGAAATATTATTCCCCAATGACCAGAGCTCACAAAGCGCCCATGTTACCAGAACACTAACTTTGCGATTCCCAAAGGGGCTATCTCTACCTCCTTGTATGAGCTCTCTTCCAGAGGGCTTCCCTTTGCAGGGAGTGACACTCCTGGAAGGTGATGACAGATTAGGATCCTCTTAAGCATATGTCTGATCCCTAAATAAAACTGCAGAAATGGAGTCTACCCTTTGTGTATTTTCCGGGCCTCACTGAACTTTTTTCTTATTTTCTAGAACTTTGGAAAAGTTTCTCTAGGGACAGTTAAACAGAATTCCATCACAGCATTAGAATGACCACCTGGACCTCTGGTGTTCCAGGTACACCTCGACCTTCTGCATTGAAGTTCTTGCTAGATCCAGTCCACATCTTCCCTTCCCCTCACTGTATTGTCCCTTCCAAGTCCCACTTCTCATTCTGTACCCTTGAGTCACTTCTATCCTTACTACCAGTAATAAGAAGTATTTCTTTGTGTATGTATAGACAAATAGGTTTCTTTTCCTTATTAGTCTTGTTTCCCAGTTCTTCAAAACTTATCTCACCAGCTTCCTCCCTTCCAAAAGACCAAAGCTGAGATGTAATCTGCATTAGTGCTATAGTGGCGAGCATAGCCACCTTCAAATAGAGGTGTCTTACTCAGTTTAAGCTGCCTTAACAAAATAACATTATAGAAAAGAAATGACTTATTACAGTTAGGAAGGCTGGGAACCCCGAGATCAAGGTGACTTTGGAGTCTGGTGAGGATTCTCTTTCTGGTTCACAGTGCCCTTTTTGCTGTGGCCCCACATAACATAGGGAACAAAGGATCTCTTTCTGGTCTCCTTTAAAAGCACACTAATCCTGGGAGCTGGAGAGATGGCTCAGTGGTTAAAAGCACTGAGTGCTCTTGCAGAGAACCCGGGTTCAATTCCCAGCACCCACTGGTGACTAACAACCATCCATAACTCCAATTCTGGGGATCTGAAACCCTTTTCATACACATAAAATAATAAAGTATTTTAAATAAAAAGTTCAATAATCCTATTGGTAAGAGGACCACCCTCATTACCCAGTAACTTCTCAAATGTCCTACCTCCTAATGCCATCACCTTAGGAGAGAGTATTTCAACATATAAACTTGATAGAGATACAAACTTGCAGGCATTCAGTCACTAGATCCCCAAAATTCATAGAAAATACATTCCATTCCAATAGCCCCAAAAGGTTTTTTAAAGCTCATTTCGGTAGCAGCTTAAAAGTCTAAAGTCCAGAGTCAAATGTAAATAATCATCCAAATCCAATATGGGTGAGACTTCAGGTACAAGCCATCTAGAGGCAAAATGCTTTCCATCTGGGAACTTGTGATATTAAACATGTTAAATGCTTCCAAAATTCAATGGTGAGATGGGTGAGAATAGATGCTCCCACTACAAGATGGAGAAATGGGAAAGAAAGGAAGGACAGACTCTGAAGAAACAAAACATCAAGAGAGGAAAATGATCTTTGCCTCCATGCTCTCCTCTCCAGGCACTGTGTCTAAGTCAGCCCCACTGTAGTGACAGTCCCACCCATGCTTTTGCCTGGCCCTGCAGCTTTTTGTGGGCCCATCAGCATAGTTTTGGTGGGCATAGGCTTTGCCAGTAGCCCTCAAGAATTGGCTTATGCACCTATAGTTTTCTTGGGCTACAATTGAACACTGGTGGCTCTACTGGTCTGGGTCTTGGGTGTCCCTACTGGGCACTGTCGTAGTGGGAGATACCTGTGATGGCCCTGACCTTTTGATGGTTCTATTGTTGTTACTTTGCTTGGGCCCCATGACTCTCTTATGAAATCTAGGTGGGAGTAGTCATCATGCCTCCATGGCTTTTCCAGGCACATGGTATACCACACCAGATCCTTCTGAATCAGATCTGGTATGGCCAAGTAGCATGGTGATGGAGTGAGTTCAGGGAGTTGAGCCCTGGATATGAGTATGCACTGGGCAGTAGAGGCCCTCTGTCAGCATTGTTGTGTAAGGTAGGCCTTGGCATAGCACTAACAACCTCCGAAATGCCTTCTGACTGGTGCTTCCGTTGTCTTGGATGACAGGGTCCAGCTTCTGTGTAGTTAAATGCCTAATTTCCCAGTTGCCTTGATTCTAGTTTCCATTGAGATAATGATCCATATTAAACCCTGTTTTAGTTTCCTTTCTGTTGCTGTGATAAAATACTCTGACCAGAGCAACTTTGTGGAGGAAAGGGTTTATTTCAGCTTAAAATTCCAGGCCACAGTCCATCACTGAGGGAAGTTAAGGCAAGAATTCAAGGCAGGACTTTGAAAGCAGACCCACGCTTACTATTCCAACAGCACCAGGCAGAAGGTCTCACCTGTGCTCCCTTTTTAACGAGTTTTCTCAATATGGAAAGAATGAGAACTTTCCAAAATGTCATGTTCACCTCCCCATGAATTCCATCTTTAAATCATTTCCCACTTTACTATAAACAGCTAAGAGAAACAGACCACACCTTTAACATATTGCTTAGAAATCACCACAGCTAAATACCCAGTTTCATGATTTCCAAGTTCTACCTTCCACAAAACGCTGGGATAAATATACAAACAGCCCAGTTCTTTGCCGTGTTATCTCAAGGACTGACTTTCCTTCTGCTTCCAACATATCCTTCATTTTCATCTGATACCTCATCAGAATAGCCTTAACCATCTCTGTGTCTACCAACACTTTACTTGAGACCACCCAGATGTTCTTTAAGAAGACCAAGACTTCTCTAGAGCTTTTCTTTCATTCTAAACTTTCACCAAAATCAGCTTTACATCCTCCACACATGGCAATGTAGGTTTTTTTAAAAGCATGAATCCCAATTTTTTTTCTAGCTTCTACCTGTTACCAGAATGCAAAAGTCACACCCATGTTTTAGGTATTTGTTACAGTAGCACCCCTACTTCTTACTACTAATTTCTACCTTAGTTCATCTGAGCTGCTATAACAAAATACCATACATTGAATAAAAAACTAAACAACAAATTGGCTTATAAACAACAAAAGTTTACTTCTTGTAGTTCTGGGAGCTGAAAAACCCAAGATCAAGGCATTTCGGTACCTGCTGAGGACTCACTCTCTGACTTAAAGACAGTACAATCTCACTGTGTCTTTGTTTGGTAGAAATAACAAGAAGCCCCAGCCCCTTTTATAAAGGTTCTGGTTCTACTCGTGAGGACTTTACTCCTATGACTTAACTACTTCCCCAAGTTCTCACTTTTTAATACCTTCTACTTTGGGGCATAAAGTTTTGACATGAGAATTTTAAGAGGATACAAACATTCAGACAGTGGCATGGAGAGATACTCAAAAGACTTCAAGACATTGACAAAGGTTCAAATGAACTCAAGATCTGAACCCTGAAAATACCATCACCAGAGATTCCATCCCTACCCATAGCACTCAACAGTCTTCCTGAACTAATGGCAGATGCTTCATCAAACCCATGAGTGCAACTGATAATACACCATCATCCCTACAGTGAAAAGGTTTCTAGAACCCTCTAAGTCTTGGACCCTGAGCAAAAGGCATAGGAATTGCTTACATAGTATGACCACATCACACCATATAACATATAGAACAATATGAAAGGCGTAACTTCCAGCACACTGAAAGAAGTCAATGTGTATTTTAAGTTGCTACTTCTACAGAATGGCAAAATGACACCTCTCCCTCTTATTTAATTTTTTACTGGAAGCATGGAAAATTTATCAGAGAAGACGATGTGTGGGTTGAGAGCCAAACTGCAGTAGCCCCTTGGAATTCATGTTCAGTTTACCCCTCTGGCAGATGTTTTGATTTAAAATAGTTACCTTTCGTTCAGCTTAAATCTCAGCTCCCAGATCTTTCTGCTTTCAATTCTTTGAGGAAGATACCTCTGAATACAGAGCGAGGGAGGCAGCTTCACCCAGAGGTCTTGAAAACAGCTTGGTATTTTTCAACTAAACCCAGTAGCGGAATGCAGGCTTAACTGGCCCCACCCCATTTCTCCCAACCCAGATAGTTTTTTTTTTTTCTTTTTTGTCCAGCAAAGCTTCATCTGTTCCAAAGGAAGAAAAAGAAAAAAGAAAATGTTTACTTAAACTATTAAACTCTAAACTACTCAGTCAATTCTGGCCAAATATAAAATGCCTGATACAGATTCATGCTAGAGGGGAAAGAGGCGTTTACCGGACTCATTAAGACTGTAAGACTTTTGTTGCAGTTTTGGTTTTCTTTTTTCCACTTTTTTTAAACTGAATTTTTGTGAATTTCATACAATATACTTGATCGTATTTAGATCCCCTCCAGCATCTGCATCCCCCTTACTAGCACCCTCACCAAAGTCCTGTACTCTAAAATGTGTATTAAAGCTTACAGAGTCAGGTCTGTGTCCCCAAATGTCCTCCAGTGTAGGTTAATCCATTGAAGCCTGGTCAACCTACCAATAGCCTCACCCTTAAAGGAGACTGAATCTCCCTTTCCCAGCTGTCATCAGTTGCCAATAGTTCCTGGGGTAGGGTTGGGTTTCTTCCCCATTTCCCCATGTCTATGCTGGGATTTTGTCTAGCTTGAGCTTACATGGGACTTGTGCATGCTGTCACCATCGCTGTGAGCTCATATGAATAACTTCCAAGTTGTCTGGAAAACTCTGTTTCCTTGCCATCGTCTACCTCCTCTGGCTCTTATAAATCTTTCCACCCCCTCTTTTGCAATGATCCCTGAGCCTTAGGAGGAAGAAGTTTGATATAGGTGTCCTATTCAGGGATAAGCACTCTTCACCTTGGCCAGTTGTGGGTCTCTGTGTTTATCACTACCTGCTGCACAAGGAAGCTTCTCTGTTGAGAGCTCAGTGGTGTTTTAATCAGGGCAGGCCTGGGAAAGCTCCCAGATCTGGGAGTCCACAAGGGTCCTCCTAGAGCAGAGGTGGCAGATGCAAGAAGGTATCAGTTTTGGTTTTCTTGAGACAGGGTCTCACACACTCTGTAGTCCAAGTTGGTCTGAAGTCAGAATGATCCTCCTGCCAAAACTGTGAGTGATAACGCCTAGCTGAAAACATGGACTTTTCATTCTCTCTCTCTTTCTCTCTCTTCTCTCTCTCTCTCTCTCTCTCTCTCTCTCTCTCTCTCTCTTTCTCTCTCTATTTGTTTTTTCAAGACAGAATCTCCTCATAGACCCATCTGGCCTGGAACTTGATATGTAGACCAGGCTGGCCTTAATCTCACAGAAATCTACCTGCCTGTGCCTTCCGAGTACTGGGACTAAAGGCATGCACTACTATGCCTGGCTTATCCTCTCTTGAGGGAACATTTAGGTTACAGGCTATGCCATAGATCTGGCTTCAGATGCACTTTGTTTTTTCAAACAAACTGTGAACTTGTAGGCCTGGAACTTGATATGTAGACCAGGCTGGCCTTAATCTCACAGAAATCTACCTGCCTGTGCCTTCCGAGTACTGGGACTAAAGGCATGCACTACTATGCCTGGCTTATCCTCTCTTGAGGGAACATTTAGGTTACAGGCTATGCCATAGATCTGGCTTCAGATGCACTTTGTTTTTTCAAACAAACTGTGAACTTGTATACCTAGTGTGCTGGATAGCTTTAGTGTCAACTTGACACACCTGGGTTGAGGGAGCCTCAGTTGGGGAAT
>NW_008359625.1:231828-232641 GCF_000622305.1 Nannospalax galili | reverse complement strand
CTGAAGAATCAGCTGTGATTAAGAAGAGACCAGAACCTGAAGCAAAACCTTTGCTTTACTGGGACAATTGATGCTGGTTAGCTGGGGCTGAAAAATCAGCTGTAAGTAACAAGAGACCAGCATCACTGTGGTGGAATCTTCTGGGAGGTATTTCCTCAGGGTCAGCACACAGAGGGGACCTGCACCTCTATTTCAAGCTAGAAGCAGGACTTGGTAATGTGTAAGAGTCTCCTGCATGGTTCTGGTGTTGAAAGTGTGAAGGGGTCACAGAAAGGAGTTGAGGCGTGGCACTCTGAGAGTCCGGGAAAGGCCATAGGTGAAAGTGCAGCTTCAGTTGCAGTTAAGACCCCAGGATTGAAGGGGTCATGGAGAGAAACTGAGGCTTTGCACCCCAAGAGGCAAGAAGAGGCCATTGGTGAAGGTGTAACCTCAGTTTCAGTGGCGACCCCAGCTTTTTGGAGATGCCGGGACCATGGGACGACCACCAAGGACAGTGGCAGGTGTGGAATGGAGCTGGCCTGGGTCTGCGAGATGAGCTGAGTGTGCTGTGGACTGCAGAGTTACAGCAATGGAGCTGCCAGTACCCTTTGGAGCCAGAAGACAGTGAGTGAATCCCAGATGTTCAGCCTTGAGCTACTTTGCTGGACTTTGGTTTTGCTTAGGTGTGCCCGATTCTTCCCTTTGAAATAAGACAGTACTTGTTTTGGATTTTACAGAAGCCCACCCACAGTTGAGACTTTTAAAAAAGACTATGGACTTTTAAGTGCTGGATTTTTTTTTTAAGGACTGTGGGGTTTTAAAGGTTGTACTGTT
>NW_008359625.1:208829-231511 GCF_000622305.1 Nannospalax galili | reverse complement strand
CAGCGTTCCTCCATGGCCTGTGCTCCAGCTCCTGCCTCCAGGTTCCTGCCCTGAGTTCCTACCTTGGGCTCCCTGATGAACTGCGACCTGGGAGTTGTACGACAAATAAACCCTTTCCTCCCCAAGTTGGTAGTGGTCAGAGTGTTTTGTCACAGCAATGAAGAACAGACTAGGACACCTAGGAAGTGCAAGGTACTAAAGGCAGTCAAGAAGTACAATCTAAAAGATATCACAAATCTTCCTTTGAAGACTTACAGATCTCCAGAAGAAACAAGATATAAACATGAATTGCTATGATACGTGATCCAGTGAAGCCAGTGTTGACAAGAGGTTCAAGTCAAATTCTGTGGGATCCAGAGAGCCATGAGCCACTTCTCTGTAGGGAAGTCTTCCTGGAAAAGGAGGCATTTCACCTGCCCTTACAAGAGCAAAATAAGAAAGATCTTCCCAGAGAAAACAGGCACATATGGTTTCATCGAAGAAGGACCTGCATATAATGATCATGGACAGACTCAGTGTCCGTGCTTGGAGAAGGGTCTTGTTCTATTGAATGTTGGTGAGCTTGCATTGATTTTTGCCTGGCTATAGACCAATTCCAGCAATGTCTACATGTTTCCGTATATCTCACGTGCTTTCAATATGTCCAGTATTTCATGCACAAATTGTGAAACTGCTGCCATTCTTTCTCTGCCCCTCTCCATCTCTCTCTCTCTACCCCTCCACAGGAATACTTCCTGAGAGAAGAGATCCTCCCAACAACTTAAGAGGCAGAGCCCCAGTTTTCTCTACTAAATAACAGACCTGCATTATAAGCTGCACACTACACCCATCCAGACTCATCTGGGGGCAGACCCTAGTTTTGTTTCCTGGGAATAAAGTCAAAAGATTTCAAGCCTGAATGCAGACTTAGTTTCTTGGCCACTTTCCTTGTTCTAAAAAAGTAACACTTCTGTGTAATGGCATCTTTTTCTGCTTTAATAGATGTGTTTCTCATTGCTTTGAAGAGCAACAGGCTGTTGTTACTGGAGAAAGTGTCTCCCTGACCAGGGGCCTAACTACAGGGCTTTGTGGTCACATCTTCCTTCCTTGACCTCCCCTTCAATCATGACTGCTAAAGAAAAAATTGGGTCCACTTTTGACTTTTACACATCCCATTAAAAAGTAGACCTAATCGGCCACTTTTTTTCATTGAATTTACCTGAAGACTGAAGTGAAGAAATTAAGCAATTTCTCAGGATCTTTTGAAAATATTCCTCAAGTTTATGAACACTAACCCCTCTGTACAGAGGAACAAGAGGTCTCTTCCATGCTGTTGCATAATTAGATAAGTCCTATGTTCAAGAGAAACTCCACAGACAATATCATGCCAATCCTGAAAGGTAAATCCAATAAAAGTAAAATTAATTACAACATTGACACAGATTATATTAAGATGCAGGGGATGGGGCTGGAGAGATGTATATGTTGGAAAATGCTTGCCATGTGAGCATGAGGACCAGAGTTCAGCTCCCCAGCACCCACATTAAAAGCCAGCACACATCTGTAAATCCAGGACTGGGGGCTGGAGATAGGCAGATACTTAATGCTCACTCTTTTGCTAGCCTAGCCAATTGATGAGCTCTAGGTTCAGTGAGACACTCTATCTTAAATAAATAAATAAGGAAAATGGTAGAGGAAGACAACCATTATTGACTTCTGTCTTCCAGGTACATGTGCACACACACACACACACACACACACACACTACTCATCACATCACACATACAAGATAGAGGCAACTTAATAAACATTATTTTTAAAAACTACAAGGGCTGGTGATATGGCTCAGTGGGTAAAGGTGCTTGCTGTCAAGCCTGACAATCTGAGTCCAATCCCTAGAACCCACATGGTGGAAGGAGAGAACCGTCTACTCCAAGTTGTCCTCTGACCTCCACATTGTGGTATATGTGCTCTCCCAGATAAATGACTAAATAAATGTAAAAAACATTGTCTAAATTTAAGATTATAGGATGCCATAGTTTTTAACTAAGTTCTTATATATACAGGAACAAAATTTTTAAATAACGGAGTCATTCAGGCTAAAATGAGCTGTTTATCTAACTTTTCAAGACATGCTTGTTTCATCTGCCATGGGAATGAAATTCCTTCTGCCTTAATTCTTGCACAAGAAACATAACCATGTTAGACAATTATTTTATATATTTTATCTCCCTTCCCCTCCCTGCCCCTTCCTTGCAAGGAAAAGAGATTTTAAAGATATTTTATTTATTATTTTTATTTTATGTGTATGAGTATATTGCCTGCTTATATGCAAGTGTACCTGTGTTGTGCAATGCCCACAGTGGTCAGAAGAGGGCAGGGTGTCAGGTGCCCTGGAACTGGAGTTACAGACTGTTGTTAGCTGGTGCTGGGGTTAGAACCCAGGTCCTCTGCAGGAGCAGCCAGTGCTCTTAACCACTGAGCCATCTCTCCAACCCCCAGAAAGGAGCTTTGAAATGAGGATTCTGCTTCTTGTCTCTTGTTTCTGCTTCCTTCAGTCTTTCTCCACAAAATCAATGTACCTTGCTGATAGATCAGAAAACTTGTTCTGTTCCATGGGTAAAGTGTTGTCTGATTCTCTAGAACTGATAATAAAGCCACTTAAAATCTTTAAGCAATTGTCATTTTGTCTTTTGACATCATTAAAGCATGTTTGATTAGTTTCAAGCTAATATTTTCTAGTTCACGCTGTGCGTTGCTTATTCATTGACAAAATGCTTAGTTGTATCACTGCACAGAGAGATCGCCATTTGGAAAGAAACGGTGGACCGATCTACACAATTACTTTTGTTTTACCAGGCACAGGAGTCATTATTTTCTGAGCCTTTAGAGAAAGAAATGAACTTCAACCCCTAGCTCCTTCAAATTTGCTTGGGATTGTCAAAAGCTGACACACTTCAAAGTTTTAGAAATCTCCATTTTGGAAATATGAGCCATCTGGAGTAACTAATTTGGACAAATATTTATGTTTTGGTACATAGTTGGACTGCTTATCAGACCTTTAGGAATTCTTTGTTTTTCATTTTTGTGTTTTTATTTCCTCTCCTATCCCTTCCTCTCACTAGAAGCAAAACACTCTCTGGCACTCAGAGCTGAGGATGCTTCTCTGTATAGGAACCAGGCCAGGCCGGAGAGGCTGATCAAGAAGACCCTGACCACTGCACTGACTCAGCGTCTTCCCTCCCCTGACTTTCCTCTCAAGAAGTTCCAGGGGGTGCTGGTGGTGAAGCTCAGTGGGTAGAGTGCTTGCCTAGCATGATCAAGGCCCTGAGTTCAGTTCCCAGTACCTCGTAAATGCAGTATGGTAGCCATGCATGTCGTCTCAGTTCTGAGGGTGTGGAAGCTGTAGGATCAGAAGTTCAAGGTCATCCTCTGTTACATAGTCAGTTTGAGGCCAGCCTGGGCTAGATGAGACCTTGCCTCAAAACAAAACAAAAACAAATAACAAAATAAGTACCAGAAAGTAGAACTCACAAAGGCCTCTAAGGAGAGAGAAAAATTTTTTCTCTACTAAAGATATCAACCTTTTTTTGAAAGATTTTTATATTGACCTGACTTTAAAAGGCTGCTCGCTATACAATAAGTCTTTTTATTTTTGTAAACTGAGGCATAGAGGTGGGCAGGGAGAGCGGCCAGGAGCTTCCAGAGCTGGACGAGCCCTGCTTTCCCTGTCTTCCCAGTGCTCACATCATCATCCTTTACTGTCAGCTCACAACCTCTCAACAGTCCTAACCTTAAATAAATACGAGACACTTATTTATAAGAAATAAGGGTTGGTTACACTCCGTCTCTAGCTTTCAGAAGAGACAGGGCTGAGGAAGTCTCTTGGACAGCCTTTCCGGGCAGTTTGGCTGAGATGGTGGATGTTTATAAGCAGCAGAGAAATCACTGTTCTGCTTTATATCTGCAAAGCTGATCTCTGTTCTCAGGGGCCTGCAGTGTCTATGTTCCTACTTAGTTCCTTAAAATTTTTATTACATTTACTTATTGTGTGTATGTGTGTGTGTGTACCTGTATGTTTTTGTGTGTAGACGTGCATGTGCCATGGTGTACATGTAGAAGTCAGAGGACAACTTGTAGAAGTCAGCTCTCTCCTTCCACCATATGGGTCCTGGGGATTGAACTCAGGTGGTGAGGCTTGGTGGGAAGTGCCTTTACCCACGGAGCCAGTCCCTTAAGTTCCTTATGTCTCATCTTGCCAGTCCCATTTTTCAGAGGCTGCTGGACCCCATCAGGGATTCCAGGCAGGTCCTATCCAGGCCCTGATAGCAAGGCCCTTTTGCTCCCATACTCCACAGCCCACAGAGATTCCAGCACATTCTGAGACATTCCACAGCTGGGGAAGCTAGGAACTTGGAACAATTGGAGCTCACAAAGGAAAGATGTCCTAACATGCCCCCCATATCCCAACTACATTTCTCCAAAGATCTCAAGCTCTCTCCAAAGGTGACCTCAGTATTTGTCTCAAGCCCTTTTGTTAGCAATGACCCTTTGCATGAATATCAGGTTGAATTTTGTATACAGCTAAAAAAAAATAACTATACAAAAAATTACCTATGAGAGCATCACATTGAAAATTGAGAATTCTGCTATTAATTACTCAAGTACCAATTAATTATTACTGTGATTCCTTCCCAGAACACTAATGCTTGAAATTTAAAAGTGAGCTAGCAAGGGAAAGACTGCTTCTGTTCTACCCCTTAAAGAAATATGTACAATGGGATCCAGACATGTGCTACATTTATGTAACATATATGGACATGAATATTAACAGCCCTTGCCATATGTCGGCACTAGTGCTGACACTGCGAAAGGAAAATCACACTCTACACTGTCCTTGTACTCTTCCTCCATTACCCAGAACACAATAGACAATAAATATTTATTGAATAAATTTGTGAGTGAATATAACCTTTCTGGGCTTATTTCATCATCTCAAAACTTGCTCTGCTGAATATATAAGGCAATTTGAAGGATTAAAGGACATCAAGGTTTTTCTCAAAAGTGTCATTGAAATGAAAGGTGAGCTGAAAAATTGAATTCTTATTAGTGCTGTAACAGTGAGGATAGGTGTCCAGGTGTGCCAAAACCACATGTGTGTGCCTCCTCTCATGTAATCAGCATTAATCAAGTTCCCCTACACAACTCAGGGAGCAGCTCTGCCACTCTCTTGTTCTATAACTTGGTTTCTACATGTTATTTGCCTTCTCCATTAAAATCGTTGAGCATGAGTTGAGTGCTTGAGATTGGAGAGTTTCTGACCTCTTCAACACTGTTGAAGTGCACTACAGAAAAAGACAAGCTCCTCAAACTATTCAAGATAAATTGCTACGTCATTTATGTGAAGCCTCTGACTTCAAATCTAGCCACCAATGTCTCTTGCATACTTAAATTTTAAAAGTAGTCATTGTAGATGGGCATGGTGGTACACACCTATAATCCCAGCACTTGAGAAGTGGGTTCAGGAGAATCAGGAATTGAAGGTCATCCTTGGCTACATAGTGAGTTCAAGGATAGTCTGGGTTAATAAGACTCCCTCAGAACAAACAAGCAAACAGAGTAGTCATTCAGTTCCTGTTGAGCTCAGGATATGTGGATAGAGGTAGGGTAATATAAGGATTTATGTAATCTATTCTAAAGTGGAAAAAAAGCAGTATTTCTATAGTTGAGGATTCATCTGGACATTTTTTGTATCAGGTAATACTTGCTTAATTTGTTAATAAGAATGTTTATTTGTTAATAAGCAAAAAAAACACAAAATCTTCCCAGAAATTAATAGAAAATATATTTAACTAGAGGGTAGATTATAGATGACTTTAAATGCAAGGACAGGAAATTTAGACTTCATTTTAAAATCAACATGGGGTCCATTAGAGGTGCTATGTCAGCCATTACATGGTCAAAATGATACTTTAGAAAGATTCATCTGAGAGATGTCATCTTAGGTTACTTGAAAGAAAGGAACATCAGAGAAGTACTGTAGAATTATTAACCTAAAGTCATAAGGTCTTAACCTAAGGATGGTCAGGGAAAAAAAGCACAAAACATAGAAAGTCTATGAATTATGGCAGGAAGGTGGACTGATGCAACTTGAAAACTCTCCCTTCAAGTATGATAGGGTTTCAAGATAAATATAAAAAATAATTCAAGAAAAACTAAGATGAAGGGGAAATCACAGACAGAGATAAAATGAAGAAAATAAGATCAAGTGTGAACTGATGTTCTTGACTTGGAATCACCTGTCTTTGGAACTGTGGCAGAGCATACATCTTTGTGACCAGTGGAACTTGAGCTTTAATGACCCCAAGAGATAAGACCTTCACCCTGCACAGATAAGGGTAGAAATGAATGGGACTCCTACTTTAAATAAGAACCTTGAAGACCTGATCTATCAGGGAGACTATGAACCAGAAAGAAAAATGTCCTCAACTAGCACAGCAAAATACCATGGAAACTCATTTGTCTCTTTTGTGGAAAAAAGCCTTTCCTGAGAATTCGAAATCCTGGACTTGGTCTTCACACAAATTTGGTTTTAAAATTTACTCTCCTGGAATAGCCAAGAAACTTCCAAGCCAACTAATTAATGTAAAAACTGGTCCCTGACTAACAGTATTTTGGAGTGGCTGGCAAAAGCAATTACAAAACACTCTAGAGAGACAGTCCACAACCCCAAATACAAAGTATCATCACAGGAACAGCCCAGCCCCACATGAGATGAGCTCACAATAAAATATATTACAAAACTGAAGGAAACAATCCATCAAGAGCCAGTAGATATCACAGACAGCAGAACTGGTCAGCACCAGCTTTCACCTCCCAAGGAACTGAAGAAAGACAACAGTCTGAGAGGGAATACAAAGTAAGTATGTTTAGAATGATTAAGAATGTTACAGAAGTAAGGAAAACACAGGGTACCATGACCCAAAACCAGATGTTTAAAAGAATAGAAACAAAATGCATAGTGGAAAATCCAGTGGATAGACTAAACAGACAGCGGAGGTATCTGGAGAATTGTTGAAGAGCAGACTAGCTAAAGCAAGATAGCAGGATTTAGCCCAGTAAAACAAGGAGATGGAAAATGTAGACATTAAAATAGAAAAGAGCACATGAGAAGGTTCAATCAAATCTAAAGGGATTATTTCTGAAGGAAAAAGAGTGGAAAATGGAAGAAATATTTTTGAAAAGCTAAAGGTCAGACATTTTTATTTTGATGGAGACTATGATTCTTTAGAGTGAAGAAGCACTAGAAATCTGAGGAGGGTATCTCAAAATGTATTAAGGACCACCCTCGCTGTAAGGCACCTAGCAAAGTGTGATTAGTCTTGGTTTTATGTGGTTGAAGGCCATACTTAAGGTCATCTTGATATAGTTGTTAGTCAAATCAAATGCCACTGGCCATTGGCCAGTATCGTTTACCTTTTCTTTAGGAGGAGAGACATAGTCATTTTGTTTACCTGAAAGAAAGCATGTGATTTCTCTTTGCAAACTGTGACATGAAAGGAAAGGGAGGTGGGAACCTTTGGTTTCTGTGCTTTTCTGCCATTAGATATGGGGAGAAGGCTTACAATCCCACTTACCATGGAAGGTACTGTGTGTGTTCGGGAAGCTTCAGAGCCCTAAGACCCTGGAAAAGGATGTTTCCTTTACAGCAATACCTTACTTTGTCACTATTTCCCATTATTTATTAACAGCCCTTATAAATTTTTGGTCAGAGTCTTAGATTTTTGTCCTGGTTGATTATTCCCCAAGTGATGTCATCACAAAAACACTGTGTGCATCAGGGTTCACAAGATATTTTTCATGGGATACTGTTCAAGGACTCTATCAGACCCCTTGTAGCAAGTACCCCAGCCAGCCTCACAGGAACCACAGAAATACATAGCTTTTCTCAGGGGCCAAGAAATCATCTAGGTTTGCATGTAGTAAGTGCATCCAACCTGGAGGCTGTTTATTGTAGGTACCATCCTATAAAACAAGGTGACAAACTTGGGACCATTCAGTGACATACCTGTATTATTCAGGAGTTTCATCTGAAGGACTTCTTACATATCTTTACTTTCTAGCTGTGTTTAATCCCAGGTGGCCACAAAGTTATATCATAAATTCCAGATTCAGCATTGTCCCTTGTAGAAATAATACCATGTGTAAACTAAGTCCCAGGAGCAATCTTTGGAACCACACAGTACTTAGAATAAATATGTAAATCTACTTCTGCTAAGAACAAGTTCCACCTAGAGATACACACACATATGCACACACGTGTGCAGAGGATGGTGGCTGGAGAGGAGAAAAAGAAGCCATTCCTTTAGGAGTGTTTGCCTGTTATCCAAATAAGTGTGCTGCATGATACACACACACTCATCAGATCATACGCACATGTGGTCATTACCACCCAAGTTTAAATTTCAAGGTTTACTTCAGTATTTCACCCATCTAAACGCAGTTACTCAAATACACTGAATGGTGTTTGTTGATGTGCAGTGCATTTTTCCGTCAAGATCCCGCCAAATACACTAACATGTCTATATTTTGAATCATGGGCCATACGAGGTGATGTGTCAATGTCGAGACACTTCAAAGAGGTACACTTGTGCTGCATCTACTTGACACCAAATAGCTTCATGAAAATTGAAAACAGCGGGTCACATGGCCAGATGGTTGGCATTAAATGAAGTGTCTTGGGTGGTACTACTTGGCGCACTATGAAAAACAAAATGAATAAATGAATACGTTTCCTTGTGAGTTTTGGAGAGAAAAATGAAATAAATAAAAATCTGGTGCATTTCATAAGATTTTCAAAAGCAACTCTATAGGAAACACTATTTAATGTAATTATTGTCTTTGCACTCCAAGAAATTAATGATCCCCTTTGGCACTTGTCTTTGCTCTGTGCATCTTCTTGTGTTCCAGGATAGATGTACAAGAGGTAAGCTTCTGCATGTGATAACCAGCTTCTCCTCAAGGCCCTGGTCATGACAATACTGCATATTAGCAGCCTTTTCAAGTTCAACATCCTGTGTTACTAACTCTATATAACTCTGTATAACACACTTTGTATAGTTATATATGATTATTTATATTTAATTATTTATTATCTTATTATAATAAGATCAAATTTATGTCTTTCATATGTTAACTTTTAGATAAGAAAATAATAGGTTAAATGTAGTTATATAATTTTTATATCATTTAATTGACATCATTAAGTATCCAATATGTGCTTCACCTAGGAAGATAAAAAGATACACAGTGGGCTAGCAACATGGCGAAGCATGTAGAAACATTTGCATGTAGTCCTGGCTCCCTGCTCTCTGGATCCCATGAGAACTGACTCCTTCCTGAGTGTTGCGCACCGACTTCTATGTCCTGTGGCACAAGTGTGCCTGGATGTATGTGCACACACACACACACACACACACACACACACACACACACACACACCCATACACACTCCAAAATTAAAATTTAAAAATGTATGCAAAATAGAGTTCCCGGAATACAGTGGCGAATAACTGAGCAGGGCACCCAGCATCCTCCTCTGACCTCTGTGAACTCACATGAGCATATGCGTTCACACACACACACACACACACACACACACACACACACACACCCATACACACTCCAAAATTAAAATTTAAAAATGTATGCAAAATAGAGTTCCCGACTTCAGTAAGTAAACAATTTTTCCAGAGAATATCTGGGGATCACAAAAACTCTTCTTTGGTTTCTAAGAGAAAACATTCTGCCCCACAGACACTTGAGCTGAGTTGCCTGGATATTACTCTCTGAGAAGTGGTGATTCTCCACAGTGCTGAGCTCCACCTCCTTTGCTCTTTGGTACCAGCCAGCAGCAGGACACACCTCTGCTCCTTCATGTTTCAGACGTCTTTCCAGGCGGAAGAGGGGAGGTCTGTGTTGCCCATCCTGACATGGCCTGCAGGGGAGTCTTGCAAATTCTTTAGCTTCAGAAGCCTAATATTACAATACAACCAAACTTCTTTCTTCAGAACCAGTTTTAGCAATAATAAAACATTTTGCTCTTATCTATTTCTTCCAGTCTTTCTCCTTTGGTTCAGGACTCGGGTGGAAAGGCAAACAGTGTTATTTATTTGGAGTCCCTGTAATTACCTGGGACTTTGAAGAGACAGGAAGTATGAGTTCCCAGGTATGAAGATCACCCACCAGGGAAGAAGTTACTTCTGCCATGACAGTGTCAGAGAGGGCAGTCAGGGCCATGTGCATGCTGGGCCCACCCTGCTTCAGTCATCCTTGTCACGTTGAAGCATATAGATTGAGTTATTGACTAGGGAAAATTGTTAGACTATTTTGTTATTTTCCACTGTTGGATGTGGGAAGAGAACAAGTCTGGTCAGGCATTTTGTCACAGCCACAAGAAAAGTTACTAACACAGACTGCAATGACAGGTTACCTGGGGAGAAGGCAGACACCATAGAAGGGTGGAGGAGAGTCCGCAGAGGCAGCACTGCAAACACACACCTAGGATGGACAGAACAGAATGAGGGTGAGAAGAGGGAGCTAGAGCAGATGTTAGAGGTGACGGAGGTAGGAGAGGTGGGATGGAAGGAGCAGGCGGGGCGGGTAAGACGGATACCATACAATCTAAATCTGAAACTCATGGAAATGCTAGCCTGTCTGATAAATAGACTCTTAGGAACCATGAAAACCAAAAGTCCATTTTAATTCTAAAATTACCTTTTATACTGCTATTTTGTAACTTAGAATGGTCTTAATTATGGTACCAGCCAATTTTTAAACTTCTTTTTTTAAATCTGAAAGATGAATAAGGCCAAAAAGGTATTGACTAATCCACATGCTCATTTCTGTGTTTCTTCAAAAGACAGAGGGCGGAGAGAAGGCATTTTGAAGATGTAATCTGCTCTCAGTCTAAGCGCCTTAAGTCTGGGTTCTCAGGAATTGAATTCGGAGAGTAGTGCTCCTGCTCCTGTGTGGAAAGCCTTCTTTTGCCTATAGCCCAGTAGCTCCTCCCTCATTGCTTTGCTTTCTGAGGTCTCAATTATCTGACCAACTAACCTCTGAATATATCTCATGAAATTTCTATAAATAAGCATTTTAAATCGCTTGCTGCTCTGAGTGGTGTGATGGAATCTCATGCTGTTCCACTCCATCCTAGGATGTGGATTAAATGTCTCTTCCACTGTATCCACACTGTATACACCACTCACCCACTAATCACTTAATGGTCAGCTTACTGTCTTCGTATCGTAGTCCTTCTGTTAAGTAATCCTTATTTTGTTTAACAACCGCCAAAGGGCAAAACAGTGATGCTGCCAAGGAGAAACCCTAAACGGCTTACTTTAAGTGAAGATGTGAAAATACAATAGGTTATTTTGAGGGAAAAAGGAGAGACCAGAGTCACATAACTTTTATTACAGTTCTGTATTGCTATTAATTATTGTTGTTGTTAACCCCTTACTATGCTTAATTTATGAATTAAACATATCATAGCTATATACAGCAAAAATATGATAAATGCATACAGTTTGATATTATTTATGGCTTTTAGGCATACACTGGGATCCTTTGGAATGTATCCTCCATGAATAAGGGGGAAATGACTATACCTGACTCTTGTGATGGATGATAAAAGAATTGAGAACTTGGAGTCACTGAAGGATGGGTTTGGAAGAACATGTTTTTATCTTCCATTACCTGATCTAACCAGGAAGATAAAACATTTCCTCCTCCCCCCTCCTCCCCCATCCTCCTCTTCCTCTCTCTCCTCCTCTTCTTCCTCTCCCTCCTCCTCCTCTTCTCCTTCCTCCTCTTTTTCCTCCTCCCCTTCCTCCTCCTCCTCCCCTCCCTCCTCCCCCTCCTCCCCTCCTCCTCTTCCTCCTCCTCCCCCCCTCCTCCTCCTCCTCCTCTTCTACCACTGCTGTTGTTTTTGTTTTGTGGTAGTGTCTAGCTGAGTACTCAGGCTGGCCATGAACTCACAGTCCTCCTGCCCTGTCTCCCTAGTGCTTGGTGCCACCATCATGGCTGGGTTCTTTTGTTTGTTTGTTTGGTTAGTTGGTTGGTTGGTTTTCTGCTTGTTTGTTTTGTTTTGCTTTTTCTTTTTAGGAGAGAAGTCTCTTCCTGATGTTTCTGGATATTTCATTTATAGTTAGTCAGACAGTGTACATGTTGTGAGACAGAAAGGGAGACAATGGATCAGGATGGGCTTGAATCCTGAGGCCCAGTCAACATGAACCAGCAGAATAATCAAGTCAGCTCTGCATAAACCCACACAAGGAAAGTGACAGACTGCTAGCCAATCTGCTCTTTGTCCTGTGCTATTTCCCTGTTGCTATCCAAGCTCCCCTACAAAAGCAGACTGCTCTGCCATGTCCAGTCAAGCTATTGTCTTACAGACTAGATGCCGCCCAGTTCATGAGTTGCTAATAAAATCCAATTAGAAATTTAAAACTCAATTTTTAAAAAATTTTATTCACTAGGGCTGCAGGGATGGCTTAGCAGTTAAGAGCATTGGCTGCTCTTGCAGAGGACCCGGGTTTAGCACTCAGCACCCACATGGTGGCTAACAACTATCTGTAACTACAGTTTCAGGGGATCCATTTCCTCTGTGGGCACTACACTACACAAGTGCACTTCCATACAGACAAAACACTCATACACATAAAATAAAATACATTTTTAAAAATGTATTCATTGACAGGAAATGTAAAGAAGAGGGGTTTGGGTAAGCGGCAAGCTAAGGAGTAAAAGATAGGTCACATGCGCTATGATCCCACACTGGTCTGACACATGTGTCTCCCTAACAGCAGGCTCTGAACTCGTGGGATGGTCCTTTGACAATGAAGACTATTATTAGCATGATTTTTATTATTACTCAGCTATTAGAATTCCACATCCTCTTCTAGTTTTGAGGTTTTTATGCCTAAAAATTTTGAGGAGGAACAAAATTTGATTTCTACTGTAGAAACTGAAGACTCACTTTTCTCATACTCATGTCCCCTTGCAGTTGGAGTTCTGAGAGTGACTGAGCACTCCTAGTTAAAGGAACAGAGGAGAGAATGGTCCTTCTGGTGGCTGGAAGCAGCCAGGCCAGCACGGCAGGCTTTTAGTGGCAGCAGCGATGGAGGAGCAACAGCCACAGATGTGGCAGGTGACTCCACATGGTGACCATGGCATCCAGCCTTTCCCTCACGTGATAGGCTCTGGAGCAAGACTTGGCTGTGGTCTTGGCTGCTGCCAAGCCTCATTTGTTCCTGTTCAGTTTCTAAGCCTGGTTCTGGAGTCTGTGAAATACACAGTATCCTTTTATTAAATGTTTTTTTTCTACTTAAATCAACCACATCTGTTTCAGTTGTTTGCTACTATAGAACCTTAGCTAATATAACTGGTGAGATGTTTTTCCCATGTAATAGAACACTATTACAAATGTGTTCTCTTTTGTAATTGAAATCTATTAATGGTATCAATGCCAGAACCCAGACCCTGGTCATAGAATGAAAGAGTGAAGACTAATCTCATCATTTACATCTTCTCGGTCAGTTTCTCATTATATGTTGGCTTTTTTTTTTTTCCCGTGTCTGGGAACCTTGGGGTTGAATGTTAAACACTGGAAATTTTATTTTGTGAGGTGCTGGATAAAATTGAATTTCTATAAATGTTCTCAAATTTTGTCATAGGACACAGCTTAGTTCCTCTGTATCCATTTGTTCAGACTTCTAGAAGAACACATTACCCTCAGATTCAGGGGCTTAGCGTAGATAGAGCTTGATGCTGCCACAAGTTTGGAGGACAAAAGAATGAAACAAAGTGTCTGAGGGGAATCTGCAGAGGTTCCTGGAAAGAGCCCAGTCCCTACCTCTTCCAACTACTGTGACACCTGGCATTACTTGGACACATCACTTCAATTTCTGCCTTTGTCTTTTTTTTTTTTTTTTTTTTTTTGTCTTTTTGAGACAGGGTCTCCTTGTAGCTCCAGCTTCCTGGAACTCGCTCTGTAGACCAGGCTGGCATCGAACTCACAGAGATCTACCTGCCTCTGCCTCCCAAGTACTGGGATTAAAGGTGTGCACCATCACGCCCGGCTTGCCTCTGTCTTTTAAAATAAATATTATTTTATTTTATTTTTGAGAACTTACTACATGAGTATTGTATTTGCATTATTTCCGTCCCTTCCAATCCTTCTCCAACTTCTTCCATTTCCCCCTCACTCCTCAATTTTTTTGTCCTCTTCTTTGATTATTATTGCTACACACACACACACACACACACACACACACACATATGTAGTACTGAGTCCATTTAGTGGTGCTAGTGTGTACCTGTTTTAGGGCTGCTCATTTGGGATTAGTTAACCTCTCAGGGAGCTAGTACTTAGAGAAAACTGATTCTCCCTCCCTCAGCATCCATTGATTGCCTGTAGCTCTTCATCTTGAGGTGGGACCCTGTGAACTTTCTCCCACCCACCTTGGCATATCAACTAGTTTTGTCATTATGCAGATCTTGTTAGAGTACCATTCTGTGGATATGTCATTGGTGTGGCTTCCCTATCATGTCTAGAATGTATTAACTAGCAGCAGGTGTCTTGTCCCTCTGACTCTTACATTCTTTCCACCCCCTCTTCTGTGATGTTCCCTGAGCCTTAGATGCAGATGTTACATTGTAGCTGCATCTCTTAGGGATGGGCACTTCATAGCCACTTATTCTCTGTGTTTGACCAGTTGTGGAATTTTGTAATAGTCTGGATCTATTGCAAAAAAAGCTTCTTTGATGAATAGTAAGAGATACACTTGTTTGTGAATATATGGATACATATTTAAAATATAGTAAGAAATTACATTGGTCTAGGGAAGTGACAGTTAGTTGTAGGTTGTTCTCTAGAATCTATAACCTCTCCAGCCATGTGTACTTGGCTATGTTTACAGTGCCACTCATGAATTCTCTCCCATTGAGTGGGACTTAAGTCCAGTTAGACAGCTGTTGATTACCCTCAAGATAAAAGTGCCACTACTGTTCCAATAGACACAATTTGCTAGGCCTGTTGTTGTGGTTTGCAGACTTTACAGCTGGGAAGGATCACTGATTCATTTTCTCTCTTGGAAGCTTGCATAGCACCTTCTATATTATGAGAGCTAGTCTTTGAGAAGGAGGCTTCCTGTTCAATTTCTTCCTGTCTTTGTAGTGTTTTGACTTGTTTGTGTCTGATCTTTCTGCCTTCCTCTTGCAAAGACACTTGGGATGGTGTTCCAGATACCACACTAGATAACCCAGGATGATCTCATCTCAAGATCCTTAAGGAAACCACATCCATTATTTGGGCGGGGTGAGACAGGGGATAACACAAGTACCAGTGATGTGAATTTCATACATCTGGACTATCATTTAGTCCCTTGCACTTGGAAATAAACAAACACTTTCAGGTTTGTTTTAGAATTTTGTTGGATGGGACCAAAGCACTGAAGAGTAACATTCATGAAGCACTGACTGTTAGGAATGGGAGTACTGCAGAATCCAGGGGTGTATTAATACCATACCTGGTCAGGAACAGGAGTGACTGCAACCTGCCATGCCTCACCTGCATTTGAAAACTTCCCTGAGAGGTGGATAGAAATGATGAATGAGACACAAAACCACCTTGTTCTCAGCAAGATTTTGATCCTACCTACAGTGTGCTATCCCAGGAACTAGGTTGGACCCACAGAGTCCTCCTTTTGTTCCTTGGAAGAGAGATCTGAGGAGCTAGATGTCTGACAAGTGCTGTAATGAGGACCAAAATACTGGATTAAGGAAAGGCTTCACCTAACCAAAGACAGACTAGATTTGGGGCTTCAAGCAAAGCTGGACTGAGCCATCCACCTGGCACCCAAGCCAGGCAGCAGCCAGGAGAAGGATGTCTAAGGAGTGAGAAAGAGATGACAGTTCATCAGATTCTCCAAAGCAAGGTCTGGGCCACCTAGCCTCCTCGTTGTCAGAAAATGAAGAGAAAAAGGAGGACTAGGCAGAGGCATTCAGTTGTGCCCATCCCTTAACCCCCAGCTGCAAGAAGTTGAATGAGTTTTGCAGAGAAGGAGGTAGACAAAGACCTTGCTCTGGTACACCTATTCCTTCCTTGGCTGTGCAGTGGCTGATAAATGCCTTTAGAGCCATCCAAACAGGCAGAGGAGGGAAAAAGGACAGCGTGTTGAGCGCCCCCAGGAGGCCAGGACCAACTACAAGGTGAAGCATCACATTACTCAATTTTTCTTCCTAATCCTCCTTTGAAGTCTGGCTGTGTTCATTTAACAAGCAAGGTCGCTGAAGTATAGAGAGGCTGAGGCTTTGGGAAGACAGTGTGATACAAAGGAAAAGCATGATCCCTGGAGTCAAATAAAGCTGCTTTATCCAGCTGCTGACAGTATGATTTAATCAAGGCACTTCAACAGGTTATGGTAAAAATAAAGCAAAATTATATTGCATGCGCAACACTAACATTAAGCCAGTCCTGTAGTAGGTATGCATTAATCTCAGTTATTTTTCTTTCTTTGTCCAACATCACGAAGTCACTACGCAGCTCCAATAGCTGGGGGCCAGACCTTTGTCTTCCTGAGCCCGGACCATAGGCAACTACATTCCTAACTTCCCCTGCATCCTGGGTTCCCTTCTTAACAGCCTTTTCCAGAAATGCTGGTTGATCTTCACATCCAAGAAACACGAAAATGGTTCCTAAACAAGGCCTTTTCAGGGCTACAGAGCTGCCCTTTTCTGTAGCCTCTTCATTCTCACCTCCGGGAAAATCTAAACATGTTACGCTGAGTGCCTGGAACTTGAACACTGGCTGGCCTTGCCCTTTCCCTGTGATTTTTCAGGCTCATAAGGGAAACCCTTGAAGGGAATCCCTCTGGCAGTGAAATCCATCCCTTTTATGGACACATGCCCTGCTGCTGCATAGCAAGCCCTGTGCAGATTTTTGGCATCAAGAGGCCACAGATCTTTTACTTTTGTTCAAAAGGCAAACATGAGTCTCTGAATTCATAACAGCAGCTCCATTTCAGACTGTTTGGAGAGATTCTTCCAAGGCTTTTCTCAGACTTAAAAACACCCACACTAAAAGGATCCTTCTGCTTCCCAAATAACTTTGCTACTCTAAACTGGGCTGTTCCTACCTCAGCATGATTGTTGCTTTGGACAGGACTATCCCCCACATTGTAGAATATTCAGCAGCATCTCTGGCCTCCATCCATTACATGCCAATAACATGACTCTGCTCCACCCTCAGAGCTGCGACTATCAAAAATGGCTCCAGACATGTCACCTAGGAAGCGACATTTCCCCCTTCAAGAGGTTTCACACATATCAGGCATGAGGTTTAATACTGGGTTGAATCTGCAGTTTTCAAATCTTTCTGCCTTGACAACTTACATCATTAGTCAAGCAAATGGGAATATTGGGGGTGGGGAGGGTCTCATGTATGGCTGGATTTAAAGGTTCCAATAGTAGTCATGTACAGCATGATTCTGAGAGCACTCCATCTTACTTCCAATTCAATGTCAGGACAAGAGGACCAGGGTAGGACCCTAAGCCACACTGACCCTTAACTGCTTATAAATTTTCCTAAAATATTAAATGCTCAGGCCTATATACATAAACTTCAAGGAAACCTCTGAGCACTCTAAATGTGCTTTGCATATGTAATCTCACTTAATATCTGTTAGAATTATACAAGTGTTATGGTTTGGCTCTTAAATGTCACCCAAAGCCTCTTGTGTTAAAGGCTTTGTTGTTAACTATATAGCAACTGGGAGGTGGTATGAGCTTTAGGAGTTGGGGATCTTCTGGAAGGAAGTTAGGTCACTGGGACCTATGCTCTGGTATTGGAACCTGATCTCTTCCCAATTCTCTCTTTCTGCTTCCCACTGTCATGGTGTATTACCTTGCTATGGGCCCAAAGGCAGCAGAGGCAAATGAACATGGACCAAAACCTCTGAAACTGTGAACCAACATAAATCTTTCTCTTCTAAGTTGTCTATAATGCAAGTATATTGTCATGGAAATAGAAAGTCTACACAAGAAGATATAAGAGTTTGTATATACATATACATATATATGGTAAGAGAAAGGTCAAGTAATTCATCCAAGGTCAGTCAACTCTTACCTGGTAGAACCATGCTTACTCCAGGATGTTTGGAAATAGGGGTGATAATTTCAGAGGTCAACTACTGCTCTTGTTTGGATTGAAAAAATAATTTTGTTTGCATTGTAGATGATAATATTTGACAGATGGTAATATTGACAGAGTCCATGGAAACCCTTTTTGATTTAGTCATCTGTTCCTTTCTTTCAGGTCACACACAGAATTTGTATTTTGAGGCAACTGTCCTCTTCTGAAGTTAGCACTGTACCTTCTCTTCTAGGGTCATTCTGATTGCCTCTCCCTTGGCTGGCTAGAATCTTAGTAGCTTTTGGATCACTGTGATCCGAGGCAGTTACTAGAAGTCAACACAACAGTTCTAAAGCCAGAGCAGTTGGGTTCTCAGATATCAGCCATCCTTTTGAAAGTCCCATTTTCCTATAGTCAAAAGAGAAAGCCCGTTTGTCCTTTCATCATTTGTCTGATAGGAAAGGGCTCCCAGCAGGTGCTATGGATGGATGGAAATAGGCATAGGACGAACAAACAGTTAAGCAGTAGGGAAGGGGAATGAGAAATGAAGAAGGAGCCCTGGAGGCAAAATACTGCAGAGCACACAGCACAAAGTCAAAAAGAAGACAACGGTCCAATCCGAAAATTAGAGGGGGAAAGGAGGAGAGAGAGATGAAAAGAGCATGTGGGGCGCGCTGTTGGGCAGGGGCGAGGTTCGGACCAGCTGTGCAGTTGTAAGACTGCAGCTCTGGTGGCTTCCGCCAGCCCAGAATTAACTGGTGACTTTGGTGCTGTCACTGTTCTTCGGAGGCAGTGTCTAGATCCAGTGCAAGTTGAATCATTATTCTACTAAGGTATAATTGAAAAGTGACCCTCTCTTCAGAAATGTCAAAAACAAACAAATCCAAGCCTGGATCTCGTTCTTCTTGCTCAAGATCTGCATCCAGATCTCGGTCTCGTTCACTTTCGAAGTCTCGATCCCAAAGCCGAACAGTCTTTTGTTCAAGGAAGCAAGGCTGAGCTCTAGATCTCGTTCCAGATCGTACTCTCTAGCTCATAACAGAGAAAGGAATCACCCCAGAGTGTATCAGAATCGAGATTTCCGAGGTCACAACAGAGGCTACAGGAGACTATTATTTCAGTCGGTGAAATCAAGGCTTGTATCCATGGGGCCAGTATAACCGAGGTGGCTGTGGAAAGTACCGTTCTAGTTGGCAGAACTACCCGCAAGCATACAGTCCTCGTCAAGGCCGTTCTTGGTCCCGGTCCCCAAAGAGAAGGTCCCCTTCACCAAGGTCCAGGAGCCATTCTAGGAACTGTGATAAGTCATTTTCTGATAGGTCAAGAGCTTCTCATCCTCTCGTCCATCCTCCAACCACAGCCCAGTTGAATCTTCTAAGTGGAAGTCTGCAAAAGAGAAAAAGTCCTCTTCCAAGGATAGCAGGCCAATCTCAGGTGACTGGTGATAACCAGGAAGAAGAGGCTAAGGAGCAGGTGTTTTCTGGAGACACCTCTTAAGACACCAAAGGATATGACAGCTGGAAGTCATGGCCAGATGCCACCACCTATATCACTGTATCACCAGCTTCGGTTTCTGACCTGAGTCCCCAGGAGTGAAGCCCAGCTCTCAAAAGCTCCCTTCAGTGTGTGGTGGTGAAGCAGCGGTCTCCCCATCCTAGCCCTGCGCCAAAACCTAGTCCTCCACTTTCTAACACATCCCAGATGGGTTCATCTCTGCCAGGTGGTGCTGGATATCAGTCTGGGACACACCAAGGTCAGTTTGATCATGGCTCTGGGTCTCTAAGTCCATCCAAAAAGAGCCCTGTGGGTAAGGGTCCACTGCCAGTGCCTCCACGTATTAGCTCATCTCAGAAGGAGAGCACTGCTTCAGGAGGAGCAGCTTATACAAAGAGGTATCTGGAAGAGCAGAAGACAGAGAATGGGAAAGACAAGGAGCAGGACAGACAAATACTGAAAAAGGGAAAGATAAAGGGAGCTTCTCTGATGCAGATGCAAAAATGAAATCCGACCCATTTGCTCCCGAGACTGACACTGAGAAACCATTTCCAGGTAGCAGGTCACCCAAAAGGTATAAGCTTCGAGAGGACTTTGAGAAGCTGATGGCTGACTTCCACAAGGAGGAGATGGATGATCAAGACAGGGACAAAAGTAATGGGAGAAAGGAATCTGAATTTGATGATGAGCCCAAATTTATATCCAAAGTCATAGCTGGTGCAAGCGGAAACCAAGAGGAAGAGAAGTCAGGCAAGCGGGAGAGCCTCGTGTATACAGAGAGGAAACACAGAGGGGAACAGGACCTGAAGGAGACGTTCACAGACAGATCCAAAATGGAGGAGCCGAGGGCCCAAGAGGAGTGAAAGTGGGCACAGGGGCTTTGTGCCAGAGAAGAATTTCTGAGTAACTGCATACAAGACAGTTCAAGGAAAAGTTCATCACCTCCCCTGAGGAAAACCTCCGAGAGCCGTGACAAGACGGGAGCCAAAGCAGACTTTTCCTCAGGGAAGACTTCCTTTTCTATTACCAGGGAGGCCGGGGTCAATGTCAGGATGGACTCTCCATGAAGATCTTGCACGATCCAGTGGCTTATTGGCTCAGGAATGAAAGCTTTGTTGGGATCTAGTCCATAGCAACAAAAGGAACAGGAATTTCATTCCATTTTTCAACACGTACAGTCAGCTCAGTCTCAGCGTAACCCCTCAGAATTGTTTGCCCAGCGCGTAGTTGATCACGTTAGAGTATCACTTTGGAACCTCTGCAATGACGTTGCGTGAGCGCTTTACTAAATACCTAAAGAGAGGAACTGAACAAGAAGCGCCTAGAATTCTATAAGATAAGCCCAGAGATACACAAGAGGATAGACATTTCTCCGAGTACATTCAGAAAACATGGCTTGGCTCATGAGGAAATTGAAAAGTCCCTGGGAACCTGCCTATAAGGCTGAGGGACAATACAAAGATGACCCTGTTGATCTTCGCCTTGATAGAAAGCCTCGTAGAAAACGTAAGGAGAGCGATCTTAAACAAGGTAAATCCAGAGAATCAGTGGATTCCTGAGACTCTAGTCCCTCAAGAGAAAGATCAACTGAGAAAACAGAGAAAGCTCATAAAGGACCGAAGAACCAGGCACCAGAGAGCAAGAGACCGGTCTCAGTCCTCCTCTTCCCTTCCCCGTCCTCCTCTTCCCTTTCCCGTCCTCCTCTTCCCTTCCCCGTGTCTCACTCCTACGAAGCAGGAGAGCACCCTGAGGAAGCAGACGAGAGAGAAGAGAGCACCATGGGTTTTGACAAATCCAGACTGGGGACCAAATGAAAGAGAAGGTGGCCCAGCTCGGGGAACCCTTCAATTTCGAGCCAGAGGGAGGGGTTGAGGCAGAGGAAACTGCTCTGGTAACAGCAACAACGATTTTCAAAAGAGAAACCGGGAAGAGGAATCCAGAGTACACACCCAAAAGCAAGAAGTATTATTTCACGGTGACCTGGAAGGCAGTGACAAGTGTGAGCCGAGGCCCCGGCCAAGGAGCCTTTCCTTAGGGTCGGGGCTGGTTCAAGTTTAGGAAACCCAGTACCAGTCCCAAATGGGCCCATGACAAGTTCAGTGGGGAAGAAGGAGAGATTGAAGACCATGAGAGAGTGCAGAGAATCGGGAAGAGAAGGACAATACACAGCCTTCAGTTGAGTAGGGGGGGCCACTATGCTGGTGAGGAGCTAAAGAGAGGAGCCTCAAGAGGATCTGAAAAATCTCACCCCACCCACACCAGCCACACAGAATCCTTACCCCTGGTGCTGTCCCAGTGGAGGGAGGACGCTGGCCACAGAGCCTGTGGTCAGGCCCAGGTTTTGAGCAAAACACACAAACAAATTGGGCTCCAGCTGATTCTCTGTTTTCGATGTGCGGGGTGGAGGCAGGGTAGGGAGAGTGCTGCTGATGCTTGGATTTGGGTTTGTTTCCCTAGTAGAAACCAAGTTTTCTTCATTTCATTTCATTTGGAGCTAAGAGGATTAATTGATGATTTTCAGTCTCTTTCCCTGACCTGAGTTAAAAGCCCTTATAGTTTTTCTTTTTCTTTTTAGGGATATGTAGTAATACTAGCAGAAATATTTAATTTGGGCAACTTTGATTAAGAGAGAACAAAGCATGTGAATAAACATTGACAGGTTCACCTCAGTTTGGGACCAAACTGCTTGGATCTTTGTAAAAACCGGTTTTGTATGTCAAGGAGGAGTTTAAGGCCTTTCTGACCACCTTGTGTTCCCCTTTCTACACAGTCATGTATCACATGGAGCTGCCCCGAAACCACCCTATGCACCCTTCTCCTGTCTTTCGGATTGTTCTGGCCTGGGCTTTCCATTCTCCACCAGCAGCTCCAGTACCCCAGACTTTCTAGTTCTGCTGGTCCCCAGCAATGGGATGGAAACTGGAGGCAGTTTGTGCTTTGTTTTCTAAGAAACTTCTGAATTCTATTATCTTTACAAATATGTGAAAATAATTTTTCAATATTTTTAATTAATCTTTTT
>NW_008359625.1:198406-208809 GCF_000622305.1 Nannospalax galili | reverse complement strand
TTTTTAACCTTAAGTTTTAAGTTGAAACATTTTCAGATATATGGGGGTGGGGATCCTCTTACAGTGGGTTCTCGTGCTTGCCTTCTGGAGAGGTGGTCCTGAGCAGGTGAATCACAGCATTTGTGCATCTGTCTGTGCCCACTTCACCCTCTTTCCCCCAGTCTTTACTCTTGGATTGTTGTGCGACTTTCATCTTACTTTGCTAATTTTCTATGGTTATGTTGGTTTTACTTAAATGATTCATGTTTAGGGGAAAAAGAAAAAAAATCCTTAAATTTTTGCTTCAACTCCTCCTGCAAATAAAAACAATAAATGAAGTGGCAGATGAAAAAAAGAGAAAAGAAAAGAGAAAAGAGTAAAGAAAAGAGCCCCTAGCTGGAAGAAAGGACAGTGTCTCTGAGTCACCTCTGTGGCTGCCGACCTGCAGCTGGCTCTAATTGCAATGATGCCTTTAAATAAACAGCAAGGTGCCTGCACAAACCACACAGTAAAACTTCTTTTTACGACCCAAACATTTTGGACTATTTGCTTAAGCAGGGTTCTTAACTATACTGCATTGTTGAGGGAATGAGGGAAGAAATCACAATGAAAAAACTAGAGATTCAAAAGAAAAGACCGGACAGTGGCTCTTCAGTGCAGTCTCACTTTCCTGTGCCACATGGAAATCCCATCACAAACCACGAGGTTGTCTGCCAGGATGACACTGGACAAGCACTTCCAAAACCCTAAAAATCTTATCTATGTGATGGAAAACATGCTTCATGTACTAGCATTAAATCTGCTAAGATTGACCACTTTTTGATCATCTGTAATTATTCCTTCAGCAATACCACAAGGTCTTCATCAATGGGTTTGGAGACACAATGGCCAAGGAAAGGTGAGTAACTTGACCCACAGACACAGCTAATCACTTGTATTGATTCTAGATTCTTTAATCTTTCTCTTAAGCCACACCCACCACTCACTACACACAGACACACACACACACAGACACACACACACACAGACACACTAAGTTGTATTCAATGCACAGCGTTTATTATAGAGAATAATAAGCCCAGAAGTTCTAAGTTCTTTAACAACAAAGGCTGAAACAAAATAGTACTTTGTGCTCAATTCATAGAATTATAGAATTCTTGGGCTAGCAGGAATGTAAGGGTCATAGAGTCTCTCTCTCTCTCTCTCTCTCTCTCTCTCTCTCTCTCTCTCTCCCCTTCTCTCTCTCTCTCTCTCTCTCTCTCTCTCTCTCTCTCTCTCCCCACCCCCATCTCTTCCTGTTACCTCTCCCCCTCTCCCCTTCCAGATGAGTTGAACTAGGATCATTGAGTGGAAAGGTCCAAACTCATACAGTTAATCAGAAAATTAAATTAACTCAAAGTCCCCTTTCTTGAAACTGTCCCATGCCCAGGGTTTTCTTGCACCCTGAGGGCATATTCCTCTCTCCTGGAGGCTGCTTTCCTGCTCTCACCTCAGCTACGGGGAAGATGGGGAGGCCATGGAACCTCCTGCGTGCTCCCAGGGCCTGTGAGGGACACCAGGAGGAGCTTTCCATGTGAGGCAGATAGGGAGGAGACCCAGACATCTATTTGGCAGACCACAGCTTTGCATGAAGTTATGTAGCGGACACTAAATCAGCAGTTCACAATTCTTTGTTTGATACTATTACTTTTATAATCCATGGTTCCCTCTAAACCCAATGTAACATAACAAGCTTATAATTTAAAACACATTTGTACAAAATGTAAAATACATACTGTACAAGCCCAAGAATATAGGAAGCAGTGTTCCCTTCAGGCATCCTACTGAAAGAAGGCAATGCTTCTTCAAATAATCTGCCTGTTGCAGTCTGCTTGCCTGCAGTCTGTGCTTGCCCTGCCATTTTCCTATCAACTAACCACTCAGTTTCATGTGGGTCCTCTCACTGGTATGCAAGTGCATGCTAAGCATTTGTTTTCCTTTAGGACAGACATTCCCTGCTGTGCTTTTCCTGGATTTGGACTATTATTATTATTTATTTTATATCACCATGGAGACAGGGAGATCACAGATGTTAAGAGTTGGAATCTAGGGCCACGGGAGACATTTATCATTGTACTTGGTATGAAGTGATCTCTTGTTCCCTGGGGCTGTGGTGCCTAGTGTTTATTTGATAAAGAAGTTACTAATGAGGATTCAAGCCTAATGAATAACATGAAACTCAGCTTTACCCCCACCATGCAACACAAGCCCTATGACGGTGAGTGATCTTATCGGAGAGCAAGGTGGGCTCCTGAAAACAGAGATTAGCAGCTGTCTGTCAGGCTTTTTCCCCACTGTAGGAACTAGAACGATGCCTCGGAACAAGGGACCCATTCATCATTCTTTGCAGCCTCTGAAAGAAGTGAAACTTTCCCAAATTATTTCACTCCTGCTCTGCCAGAAAACAAAGCAACTGAGAACTAACCAGGACTCCATCATCATTAGTGAATGACTGAATACTGCTGGGCAAGGTGTGAGTCTGAACAAAAACAAAACACAGTGAGTAATGCCTGCTAATACATGCTAGAAAAAAACAACATTAAGCCTGTGCCACAACAAACACACTCTCCAAAGCAGAGGTTAAAAACCCAACTTCTGTTATTTTCAAGGCTCTGTGTAATGCAAAGTACAACAAAATGAAACAGGCATAAACAAGGATATAAGAAATCATGGCAGGCATCTTCGGTAATTGATTCTGAGCATTTCAATTTCTGAACAAGTCATTCCCAAAATTTATTCCCTGAAGAGCCAGTCAAAGCAGCTGCTGGTCATTGTCATTTTGTCTAAACTGGACTAAAGTCTCTATGAGTTCCTTACAGTCAAAATAAGACAAACACAGCAGTGCCTCAGTGCTGCCACCACCACCACATTCTGGTACTGCAAGGAGTCTCTCCTGTTCACTCTTTCAAAATTTTTTGAACTCTTCTTTGTTATCCTTTGTCCTAGTTACTATCTACTGCTGTGATAAAAACTGACCTAAACCAACTTGAGGTGGAAAGGGTTTATTTGGCTTACAGAACAGTCCGTCATCAAGGGAAGCCAAGACAGGAACCTGAAGCACCTACCATGGAGGTAAGCCACTTACTGGCTTGTTCCTCAGGCCTGTGCTCAGCCTGCTTTCTCATATAACCCAGGACCACCTGTCTAGGGGTAGCACTGCCCACAGTGGGCTGGGCCCTCCCACATCACTCAACAATCAAGAAAATGCCCCACAGACGACATGGCCACAGGCCAACCCAATAGAGGAAATTCCTCAATTGAGGTTCCCTCTACCCAGGTGTGTCAAGTTGACATCCTTCTGGGGACTGATGATACTCCATTTCCTTGTATTCTGGCTACTTGACAGTTGGAGTAACTTTATTGAGATGGGCTATTTGCCTTCTCTTCTAAGCTTTGCCCTGAGTACTATATTTGAGACCATCATGGATGTACACTGACTTTCTCTAACTAGCCCCTTCCCTCTCTTAAGCCTGGTTTTAGGACTTTCCTTCATTTGCTCTATAAGTATATTTGGACAATTTTTTATCTCTCTTCTTTCTTTTTCATTCTTTCTCTTCTTCTCTCTTTCTTTTTTGTTCAAAGCTCACATTCTCTCTCTAAATAATGGCTTTTCATTTCCTAATATCTTTTAGTGTGGTTAGAAAATTAAGATTGCAATAATCAAAATGTTTCAAAAGGCAGTGGTGGCAGAAATAACACTAGATTGGTTTCAGGTATTAGTTCTAACATTTATTAACTGTGTAGTGTTGGGGAAATATTTAATGCCTCTGAGCTTCGACTTCCTCATTTGTAAAACTGGGATAATAATCAGTACTCTAGAAAGCAGCTGTGAGGCTTCATGCATGAGAACCTCTAGTAGGCTCTTAGCAAAAAGATTCTCTTTCTTTCTTTCCTTTGAACCTTGGGACTCATGAATGCTAGGCAAGCACTCCCCAGTGAGTTATATCCTTGGCCTAACATTTTTTTCTAATTTTTTGAAGCATGGTCTCATTAAGTTATCCAGGCTGGCCTTGAATCCGCTCTATAACCCAGATAGACCTTGAACTTTTGATCCTCCTGCCTCAATCTCCTGAGTAGCCGGAATTACAGACCTGTACCACAGGTCTGATGATTGTTTCATTGAACTTGACCCAAAGACTCATTTGGAAGGTGTTATTCATGTAAGCATGACATCTATGTAAAGATGACA
This sequence comes from Nannospalax galili, assembly GCF_000622305.1. Classification (NCBI taxonomy): domain Eukaryota; kingdom Metazoa; phylum Chordata; class Mammalia; order Rodentia; family Spalacidae; genus Nannospalax; species Nannospalax galili. The sequence continues at coordinate 204,602 of NW_008359625.1, read as the reverse complement.
AGATAATCAGAAAATAGAGAAATTCAGATATAATTGGTCAAGAACTGCTAAGGGCCTGAGATTTCATCCTTGTAAATCAGCAAAGTTACACTATGGCAGTGTGACTATCAGACGAAGACATAAGACTACTGGGTTCAAGATAAAGGACTTTGCTATTCACAGCCATTGGAATAGCACAAGGCTTCTAATTGCAAGATCAATCTACACAGTAACTTATGTCAACTTAAAAATAGCTAAGACTGGGATTTTTGCGTTTTAAAATTTCAAGTCTTTTACAAAATATTTTTATTTGGCAACTTGTTTCTGGTCCCATTTTAGATGCATGATTATATGCAATCTTTCCTTTCTCATTAAATAAACAAGTTGATATAAATATAAATATGCCATTTTCAACAGTGGAGTTTAGTGGTTAAGCTGAGAAGTAGGAGTCAGCCTGCCTAGGCTAAGGTCCCAGTTTAATCCCCACAGAGACCATGGGCAAGCTAGTTCACTTTTCTGGGCTTTACTTTCTGCTTCTGTAAAATGGAGATAATAATAGTATCTACTTCATAAGATGGATGAGTGGATAGAAGGTTATAATCCATGTGAAGTGCTTAGGACACAGGGTTTAAAATGAATGTTCGCTATTATTAATAGTCTATGTTTACATGATGCTTTGGATACCGTTTCCTTTCCAAGTGAAGGGCTTTTAAAATGTTTGCAATACAGAACCCAGGATTTCAGAATAAAATCATAGGCATTTACTTTCTGGTTTTTCTTCTCCTTACCACTGACCAACTTTAGAATGGTCTCACTAGGTTACCAAAAGAAAGAGTCACCTTCTGGAAGTATTTGACAAAGAGGCCAAGAACATTCACTGGAAGAAAGACAGCATCATCAGCAAATGGTGCTGGCAAAACTGGATCTCTACCTGTAGAAGAATGAAACTAGACCCTTACCCTTCACCTTGCACAAAAGTCAACTTCAAATGGATCAAAGACCTCAATGTGAAACTCAAAACTCTGAAACTGTTAGAAGAAAACATTGGCAATAGCCTACAAGATATAGGTGTATGAATGGACTTTCTAAACCAGACATCAATTGCTCAGGAATTAAGGTCAAGAATCAACAAATGGGGCCTCAATAAATTAAAAGGCTTCTGTACATCAAAAGAAGCAACCAAGAAAGTGAAGAGAAAACACACAGAGTGGGAAAAAATCTTCACCAGTGACACATCTGACAGAGGTTTAACATCCAGAATATGTAAAGAACTCAAAAACAAAGAATCAGGAAAGCAAGTAACCCCAATTAAAAGATGAGCTAAAGAGCTGAACAGAGAGTTCTCAAAAGAAGAAATAAAGATGATTAAGAAACATCTTAAAAGGTGTTCAACTTCATTAGTAATTAGGGAAATGCAAATTAAAACCACTTTAAGATTTCATCGTACCCCAGTCAGACTGGCAAAGATCAAGAAAACAAATGAAACCAATTGCTGGCGAGGATGTGGGGAAAGGGGAATGCTCATCCGCTGCTGGTGGGATTGCAAACTCATGCAACCCCTATGGAAAGGAGTGTTGAAATCTCTTTAAAAAACTAAAAATGAACCTGCCATTGACCCAGTTATACCACTCCTTGGCATATACCCAAAGGACTCATTCTATTGCAGAGACACTTGTATATCCTTGTTTGCTGCTGCTCTTTTCACAATAGCTAAGAGATGGAAGCAACCTACGTGTCCTTCAACTGACCAGTGGATAATGAAAATGTGGTACATTTATACAATGGAGTTCTACTCAGTGGCAAAGAAGGGAGAAATCATGAAATTTTCAGGTAAATAGATGGAACTAGAAGCTGTTATAGTAAGTGAAGTAACATAGACTCAGAAAAACAAATGATGTCCATTCTCCCTCATATGTGGATCCTAGCACCAAATCTTTATATAAGAGCATATATCCAGATGTAGCTGCAGGAACCAGAGTAATGAAAAGGAACCAGGGAGGTAAAGGGAAAGAAAGAACTTGAGAGAGAACAGTAGGAGACAGGTGTTACTAAAGGAGAAATGGATAAAATGGGGCTACTTAAATGGGAGGGGGAGGGAGAGTTATACAAGGAATCTTGGGAATAAAGGGAAAGAAGGAGCTCAAGAGAGTTGGGACCATAGGAGACTTGTATTCTCATAATTATTAACAAGGTTTCTTTCCATTACAAGGAAAAATGTTCTCTTAGAAAACTTGTGCATGCACTGGCAAGAGTTGAAGAGAATTATATTTTTTATTCTTATCTAGAAATAATCTGTATTATTTACTTTCAATGAACCATTGCCTAAGCATATTATTTACTGGTTAAGTTAGTAACAATCCAACATATAAATCTCTATGTTCTCCTGAGTTACTTTTTGTTGTTTGTTTGTTGTTGTGTTCATTTTTTAAAAATGTGTATGAGTGTTATGCCTGCATGTGTGTAAGTCACTCACGTCATGCAGTGCCTTCAGAGGACAGTAGAGGGCGTCGGATCCCCTAGAACCGGAATTACGGATGGTTGGTTGTTAGCCACTGTGTGGATGCTGGGATTTGAACCTGGGTCTTCTGCAAAAAATAGCCAGTGCTCTTAACTACTGAACCATCTCTCTAGTCCCTTGTTTGTTTTTTTGTAACCCTGGCTGACCCGGAACTCAATAGGTAGACCAGGTTAGTCTTAATCTCACAGAGATCCACCTGCCTCCTGATTGCTGGGATTAAAGGCATGCACCTTCTTAGCTACTTTTTCAAAAAGTTATTGAAATCTCCAAAGGTAGTCAGAATGAAAAAAAAATTCCTGAGGCTCAAGGGAAATCCTTTCCAATCCACTGAATGCATGCCCAGCCTGTTGGTCATCTGTGCCTTCCTTCAGTTGGAGCTGATGGGTTTTGCAATCATGGAGTCCTACCCTTCACTTTGTACATAAGGAACTGTGGAGGAGGTGAGTGGTGAGCTTCAAGTGACTAGTGTATTACATCATTCCTTCTGCCTCTCCACGTTCCACCCCCTCCTCCGTCATTCTCGGGATCATAGCAGGTGCATGAAGTTCTCTGAAGGATATATTAGATGAAGCAGAAATGTTTCATTTTCATTGATGACACTTTGGCACTATGAGCAAGGGATTTTGATATTCCCATTTTCTAGCTGGGCTTTTTCAGATGATTAAAGCTACAGTGCCCTTGTGGGCAGCAACACTATTCTGTGGGTCACTGTAATGCCATTATGCAGTTTTCAAAACCCATAGAACACAGAGTGAACCGAACCTTAAGATGAACCACGAACTTTTATACTAGTATAAATTAATTATAAATCTTGATTCATCAGTTGTAATAAATGTATCACACCAATACAAGATGCTAATATTATGGAACATTGAAGATCAGGGGAGGGAGACATAGAACTCTGTACTTTCTGCCCAATTTTCCTGAAAGCATAACACTTTTCTATGAGATTAAGTCTAGTATATATGTTCTATAGTTTATAATTTATGTAAAGTAATTGTTTAAAAAGCAATATATAAGCCTCAATTTACATATATATATGAATGCTTAGGATATATATGCAGTCAGTAGTCCAACTTGTTATAACCAAGAGATAGCATATTAATGGTCATTGTTACGCCAACAAATAAATAAACGAGAACGGTTATTTCTTTCATCTGGCATTGGTTGCTGTGAAATTGTAAATTCCAGGATTCACCATCCATCTCAAACATGAAAGCTGTCTTACAATACAGGGCCACTGAGATTGCTCAGCCGGAAAAGGTACTGTTGCATAAGCTTGATGACTTGAGGTCAATTCCAGAACCCAGGGAAAAGTGGAAGGAGAGAACTGACCCCGCAAAGTTGTCTCTGCTCTTCACACATACTCTGTGCGTGCACATACAATAATAATAAATATTAAAATGTAGACACTTACAATGAAGATCCTGTTTCTTCACAGAGTCGATGATTTGAGGACACTGCAATGCAGCCTTGACAAGCAGTCTTTTTGTCAATTGCTGTGGCACCCACTCCCCCACAGAGACTCTTTGGACCCATTTGGTAATGGCTTTGATCTATAGGGTCACATTGGAGGGTTTTCTCTGCTGTTGTTACGATGCTTGTAAAGCTAGCGCATACTTTTGCCAGTTTATTTAATGGTGTAGTAAAACCTGAGCTAAACGCCTAAACTATCTTTTTCTGTTGTGCACATGCCAAGAATTTTACAAAATAATAAATCTCCCTCATATTTTCCTGGATGGGTTCATAATGAAAAAGCAAACAAAGCCAAGCTTGTCCCCTCAGGTTTTAATGATGTCACAAAGTAAGAACCTTGGGCGACAGTTTTTGCATTCTGTACTGGCCTCTTCTCAGACAACAGCGGTTCTTGAATTTTCATGGTCACTTTCATTGCTGGTAGAATGATTAAGAAAGATTTCCCTGATGGTACATTCTGTTCTCTCTGAGCGCATCTACTCAGAAGGATGAGGCATGTGAATTTTTGCGTTCCCTTTTCTTTGCGCTCATATTCTGTTTTCTAGGAACAGTAAGCTCGGGCCACACTAAATGATGCCAATATTTTCATTCCCACTATATTCTGTGTGAAAATACCATTGTAACATGGCAGGTACCACAGAAATATTTGCATTTTTTTTACTTCATGAAGTACATTCAGAAAAGTTTAGAGCCATAAAGGTGAACCCCAAATGACAAATAGCTAACGATGTTCTTGTCTTTGTGTAACTTCATGAAAGAGTTCTCCACAAATGGCTTTCAGTTCCTGGACATGCACTCCATTCTTGTTCGATTTGTAATAATTTACCTTAGGGGACATGCACAGACAAGAATTTAGGAACAGATCAGGGCAGAGATAGAAACTCTGTTCAAAGACACACCAATAAAACATTCAAATATATACACAGAGACATCAAGAGAAATGCCATTTCCAAGTCTGAACTAACCCGAGCTTACTCAGCAATAAAACTGAGTAGTATTGGTGGTGGTAGTAGTGGCAGTGGTAGTCTCTAGTATATGACCTGGTACATGTCAAGTTGGAGTGTGTGTGTTTATTATCATAGTTTCTTTTTTAAATAGTTGAAACGCACATATATAATCTTAAAATGAGGCTAAAGCTCTATACTTATGGAATCTTTGCAACAAAACATAGCCTTGCTCCATGGAAAACATATGACAGTGTATTGAGGGAAAGGCACTGAGCCAAGCATCGGCACGAGGAGATAAAGAGACGTGGATGGAAAGAAGTGGCCTGGGAAGGACTGGGGGTCTTGTTCTTAGTGGAATCCTGAGTGAACAGTAGACAAGCATTGGAAAAGTAGGGACCTGAAAGGAATGGGGAAAACTTGCTAGAGGATGGGCAGGTTGGCTGGAGATGAAGAAGGATGTTGGATGTCAACCTATGTGGCCTCAAGGTACCATCGAACTGCTTCTAAACATCTTCCTCTCTCAACCCTCTAAGTTCAAGACATTTCTTTCTGCTTCTCATAGTTATTGGAAATACCACCATTTCTATTTATTTTCTTAATTTCATTAAAGTAGGCACATATTTTCCAAGCTACTGGCCTAAGGTCCATCATTCCATTGGGCTTGGAGAGAGGGTTCCATGTGGGATTACTTTAATGGGTTTCTTCACAGTAGGATATTAAAAACTACTATACCAACTTGACATAGGAGATGTTCCCCAGGGAAGATATGCCATACTTTCTACATTTGTTTGACTTAATAATTTTTGTAGCATACTTGTTCGTATCTTCTGAAGCTATTTTCCTACAAAACATGAATTCTAAGAAATGCTGTTTGCCCTGAAGCTCTGCATCTCTCAAAGCCCTCTGCTATGTATGTATGTGTATTTGTATATATTATATATGTATAGCTTATACACACAACAGGTAGGTAGGTAGATAGATAGATAAAAAGATAGGAGATAGATGATAGATAGATAGATAGATAGATAGATATACATACATATAGATAGATAGATAGATGATTGATATAGACAGACAGATTTAATAGATAGATAGATGATAGATAGATATTTATTTCTAATTTTGGAATACTGGAGAACATTCTAGAGTTTCTTTGTGTGTGACCTCATTGTGTAAGATGAGAGCTGTATCTCCTGATCTTCATCAGCAGTAAATCTTGAGAGAGGAATTCTGCTTAAGCCCATGTGCTTGCTTTTGGCCTTCAGGAAGGAGGACT
>NW_008359625.1:192035-197993 GCF_000622305.1 Nannospalax galili | reverse complement strand
ATGTATAGCTTATACACACAACAGGTAGGTAGGTAGATAGATAGATAAAAAGATAGGAGATAGATGATAGATAGATAGATAGATAGATAGATAGATACATACATACATACATACATACATACACACATACATACATACATAAATTTACAGTCCTCTCCACAATTAGAACTGAATGTTGGGAAGACAATTTCACAACTAAACTACTTAAACGGAAATTGTTCTCAAGGGTTATTTTGCAGAGTGGCACCCAAGGGGTAAGGATCAGAACCTTGGTCAAGGGAGTTTGGATTGGAGTAGAAATTACCAGTTAAGAGTAGATGTCAGGCAGGCACTAAACAGAAGTAGCAAAGATGTAGATTTGCAGTATATCTAGGAAATGCAAGAAGCAAATGAAAGAATGGAAAACGAACACAAGGGCCACTTATTTCTCAGTGCTGAGTTGTTTGGAAATAATTTAATGGCATTTCTAGAATGGCATTTGTCAAAATGAAAGGTAATTCTTTTTTATATTTTATACCTTTCTCCCTTGAACATCTTATTTTTTTAGACTTAATAAATACTTGACTGAATTGAAATAATTGACTGAGGGAGCAAGGATCACTCCAAGTCAAAATATAAAATGCATGAAGTTAATTGTATTTGTTTTCTTTTCCCTAAGGTTTCAATGTCTTTCCTCTTTTCATTCCTCCATTATGAAAGCCTAATGTTAGTGCTCCCCACCATGCCCGCCAAGGGGTGGTTACTCTTTGATCACCAAAATCTCCCTAGACTGCTCCAATTTCCACATAAGAGAAATCCACTCTAGAATTCTGAAGATGGAAAACTAACATAGTAAACTGCTCACTGCCCTTTGTTTCTACTTTCATTCCAGAAGACCTTCAAAAGCCTGTCCTGGGACGTCTTCTCAGGGAGCCAACTCCAGTCCCTTTGGGCAGGAATGTGACTATGTCATGGTTGATGATGGTGCATAGTAGGGACAGAAGGCAAAGTGTGTATCCAATTGAAACCCATGAAGGGAGTCCTGGTGGTCAGGATAGTGCTGTCTATCCATCTGATCTGGGCATTTGTTTTCTTGGTTCTAGCTCTCATATCAATCCACAATCAAAGCAGGGCATATGGCTGTGCCAGGACAGAGTCCAGCAAAAAGAATTTAAAAAGAAGATATCACTGACTAGGTAGGCATCAAAGTGGTAGAGATGAGAGAATTTTCTGATGAAGGGAAACACTTGGGAGACATGGTAAGATACCTGTGCCTGTTGCTCAATTTTAACATATGCTGAAGGAAAATACGCCACCCATTAATTCAAGGATGAGAAAGAGAAAGTGACAAGAGCAGTCTCTGGGAAATTCCCCTCCTCAGTCTACTTCCTGTTTCCTTCCCGCCCTTCCTTCTTTCTTTCATTGGATGCTTACACTCCAGGAACTGTTTTAGAGCTTCAAAGGTAAGAAAGTAGGTCCCTTACTCTAAATACAGCCAAGAATCCCTTTCTTGCTTCCACAGACTTTGTTGGAGCATTCATCTTTTCATTTTACCCTGTCTTTTTTTCCTATATTTTATATCAATCAGGGGTCTTAGAGACTCAGAACTAATAGGCTAGATGTAACTATCATTCTATCATCTATCTATCTCTTAAAAAATATTTTTTTACAAATTTAATACAATATATTTTGATCATATTTAGACCTCTCTCCCCTATCTCTACCCCTTACTAGCCCTCCCAGTTTCTATCATTCTATCATCTATCTATCTATCTATCTATCTATCTATCTATCTATCTATCTATCATCTATCTATCCATCTGCCTATCTACTTGAGATTGAGATTTATTTATGGAATTAGTCCACATGATTGTCAAGGGCTACCAAGTTAAATATCAATAGAGCACAAAGACAGTCCAGAGACATGGAAGAGCCAATACCATTGCTCAAGTCCAAAGCCGGTCTGCTGATAGAATGTCTTCACCTTGAAGGAACTTCAGCCATTTTCTCTTCCTCTTCCTTCAAATGATTGAATTAAGATCACCCACATCATGGAAGGTAGTTTACTCAAAGTCTACTGACTTAACTATTAGTCACCAAAGAAATATACCACAGCATCGAGACTGTCGTTTGATGAAGCATCTTGGTGCTGCTGCCTAGTCCAGCTGACAGAACAAACAGCATACTGCAGTTCCCACCAGGATCCACTCTCTAGACTTGGTTTCCTCTTCTCAGGACCTTTTTCCACTTTGTTCACTCATCAAGATTCCTGCTCAGGAACCGAGGTAACAATGACCCCAGCTCAGATTTACCAAACTCCATCTATTTGACAGACATCGTGAAAGCACTTTGCATGGATTTTTTAAAAATTTGACTCCCACAGCAATTCAATGAATTGGGTACTTTTATAATCATCCTGCCTCAGCTGGAGAGGATAAGAATTTTGCCCAAGGTCAGTTGCTTGATGTAGACTGGTATGGACAGCAATTCAAATGCAGTCGGCCTGACCTCAGATCAGAGCCTGTGATGTTTACTCCTGGCCAGGCTGCTTCCCTTTCTAAGCAGGGTAGCATACCCCACCCGAAGCAGTCCTTCTTGTCCTTCCTTGAAGGGGTTCTTTGATATTCTGAAGGTCCTCAGCAATGAGACCATGCAGATGCTCATGGATTCCACTGAACTCATGGGACAGCCCAGGAGCAGGACAGTGAGGACAGCAGAGCATGCTGGCCCTGCACGGGATGCCGTCTTTGGTAGATGTGTTCTCCAGAGCAGAGTGAGCAGGCAGGTATGGACCCAGTGTGACTCCCTGTGACCTGGTGAAGGGCTTCCTGAACAGACCACAGCAAAACTCATTGTGAAGGAGTATTTGATAGCCACTTGCAGTTACTCTGGCGGAGACCACCAATGACATGAAGAAAGCTTATGATCTACATTAAAAAGCTAGCTCCACGCTGGGGACATGGCTCTGTGGATAAAGCGCTCACCATAAAAACATGGGCATGGGAGTTCAGATATCCAGCATCCATATAAAAAGCTGAGTGGGCATGGGGACTTGTCTGGAATCCAAGTCTTTGGGAGGTGGAGACAAACCCCCGAGGAAAGCCATGGGGAGGCTCTGACTCAATAAATAAAGTAGAAAGTGATCAAGAAAGACACCCATCCTCAACCTCTGACCTCCATACTCAACGTGTACACACATGGGAACATGCATATGTGTATCACACATATATACTTACAAAAAAGCCCATTCCTAGTCATTTGTAAATATGATCTTATTAAAAGTGTATATTATATATATTACACTTATATAAATGCATGTTAACAAATATATATGTGTATAAAGACCTATAAAATAGGCTTAAATGAAGTATGATTGTGGGTAGTTTTTATTTTATTCTTTGTTTCTCTTCAAAGATTTCTAGAAATAACTATATTTTAGAGAAATATAGTGCCTTCATAATTAAATATAAGCATTTCAAAATTACATATATTAGCAAATTTGGTAGCAAAATACAAAATATGATTTTTAATAATTAAACAGTCATATTTTCGATTAAACATGCATGTATTTTACAGAAATGCACAGAATGTTCTCTTTTTATAATTAAAATGCAAGTCAAATATAAAGGAATTTAGATATTTAAGTGTTTCCTTGCAGTTTAATCCTATACTAACCTAGTATTTAGAAATTGATTTCTAGAAATCCACAGTTCAGAAAGATTCCTACTGAGATTACAGGTGACAGGTGGGTGTCAGTCCACCAAGAGATAAGGTTCCAAGACAAGAGCGAGCTTCAGTTCCCCATGAGGAGGCTAATCCAGTAAAGGTGTCTGGCCTCATGACAAGAATTTTCATTGCAAAAATACTTTCCATTCTTTAATCAGAGACTAATCTTAAAGAAACTGCAGACGCCTGTCATGGTATTTTCCATTTTAAATCTGCACCTCCTGTTCATATTGGCCTCAGTAGCACTCCTGGGGTGTAAATGGTAAAGAAAAGGCTAGAAACTGTAAAGGTCCTTGTCAAATTGCTGCCCATGCTATATGAATCCCTCTTGTTGTAATTGTAACTGAGTTTTTAACTAGGGTTTTAAGACTAACACAACAAATGAGAGCTGTTTACTTTGTAAAGACAAAAAATTTATTCCAGTCAAGATTCATGAATCCAAACGTCTGAAAATCTTTATCAGGTTAAGCATATCCCTTTAAATACCAATAATACAGCACCATACTGTATACCATATTGTTTACACATTATCTCATTTATCATCAGAAGACCCTTAGGGTTCTGTAGTACTTCCCTGGCATGAAGTAACCAAGCCCCTGAAGTGTTACTCACTAAAGAACATATATATGACAGAGAAGGAAGGAAGGAACAAAGGAAGAAAGAAGGAAGGAAGGAAGGGAGGGAGGGAGGGAGGGAGGGAAGGAAGGATGGATGCCTGGCTCCATACAGGGTGTTCTATCTACCCCATAGCATCTCCTTCATGTCAAGATGACCTGAGATTTTAGAAAAAGCTATAATTATTTGAATCAAAGACTTATACATTAAAAGCATCATTTAAACAATGCCTAAGTCAATGGAAAAATACTGACTGTGCAGTATGTCCATGAATGGTGTTACCTAGGGAGGTTATCAGATGAAAAGTGGTAAGTACCCATTATCACCATTTTACTTTACAAAAAGGAGTTACTGTTAATGTAATATGACTGATTCTCTCTCTCTCTCTCTCTCTCTCTCTCTCTCTCTCTCTGTGTGTGTGTTTGTTGTAAACCTTCTCTCATGACCCACATTAGTAACTATCTCTCTGAAGGTACTATAACCCAAATATTGGATAATGTGCGTACACACACACACACACACACACACACACACACGCACACACACACCTGGTTTTATATTCATGCTTATTTTACAATGCATTTATGGTGCCATTACTTAAAAGTAAGCTGAAATCCTAAAAATTCTGTGATTCTGTGTTGTTGATTCATTAACCTGTTAGGGTACATGACCACCAACACTTTATTGTCACCTACCGTTAATACCTTAGACTCAAACTTAGGAGTGTCATTGCCTGTCTCCTTTTACAATAGCTTGCCAGGGACCTAGGGAGATAGTGCAGCTGGAAGAGCTTGCTGCTTCACAAACATGAGGATCTGAGTTCAGTCCCCAGAACTACAGAAAAATGCTGGCTATGGTGACAGATGCTTGTAATCCCAGCCCTGGAAAGCAGTGACAGGCAGATCCTTGGAGCTTGCTGACCAGTAAGTCTAGCCTAATCTGTAGCTCTAGGCCAAAGAAAGACCCTCTCTCAAAAGAGGTGGATTATGTTCCTGAGGATGACACTCAAAGTTGTCCTCTGTCTCCATATGCGTGTGCATACATGTGTACACACACACACACACACACACACACACACACACACATTAAAAAAATAGCTTGAAGCTATTTAGGAATCTAATTTTCCTCATTGAAATCATATTTATATCAGCTTACATCTTTAAGTATTGTAATCGAACCAGAAAATTCACTAGACCTTCAATAAAACAGCATTCTGTCAGGCTAACATCAAATTAGATAGCTTGGTATAGATCAAGTTAAAATAATTTTTCCATGCCAATTAACAGATGTGATTCCTTGATATTCCCTATGGGCTTTTTGACTTTGAGTAACAACTAGATTTTATGCTAGAGTTCTTAAAAATCACAATGGTTTCAGATGTGAGAATTTATATCCGCAGTCTCAGCACTCAGGAGGCCGAGGCAGGAGGATTGTGAGTTCAAGATCAGCCCAGGTGTATTAGTTACTTTTCTTGTTGCTGTAAAAATATATTTCACAAAGGTAATTTAAGTAAAGAAAGGTTTATTTTGGCTCACAGTCTGAGGGTACAGTTTACCACGGAGGGGAAATCATGAGAGCAGGAATGTGAGGCAACTGGTAGGTCACATTGCATACATAGGAAGCAGAGAGACGAATGCT
>NW_008359625.1:142879-192017 GCF_000622305.1 Nannospalax galili | reverse complement strand
TGTGTGTGTGTGTGTGTGTGTGTGTGTGTGTGTGTGTATGTGTGCTTGTGTTCCTTTTTTGGTTGGCAGGAACAATCACATCTTTCTAGCAGACATTCTCCTAAGGGTGATCTAGATGTGTTCTCAGAAAAATGGATTCCACTTGCATTTAAACTGAAATGTTGCAATTTCAATAAAATCATGTCTTCAAAAGCTTTCCTAACAACCATAACTGTGTTAAGGGGGAATGGTTGTCAGTGAAGGCACTTTCTGACCATGATCCTCCTTTATGCTAGTCTCTCTCTGTTGTCACAGAAGTATCTGTGATCTGTATATACAAAAAAACATCAGTGTTCAATTCAGTCTCCACCTTCCTGGGAAGAGCAAGCCTCTCTGGCAGTCTGCAGCCCTCATGAGCTGTTTGCAACTTGTTGAATGGCAGGTGGGCTTTCCTTCTGGTCTTGGCAAATTGGCTAATATTTTTTTTTTTGCTAATCCTTATTCTTTGTATTTGCAAATCTATGTATTGCTTTACTATTCCAAACAGTCCTGAGCACATCTATCCAGTCTCTTACAACCATCCTTAAGCATAATTGTTACTTTTGGCTGGTTGGTTTAAAGACTTGACAACTCTTGGGAGAAATTGATATATATTTTCAGTTCACAAAGCTCACTGATTTTTCTCTGCCTTAGGTCTCTCTCTCTCTCTCTCTCTCTCTCTCTCTCTCTCTCTCTCTTCCCCCACAAATACTGTGTACTCTTCAACTAGCCCACCTTTTTGTTTTTCTACTCTCTAACAATAAAAATCACAGCTGTCGAATGTTATGCGTCTTCTATATTCAAGAAACAATGTTGGAATGTTGGGAGCTCAATGCACATGTTATCTCATCCAGTACTGACCAGGGTTCTGTGAGTGGATTTTATTAGCCCTGCTTTACAGACAAGGAATCTGATGGACAGTAAAGCATTCTTCAATAACCAAAAGCATCATATTACTTTTATAATTATTCAACGATGTCTCCCTTGAAACTTATCGTCTATCATCTACTGCAGTGTGGCTTTGGGGTTTGGGAGGCATCCATTTGAACCCTAGCCCTGCCACTCCTTTTAGTGAGACTTTGAATGAGTTGCTTAATTCTTCTAAGACTGTTTTCCTGGGTGCAGCGTATGCCACAGGGGTTAAACACTCTCACTTGTTAGTGTTGGGACATAAGCAATGGGGTTTTCAGGAGCTACAGTAGAGTATCTAAAATCTCCAAGAAGCTATCTGTTAGCTTGTCATCACTCTTAGCAAACGTGTGAATGTGTGTATGTGTGTGTGTGTGTGTGTGTGTGTGTGTGTGTTGTATTTGTGTGTAGATATGTACAGAAGGTAAAGGATGATATTAGGTGTCTCCTTCAACCCCCCCCCCATCACCATTTTTTTGAGACAGGGTCTCTCACTGAACCTGGAGCTCACCAATTTGGCTAGACTACAGACCCTGGCCAGCAAGCCCTAGAGATCCGGTTTACATTTCCCTAGGCACTGGAATTAGAGGCACTATACCCAAATTTTTAGGTGGATTCTGGGGATCTAAAATCTCAAGCACTTTACTGACTGAGACATCTTCCCAGCCAAATGTAACCCAATTTAAAGAAGGAAAGGGTTTATTTTGGCTCCCAGGTTTAAATATCTCAGCCCATGACCAGCTGGTCACTGTGTCAGACCTGTGATAAGATAGCATATCACAGTGGTAGCATATGGCAGAACAAAACTGTTCCCCTGGTGCTAGGAAGCAAGAGAGGACAAGGAAAAGACAAGAGTCCACAATCCCCTGTAGGGACATGCCCTGAATTACCAAAGGAGCTCCCACTAGGCCCCACCACTCAAAGGTTCTGTCATCTCCTGACAGGACTATCCTGGGGACCGAGCCTTTAATACATGCATCTTTGAGCACACATTCAATAGTCTAACTATAAAAGTCTTTTACTGGAAGTTGGGGTTTGGACATGACTCTGTAGGGGTAGTCCGGTTTTTCTAAAAGGATATGAATATCTCCTAGTTCCTGAAATAATTTTATATATTTTAAAATATATCCCAGAAGGGCTTCTCAGCATCCACCTCAAACAAAGTGTGTTGGCAAGTGTTAAGGTGCAATAGGTTAAGACCTTCTGCCTGCTTTGATGAGCCGAGGGACTTCTTTGCTGGGTAGTTACCACTAGGTTATGAGTGTAGCCCAGATCCCTGAGCCCCTGTAAGCATTCAAAACATTACCATACAGTACTTGCTAAATGACCCAGGAAAAGTTAGCTAATATTTACAGACAAAGTGAGGAATGGCATCACAGTAAGGTTTCTCAAAGGCTCTTTGAAGTTCATGGTACAGAAAGGTCTTTGCAGAAAGATTTGTCCTGCGGATTCTTGGTTGTAAATATTTAAAGATCTGAGCACACAGAATGCCAAATATGTCTATCTACTCTGCAAACAAATCTACCTATTATTTTTCCATTTAGTGCCACACATTTTCTAATTTATACATACCCCAAATCAAGCTGTCCATGCCTTATAGAGCGGTTTGGATACTTGCAGGGAAACTGGAGCGAGTCAGTTACAGAGGAGGTTGATGCTTTTATCTACAGTTCATTCTTAGTCCTTGACCTCAGAGAAAGGCTGTCATGAGAAGTTGGGCCTTGTTTTAGTTTGCCTTCAACTGCTGTGACAAAACATTCTGACTAATACCAACTTGGGGAGGAAAGTTTTATTTGGCTTATGGCTCCTAGGTCACAGTTCATCACTAACGGAGCCCAAGGTAGGAACTCAGGGCAGGAATCTGGAGGTAGGAGCTGGAGCACAGGCCATAGAAGAACTCTGCTTACTGGCTTGCTCCCCTGGCCCATGCTCAACCTGCTTTCTTATATAATACAGGCCCACCTGCCCAGAGGTGGCACTGCTCACAGTGGCCTGGCCCTCACACATCACTCTGTAATCAAGAAAAGGCCCACAGACATGGCCAGAGACCAATCCAATGTAGGAAATTCCTCACCTGAGGCCCCCCTTTACTCAGGTGTGTCAAGTTGACAACTAAAGCTTTCCATTACAGGTCTCTACTGGGCAAGGAGAGAAGAGGCAGCTACTTCTAGTGCCAAAGCCATCCGTCATCATCCTCAGGTGCAGAAGCATCTTCTGACCTGCGGCGCAGGACCTGTGAAGAGTGAGGCTTCCTTCCTCAGGATGCTTTCCACTTCATCTACGAACACCTGAGACCGAGTTCATACCAGCATTAATGCAATGTGCAAAAGGAAACCAGATCTACTATTGCCGGGGGCCTGGAACACATCCTAGCTATTTCTGTCCCACATTCTGCCTTTCATTGACTTCCTGTCCCCCTTAAGATGATGCCTTATGAGAGGAAGCGATGCTCAGATCAATCTCCCTTTCTCTATAGTGAACAGTTCTAGTCTGAAAAGAAACAGAGAAAGAAGAGCTGGTCCTTGTTTGTCAGCAAAAGGGTTAGATCACACATCTGTGGTTCTAAAAGTTAAGCCTAAAACTCATCTGAGATACTGATTAATTCCCTAGATGCCGTAGCCCCTCCCCAGTGACTTGGGTTCTTGAATTCAAATGGCTTCCAGACTAGTATCGGGGTGACCTTGGTGGTCACCGAGTCCACCCCAGCTGATACAGCCTGAGGTTTCACATCTTGTTGATCTCATTATTCCTGGTCTAAGGCCAAATACCTGATATGGGTATCTTTATCAAACCCATAGCCAGTCCATTGATGTTTGATATAACCTGGGCTGGAGTCAAATTCTCACCCACTCTGTCTTTCTCAACAGCAACTCAAAATTCCTGTGCTCTTCTTCCTCTGTAGCCACAAACCCCAGAACAAGGTCAGGAGAAACAAGAGGATCTGGTTTGTAGTTGAGAGAAAAGGCTTTTAAAAAAAAATGTTTTTAGCACGTCCCCACCACAGTCTGCTTAGGAGGATCTGGTCCTATCTATTATTAGGTTAAAAAAAACCCTATGAGAGAGAGACAGAGAGAGACAGAGAGAGACAGAGATAGAGAAAGACAGAGAAAGACCGAGGGAAGGAAGGAACTTATCAAAGCCAAAAGGGACAGTGGTAGGGCTAGACTCCTTCTCTGACTCCGGCACCCATGCTTGTAACCAAAATGCCCTACAGCCATGGATTTAATGAGAAAGCCGGACAGAGAGTGTAGAAGGCAGATTGCAGAACAATGTCAGGAGGACGCATGTCCAGTTTGGGATCAAAACACACCTCATGCTCTTTAATTTATTTCTACAAAATTATCAGTGTGGGGCAGAGAAAGAGGCAAAGCCACATGATATATTGATGATTTGGCAGCACCAGTTACATCACAGAGAGGATTCAAGACCCAATTGTGGGATTCCTTGGCTTCTATCACTTCATTCCTTCCCATAACTCACAAGCAGAGGCAGGCAGTACGGGCAGAACAGCAGCCCCTTCAGCTCGGCAGCCTGGGGCTCTTCCCTCAACCCTGCTGCTTCCCAGCTGGATGGAGCACATCATTTTCCTCTCTGGGCATTGGTGTCTTATCTGTCACCTAAGGAGAGGATTGTTCTAGAAGACTGCTCAGGCTGCTTGCCAGCAGTCCAGTTACCTGTGAGTGGGGAAGAGGGGATCTGTGTGGCTCTTTATGCCCCTGAGGGCGATGAGCAATGGCTTGATCAGTTCCATCAACATGATAGTCTTGAGTCAATGTATATGTCCTCTCTCAACAATGGAGGAAACCTTTATAGTCCTTGTCTCTCCTCTCAGTGTCCACAGCAGTGTTCTGCCCTCACTGGCCTTTCGGTCAATATTGTCAATTCGCTGGGTGTGGGTCCAGAGCCACCTGGGGTCACCCAGAGTCTTGGTCATTCTTCCAACACCTTTTCCTCCTCTTCTCTCTAATGAGCCACTCAGAATTAGCAAGCAGAGCTCTGTGACCCTGTGTTCTTATAGTAACTAGGTCAGAAGACAGTCTTTCTCTGACCCTTACAGATACCTGGCTTGAGACAAACCATCAGTCATTTTGCTTCACTGGGGTTGTCTGGGGCCCCCTGTGAGTTTTCTTGATAAAACACAAAGTGTTCTTAAAATATTCCTATTCCCTACCTGTGACAAAAGGACCTTGTCACTAACGGTCTATTCCCTGTCTTCCACGATGCCATGCTTACATCCTAGAGGGGCTTATTGCTCTGCAGGGGTCAAACCTGGTCTTATAAAGCTGCAGAATAGATCACAGAATGAGAACCTGTGATGATCACGTGAGGAAATGGCATGTGCTGCCACATGGGTGAGACTTCTAGCCAGATTAGATTCCATTAACAGCCAGGCCTGTAAAAAGGAAGACATCCATCCTCCAGGAACTTTCTGGAGGCTATGCTGCTTCAAGGAACAGCACCATTCTAAGCCAGTTTCAGAGCTCTGAGAATGTAATATATGTTTATTAAGAGTTCTTTGAGACTGGGGAGACAGCTCAGTCAGTAAAATGTTTTAGAGAACCTGAAGTTGATCCCCAGAACCACATTTTTATAAAGTGGGGCTGGAGAGATGGTTCAATGGTTAAGAGCAACGGCTTTTCTTGCAGAAGACCCGGTTTCAAATCCTAGCACCCACATGGCAGCTAACAACCATCTGTAACTCCAGTTCCAGGGGATCCGATGCCTTCTTCTGTCCTCTGTGAGCACTGCATGACACAGGTGCATTTACACACATGCAGGCACAGCACTCATACACATAAAGTAAAAATAAATAAATGACAAAAATTTGAAAGAAAGCTAGGTATGGTGAGGTGTACTTGTAATCCACTCTGGAAGTGGAGACAGATTGCTGGGGTGCACTGATCAGCCAACCGAGCCTATTGAAAGCTCTAGGCCAGTGAGAGAGCCTCTAGTTGGGGAACTGACAGTTGATGGCTGCTGAGGAAGGCAGAGACAGTTTTTGTTAGGGTGTAGCCCCTGGTAAGTTCCCCAATGGATGGCCCCACACCTGTGTGTACACTGGCAATGCCAGCTGGACTCGCTGAGTTATTAAAAAAGAAAGAGGGCCTGAAGATGAGAGGAAAATGTGCTGTGGGGAGTGCTGGGGGGAGACAGAGGGAAGAGCATAGGTTGTACATGATCAGCAGACATTTTATACATGTATGAAACTGTCAAAGAATAAATAAAGCACACACATTTTAAAAAGTGGATTGGGGGCTGGGTATGGTGGCACATGCCTTTAATCCCAGAACTGGGGAGGTGGAGGCAGGTGGATCTCTGTGAGCTCAAGGCCAGCCTGGTCTACCTGATGAGTTCCAGATCAGCTGGGGTTACAGGGAGACCCTGTCTCAAAAAGACCAAAAAGAAATAAATTTTTTTTAAAGGTGGACTGGGACTGGAGAGATGGCTCAGCAATGTCTGCTCTTGCAGAGGACCTGGGTTCAATTGCCAGCACCCACACGGTGGCTAACAACCATCCGTAACTTCAGTTCCACGGTATCCGATGCCCTCTTCTGACCTCGGGGGCATTGCATGACACGAGTGCACTTACATACATGCAGGCAAACACTCATACACATAGAATAAAAATAATAAAATATTTTTTAAAAGTGGGCTGTACCTGAGGAAGACCTCCTGAGATTGTCCTCTGGCCTCCACACACATGTACACACATGTGTGGCAGCATACACATGTATACATACAGACACACAGACACACACAGAGCTCATTGAGCTTCAGACATTTCCTAATGAAAAGAAGAAGGAATTGAAGCTAAAGGCAGATGGGAGGTGAAAAATGGCCAAAACCATGAGGGTAGGCAGAGATTTGAATAGCTAGGAAAGAAAGTACATGCCACTATTTTTGAAATAATAATTTCTACATTTATTATGCACCTGGTAAGCCATATGTGCACAGAGATGTTTTAGTGCAATTGAATTTCCTTACATTTTAGAAACTTGCATGTAAATATCAAACTTTAAGGTAGAACAGGATTAAGATATTGAAGAGAGGACTTAGTGTGACATACAGCACATATAATCAAGAACATTTATATTTCAAGGAGGATTTTCTGGAATCTTTAGAGTCTTTGGGGACTGGATTAAGTCCCCAGGATTTCTAAACCCCTAGGAGTTCTCAAACTATTTTCAATATTTTTAAAGTCACATTGAAGTCTCAGCTCTGCCTGTTAAGCCTACAAAGGCTCATTAAAATGTCAAATGTTGTTTGCTTTGAGCTAGCATTCCATTAGCCCAGGGTGATGGTACTGACTCTCCTGGATGCTCAGTTTCTCTAATCGGCAAGGGTGCATGTCTTTGAATAACATTTTTCAGACCTAGAAACATGGATCAACTGATTAGCAAATGCAGATTGTTTGATGGGAAATTCTTTTGAGCCAATGGGGGTTCAAAACAAGGAGTCACTGGTAAGGATCATCGCACTGGATGATCGCTGAGCTTCTCCCAGGTCTGAGAGCCTGGGAAAGTCAGTGACTATCTGCCTCGCTGCAAGGCTGACGGTGACCAAATGGCAGTATCCTGGAACTGTGTTGGTGCCTAGACTGCAGCTCACACACGGTCCACAGGGAGAGGCTCAGCTACTCTAGCAAGTCAGAGCATGCAGCAGACAGCTCTGTGCTGGCTGTCACTGCAACAATACTGCTCATTACACTCGACCTCGAGGGCAGGGGATCCAGTCCCAGCCCAGATGGCCTGGCTTTGAGGCCCAGCCCTGACCCTCATGGTGCATCTGACATCCAAGGACATCTTGTACATACCTTCTCCCTGTCCCACTCAAGGAAGGTGAAGGGTAGCACTCAACCCTCTGCATGAATTTTAGGGTTCCTTTTAAATTCAAAACATTATTACAGGGGCTGGAGAAATGGCTCAGTGGTTAAGAGCACTGACTGCTCTTGTAGTGGACCCAGGTTTGATTCCCAGCACCCGCATGGTGGCTGACAACTGTCCTAACTCCAGTTCCAGGGGACCCGGCACCCTATTCTGACCCAAGGGCATTGCATGACACGGGTGCACCTACCTACAGGCATTACACTTATACACATAAAATAAAAATAATTTAAAAATATTACTTCAAACTAGAAAGCTTAAAGACTATCATGGAAATTTGACACTTGAAAATTTCCTTGGCATAAGGTATACAGGTATATAAGTAGTGGTCAATAAATGCTTCTTGAAGTGATTTGATTTCTAGACACTTGGGAATGTGACCAGCACTGAGCAGATTGTTTTATGCGACATGAAAAATCAAGAGTTTCACTGCATTCTTTCAATTTAAGTACCCAAACCAAATACTTTGAAATTATGGAAACATTTTAGTCTTTAAAATAATACAAAGGAGCTGGGCATGGTGGCACACTCCTCTACTCTCAGCACTCGGGAGGCAGAGGCAGGCAGATCTCTGAGAGATCAGTCAGTCTGGTTTACATGCAAGCTCTAGGTCATCTGAAGTTACACAGAGACCCTGTCTCAAAAAGACCAGAAAAAAAAAAAAAAGACACAAAGGGCCTAAGGATGTAGCTCTGTTGGTAGTATACTCGAAGCCTTGGGTTTGAGCCCTAGCACTGCATAGAATGGGGCCTGGTGCTAAACACTTGTGATCTCAAAACTTGAAGGTAGAGGCAAGAGAATTAGAAGTTCAAGGTCACCCTCAACTACATAGTGAGTTCAAGGCCAAACTGGGATACATGAGACCCTGTTTCAAAATGAATCAATAAATTAATAACACAAAGACAGGAGAATAGTGAAGTCTAACCTGGGCTGCATGACAAGAGCCTGCTTAAAGGAAAAAAAAAACTTCTGTAGTATTAAAATAAAAAGCCAAAGGCTAGATGTAGAGGTCTCTCTGGTTCCTTTCAGGTGCAGAACCGCCATGGGCCACAGAACAAATAGCTTCCATGAGATTCCCACCCAGCAGAGCCTGCAGTGGCTGTGGCTATTCTGCCCAGTGCCTTGGATTGCTGGTCATATCTCTGGGTCCCCTTTCAGTGTGGACACCGCTACCTTTGTAAACAAGACAGGTATTCTTGGGAAATTGGTTCCAAGACCTGCAAATACCAAACTCTCGGGATACTTATATCCTATATATAAAAGGGTAATACTTGTTTATAACCTACACGCACCCTCTCATGTACTTTAAATTATGTATTAGATTACTCAGAACACCTCATACAATGGAAGTGCTATAAACATAAGTGCTTTACTGTGTTGTTTAGGGAACGAGGCTGGGAAATGTCTGCACGTGTTCCAGTCAAACACAATTTTTTTCCCAAATATTTTCAGTCCGAGGTTGGCTGAATCAGTGGCTGCAGATCCAACATGGAGGACTGGCCATGTTGCTGTATCAACCTTGTATCCTAGAAGGCAGTGCTGCTGCCCTCAGAGCAACTGGAACTGAGTCCTTCCTGACAGGACTGTTCTGTCTGATCATGTCTGATCAATGTAGATGTGAGTATAGAACTGCACAGCTTTCTGTGTTAGGGGATCAATGGAAATCTGGCCAGGAAATCTCCAAGCAGCTTTTCTCGAAGCAGCCATGAAAGGATTCCTTAAAAAATTATTCTTCTTGGGGTTGGAGAGATGGCTCAGCAGTTAAGGGCACCGGCTGCTCTTGCAGAGGACCTAGGTCCAAATCCCAGCACCCAAATGGCAGCTAACAACCTTCTGTAACTCCAGTTCCAGGGGATCTGAGCCCACGTCTGTCCTCTGTGGGCACTGCATGACATGGACACAATTACATGCAGATATAACATTCATGCACAGAAATAAAAATGAATAATATTATTTTATTAAAAGACCTGGACTCCTTTTGATTTGACACCCTTAGAGCTACCTGGGATTTTGCTTTGAGCAGAAAGTAAAGCAAAGCCAGCCCAGAACACCTCCATACCTCAATTTACCCATCTGCTCTGAGCTTCCACCCTGTGAGGAGGACATTTTATACACTGGGGAGGGAGCGATGGGAAGGAAGTAGGATAAGAATCAAGGTCTTCTTTTGCCTTATTTTAAAATGTGGCTAAAATGCAAAGCAGCCCATTTCTGAACCTCAACTGACAGAAGTCAGCCAGGGATGGTGCGGCCTGGGATCAGGAGGAACAGAAAAGAACGATGTGATTCTGGTGTGGTCCTCTCACAAATAGCTCTCAGTGAGAGCTGCTCCTCAAGGCCAGGCCTCCTGGGTCGTCCTGGGCAGCAGATGGAAATGATTTGAGCACATCCTGTATGGCCTAAATTTGATCCTTGGGGTAAGATCTGAAAAAAAAAAGAAAGAAAGAGAGGAAAGGGGAAGAAAAAAGGCAGACCAATTCCCTCAAAAGCTGTGCATACCGAACACGTGATATTTAATGCTTACCCCTTAGAGCTGTATTCTTAACTCTGGGTTTGTAAGACACAACATGTTTTCCCCTAATCCTTTCCAAAAATGCATTCCATAAATTGTTAGCATCCCTGCCAATGGCCCCAGTAAATTCACATACCAACTTTAAAGTCAGCCCCCTTTAAACCAGTGCATTAGTCCCTTGAGTTAGAGGATATTATTTCCAGATCCCTATAGCTGCTGGCTTTTTTCTTTCTTTTTTTTTTTTTTGTTCTACTTTTTTTGTTGTTAGTTGCAAATGATCATATTTCTTTGTAGCTGTTACTTTTTAGTGAGAAATAGACACGGTGGTTGCAATGCATGTACACAGTAGCTGTGACCAACTGAGTCCCCTGAGCACATTCTGAGGTACCCTGATCTCCTACTGCCCACCTCTGTATTTTGTGGGCTCTCTCCTAAAGACTCCAAACTCCTCGTTCAGAACATCCAAGAAATTCCCACGTATGTTACTGAGCCTCTGCTATTATTATTTTTTTATAACACAGAGCTGGCAAAGCATGAGCTTTAATACATGGGATCCTTAAACATACTGCCCATATTTGAAGCCAAGCTGTACCACCTGGAACTGTGAAACCTCAGGTAATTCATGTGACTGCTTTGTGCCTTAGCTTTCTCATTTATAAAATGGCATCAATAATAGTACCTACTTCACACACTAATATGTGTGTATATTTATATGCATATAGGTGTGTTGTGTGTGTGTGTGTACTTGAGTGCTTAAGTACAGCTTGCACAGGAACAAGTTCCATGCAAGCACAAGTGCTAGATACTATCGCCAAGTTTTGCTTTGTGGAATTAGAAACTGCTCTGGTGATTTTCAATTATCAACATGAAATATTCTAGAATGATCTGGGTACAGGCTAAAATGCATGCAAACAATGAAGGGAAACAGTTCTAGTGGTTTTGTGAGCCTTCTGGAACCATTTCGTTTATCATCTTTGAAAGGCTGATGGAGTAACTTTCCCTTGAGGCCCCAAACCACACTTGGGTCTTACTTTCTGTGACTCTTCTTTAAAATCCCACACCTGACTCTCTGTGTATCTTATTATTTTCTGAGCACCTCTCCTTCTCTTAACCCTGTGCTTAAACCTATATTAGATATCTTTATTAAGCCCCACTTCTACTTCAAAGGGGGAGGGTGATGAAGAGAAAAGAATCATGGGCTATATGGGTAAGGGGACTCAGACTATGAGACTCTACACTCATCTAGAAACTGTTAACAGGTTGAGACTAGTCTGGCGCTGGCCCCTGGGTCTCTTGCTCCTGGTTCCCAGGCCCAGTCATTCCCATTATCTACTGCTGCCTCTCCTAGGAAAGGCTGGAATGCCTGGTCCTGGGCCACATCATGTCTTGTGTCTGGATAATACAACACTTAGGTAGTTTTGAGTTTTTCCTACTCCAGGGTCCTTTACCTTTCTTTGCAGAATCCTTCTGCTCAAAATCAATTTTGTCTCACTGCACTCTGACATTTGAAGGTCTGCAGGTTTCTCTCCTTTATGTCGTGTGGCTTTGGGCATGACTGATTTTACAAAGGAAAGAAACAGCTTTGTTTAGATTTCATATTATGTCCCTTCTTATTTCCTCTGATGATCAATAGCCTGCTTTCTCAGCGGACAGGTTCTCAATAAATGCTTGTTGCCGACAGAGGGCAGGGGCACAGCAAGATTGATTGACGCATATACTATATCTCTGAAGTATGATGTCCAGCAGGGTCAGTTAGCAGGCTCAGGATTGAAACATTCCTCTCTCCATTCTCTGTATGATGGGAATGGGCTGTGAAAGGATGATGCCCCCACCCAGATGATAAAGGAGGTAAATTTATTCTGATATGTTGGTCCAGCTGTGATACACAGTAGGAATGCCAGTGACAATCTTTATTGTCTAAATCCCATGAAATAGTGGAGCTAGAAAAGACTGGAGGTAGTCTACAGGAGCAGGAAATGTCTGCATGAGAAGTCAGGAAATGATGTGATTATAATAAATAAGATCTATTCCTAATCAAAGAATTCTTAATAAAAATCCCCAGAGTTTCTATACCTTCTCGTGGCTCATGAAGCCACAAAAGAAATTCTCCACTGTTTGTGGACCCCAAGGCCCTCTGGCATCAGCATCCCCTGGTTCCTGTGTATGGATGGGAGTGGACCCTGCTCTACAGCAGACCCAGACCCTGAAACCTGTGACTGATGCCCCCGTTGCTACTGCTGGAGGAAATGGAAGGGGACGTTAGCCACCACCTGCACCTGGGTAGAATTCTGGGATCCCCTGGCCTATGTCTGAAGAAAGTGTGGCAATTTGGAAAGAAGGAAACCATTATCTAGAACCACTGCTGTATGTATGGTGGTGTGTGTGTATGTGTGTGTGCTTCTAGGGACTGAACCTAGAGCCTAGTAAACACTAGCTGAACATTTTTAGCTATCCCTCAGCCCTATTTCTATATTCATTTATTTATTCATTATCTTTATTTTATGTGTATGAGTGCTTTGCCTGCATGTTCATAAGTGCACCATGTAAACACAGAGGCCAGAGGGGCATCAGATTCCCTGGAACTGAAGTTCTGGATGGTTGTTAACTGCCATGTGTGTGCTGGGAACTGAACCCCAATCCTCTGCAATAGCAATCAGTGTGCTTAATCACTAAGCCCCGCCCCCTCTCCCTCTCCCTGTCTTTCTCTTCCGCAGAGAGGATCTCAGTGAGTTACTCAGGCTGTCTTCGAACTCACTCTGGAGTCCAGGCAGGTCTTGAACTTATCTTCCTGCCTCAGCCTCCTGAGAAGCTAGAATTACAGACCTGTATCACCAGGCCCAGCTAGAGCCACTGCTCTTGAGCCATTAAGCCGTAGAGATGAAGCAACTGTCCATAAGTCATTCAGCGTGTGGATAGTTGAGCCTAGATAGAACCCAGCTCTTGGGCTTCTTGTACCCAGCCACTTTCTACCTTACTGTACAGTGCTTCTAACTTCCTTGTAAGCATATTTCCCTCCACTAATGAGGCTATGGGATGCACTAGGGAAAAAGAACCACTAAAAACTAAAGCACCAATAAGGCCACAAGGGCAAAAACATGATTATCTATTTCCAAAAGCCCAGGAGAAAAAGGTGCCTCCACAGCCAGTATGGCAATGTCTGGTTGCCCCCTGCACCCCACGTGAAGATAAAGAAGGTCGACTCCTGGTACAATCTGCTGGTCAGCAGTTAGGTTTTCCGTGTCTTTCCTCAGCGACAGCCCCTCTTCTTTTCAGCATCGGTCCCTTTGTCACAATGGAGGAATCTGCCACGGTACTTCTCCCGGTGCCTCACCCCTCCCTCTCACGGTGCCTTCAGAACACTGTTCCTTCATGAGATTTGCTGTTCACATTTTCTAAGGATTTCGTAAAGATTTTTGTTTCAGGCATCTTTGATGGTTTAAAAGTAAAACACTTTTTACTAAAGGTTGAGGAAGATCTTGTGATGGTTATCAGATATCCTTAGGTAAGATCTAATCCTATTTGGATATATTTTTAAAATATTTTATTATTTTTATTTTATGTGTATTCGTGTATTGCCTGCATGTAGGTAAGTGCACCTGTGTCGTGCAATGCCCGTGGAGGTCAGAAGAGGCTGTCGGATCCCCTGGGACTGGAGTTAGGGACAGTTGTTAGCTGCCATGTGGGTGCTGGGATTCGAACCCGGCTCTTCTGCAAGAACAACCAGTGTTCTTAACCACTCTGGCCCCCCTATTTGGGTATTTTAAAAACAGAAATCCTGCCCTTTTTTCTAAACCAATGCAATTTCTAACT
This sequence comes from Nannospalax galili, assembly GCF_000622305.1. Lineage (NCBI taxonomy): Eukaryota > Metazoa > Chordata > Mammalia > Rodentia > Spalacidae > Nannospalax > Nannospalax galili. The sequence continues at coordinate 177,887 of NW_008359625.1, read as the reverse complement.
GTATTCTAAATAACTGTCCCACACTCACAGATAAGTGTTGCTCTCACTGCTCATCAAAGAAGCTTCTTTTTTATAGCAGAAGGAGGCTATTACAGAGAGCCACAACTGGTCAGACTCCAGAGAATAAGTGACCCTGGGGTACCCAAGCCCAACTGGTACATATACAACACAATCCCTACATCTAAAGTTCAGGGAACACTGTGGAAGAGGAGTAGAAGGATTCTAGGTGAACCAGGATGCCTGCTAATAATATCTTCCAGACACAACAGGGATGCCTCAACAGTATGGTTGTCTAAACAAGATTGACATGATGACACCACTAGTCAATACACCAGTGTGAATGGGGAAATTTCACAAGGCCTTGCCCCTAGATGAAGGGCTACAGGCAACCAATGGCTGCAGACAGCAGGAGAATCAGTTTCCTCCAGGGATGAGCCCCCTGATAGGTTATCCCATCCCAAGTGGTCAGCCACAAACACATGCACATACGAGCAACACTAATGAACTCAGTAGACTGTATATAATGTATGCTTACATATATCACAATAATAATTACAGAAGAGGCCATGAATTTGAAAGGGAGTCAGGTCAGGGAGCACAAGAGGAACTAGAAGGGGAAAGGGAAAGAGAGGGGTGGAAATGATTTAAATACAGAAGTCCTCTATGAAACTCTAAAAAAAAAAATTTAAATTTAATAATTAAAAAAGAGAAATCCTTCCCTCTTAACCTGGACCTGTGAGTAAACTTTGCAGCAATTCTGGGCTGACTTTTTTGGTAGGGGAAGGTGGTCTATAGGATGGCTCTCTATGTGCCAGGCTGGCCTTAAAATTTTGTAGCAATCCCCCGCCTCAGCCTCCTTAGTGAGGGGATTACAGGCGTGAGTCACCATACCTGGCTCTTGGGCAATTTCAAAGGCCCTCCATGCATTTTACCTGAGTTCTGCCTAATAGGAAGACGGTGGTGCCACCTTCCACCCCACCTTCCTCATTTCATCCCAGATCTCAACGTGCCCCCGCTTCTGCCAATTCCCCTGTGGCCTCAAGCATTCCAGAAAGGGAGGCAAGTCTTCATTCCTCAGCACCACACGATGCCTCCCTCTGTGGAGAAAGAGGTGGTGTTCAGGATGCTGAGAAGACGCTCCTGGAGCCAGCAGTTCAAGATTAGGACTCCCGTGGAAGCAGCTGGCTGTGTCCATTCCCCTCAGCACAGGCCACAGCCAGTCTGGAGCCTGCCTCAACTTGGCAGAGCTCCTCAGCACCAGCCTGTCTCCCCGTTTTTCATGTCCTCTCTCTATAGCTCTGTCTTTAGCTTGTCCCTCCTGCCCCAGGGCTCCTGAATTCCTTCTATCTTCTGGTATGTTCTGTTCTGGCTTAGTGTGTATTTAATAACAGCTCTATATTCTCTTCTTTATCTAATATCAAGACTCATATCTATATCATATATTCGCTTTGAGAAGAAAATTTATGCAAAGCTTGCCACTGGGTTAATTGCCTTTCATTAACTTCATACTTAATTATTACAAATTATTCATCTGTAAAAGAAACTATTCCAATCTGTTTTTCAAGTTTACTAGCCTTCAACTGCAACCAGAAGCTGGAAGGCTTGGATTGCCCGTGCTTAGGGACTGAGGTTCCTGGCTTTACACAACAGGGTCTGGCTGTTGGGAGATTCGGGGAGTGAGGGTAATTCTAGATCTTTAGACTTCAAAGCCTGAATTAGGGTTCATGGGCCAAAAAAACTGACTTTCTCTTTTCTAAGCCACAGTTCTGAAACTCAATTCTCAAATCTATAAACAGGAATTAGAAGGACAGAAAGGCAAGATATATGTATTTAATAATAAGTTTACTTAAAAATCAGTTTTTGAAAAACCTATACTTCTTGTAATGAATGGGCTTTCAAAAGCAAGAAAGAGAAGAAAAGCATATCCACCAAAATGGAGGCAAATACATACCAATGGAAAGTTTGTGCCTCTCTGTGGTTAGAGTCATTTGGTCAAGAAATGATGAAATTACAAATTTCTGAAAAGGGTGTGTGTTTTGGAGTTACTGAGGTCCAGGTCTCAGCATGGGCCCCAGGCAAGGCCAGCACTTAACTCTGATGCAGAATAAAGAGGCAGAAGTGGGCAGGGCCAGCATTCTTTGCCACCACAGTAGTCCTTCTGTGGCATAATACTGCCCATGAAACTCGTCAAAAACTTGGAACCAAGCACCTCAGCAGCCTGCACCATCCAGTATCTCCTGCTATGGAATTTGTCCTTCAACTTTCTAGACAAGAATAGTTTGCAAAATGTGAATGGCAGTTGGAATCTTGGAGAACCCGGAGCACTCAGACTTTGAACAAAGACCGATGTACCCAGCAGCTGTTGAGCCAAGGGCTTGCTGCTGGGGCTAGTGGTGTCTCTCACTGTGGAAGGGTCTTCCTGCTCTTGCTCACAGCTCAGCTATTGACTGCAGCACAGTCCTTTCGACAACTAGGATTGGCCTTGATGAACTAACATGCAGGTAAAAATGTGGTGTCTCCACAGCTGAGCCCCTAATCAGCTGAGGGAATAGAGCTCATGGTAAGGAAGAATGGACAGGCACAGGAGAAGGGAATGCATGGCCACTGTGTAATCTACCAGATCACTGCCACATGGAACAGCATCAGTAGATGGTCTAGAGCCCAGTGCCCAACACGGTCTTCAGGAGGGCAGTATCTGTGCTGGTGATGGGGACACTGAGCACCTGCTGGAGCAATTCCATGTGTGATCCAAGTCTTATTCGCAACTGTGTGGCCTGCCAGATGTTACTTTCTGGTCACCCCCAAAAGTCTGTGAGACACCAATATCCCTGAACTGCTTTCCAGTTTAAACTGGCTAGAGTGGTTCCTACCATTTCCAAGGGATGCTGATGGTCTCCCAAGACTGGAGCTCAAAGACTTTAAACCCTCCATGCCAAAGATAGCATGTTTTTTTTTATTTTCCTTTTTTAAAATCAAACAGTTTGTTCACCTACTTCTATGTACATACTTATATACTTCAGTCAGACTGTAGCACAATTCTGAATTCTCCAAATATCAAGGGTTTGAGGAACGAATAAAAGTAAACTCACATTTAGCTACTTAGAAAAAGCATCAACTTGCCAGTGTGGCAGTACATGCCTTGAGTCCCAGCACTTGGGAGGCAGAGGCAGGTGGATCTCTATGAATTTGAGGCCAGCCTGGTCTACATAGTGAGTTCCAGGTAGCTGGGGCTACAGGAAGACCCTGTCTCAAAAAGACCAAAAAAGAAAAGAAAAGCATCAACTTAAATTTCTTGTGAAAAAATGTTCAGCTCTCTAGCTCTACTCAGTGTCCTGTGGGACAGACATGGTAATTGTATGACTTTGCTAGAAAGAGAAAACAAGACTTGCTCACTGTGGCTTTACTTAACAACCTTATCTTTTGACTAATTCGGGATGGGTATTTCAATTTTTTTTTCACTGAAAAAAGTATGGGAGTTGCCAAGAAGGCTCAGTGGTTAAAGGTGCTTATCGCTGAGCCTGAGTTCAATCCCCACGTCAATGTGGTGGAAGGAGAAAACCAACTCCCTCAAAGCGTCCTCTGACCTCCACACTATGTGCCACGGCACATGGTGTGCACATACAGGAACTAAATAAATAATGCAATTTTACAAAAAAGTTTGGTGTTAGTGGCCAAGACAATGAGCTTCAGACTGACATCACCCAAATCTGTGACCTGTTGCAGCTAAATTCTAGCTTTGAGCTTTTGGACCTATTACTCTGGAAGATGAAGACAAAGTGTCCACCTCATATAACTGTAAAGACTAAATAAGATTCAAAATCTGGCTTAATTTGACACTAGTTAATGACCAATGGAAGCTGATTCATTATACCTGAATAATCATATCTACTACAGAGATTTGAATATTTTTATTACATTTTTATTTATTCTGTGTGTATATGTGTGCATGTGTGTGGACATGCACATGCCATGGCACACAAGTGGAGGTCAGAAAACAACTTGTAGAAGTCAGTTCTCTCCTTCCATCACTGGGTTCAGAAGGTTAAACTCTACTTGGCAGCCTTGGCAGCAGGTACCTTTACCAGCTGAGCCATCTCGCTGGCCCCTAAAATAAAAAAAATAAATATACTCAGCCAGGCGTGGTGGTGCATGCCTTTAATCCTAGCACTCTGGAGGCAGAGGCAGGCAGATCTCTGTGAGTTCAAGGCCAGCCTGGTCTATACAGTGAGTGCCAGCCCAGCTGTGGCTACAGGGAGACCCTGTCTCAAAAAGACCAATACTACTACTACTACTACTACTACTACTACTACTACTAATAATAATAATAATAACATAAATAAATTATACTCTTATATGACTTCAACAGTTAAAAACAGTCACTGTCATTTTCCCTCTCATTGGGATTCTAGACAGAAGCGGTACAGTTAGAGTTAAGAGGCAAAAGACTCCCTCTTAATCTCTTTTTAAATATAGGATTTTCAGTTCTCATAGAAATTATATTTCACAATAGGGGAGTATAAATATTACTCTGGGGATCCTGCATTCTCAAGCAGCAAAGCTTCTTATTGGCAAGACAACAACAAACAAATAAAACATGGGCTACTGGATCTCATCTCCACTTAGAAAACTTGCCTTATCTCCATGCAACCCACCATGTCCAATGTGAGTTCTGCCAACCCAAGGCCTGCCCCATGCCAGTCAGGCCTCATTGCTAGGTTCAAGCTGCCCTGATCTTAACAATCACCTAATATGTTCTTTTGCTGTTGCTTTGCTTTTGTGATGCAGCGTTATCTTACTCTTCAACACTCTTTTCTGCCTGGGAGTCATTGCCTATGCTATTTCTTCGGCCTGGAGCACATAAACACATGCAAACATATACAATAAGAACACACTATATCACTTAAGGTTCAGTGCATATGACCCCTCTTCAGAGAAGACTACCATAGCCATCACTATTGGCATTTTGTGATGTGCAATCATATAAAATGGCTTCACCCATTTAAATTCTTGCTATGAAGGTCTTTCAAGGTATATAAATATACATTTTATTTAGCAGCATGTTAGCTTGATATTCCCATATATTATTATAGAAAAACATTGAAAGTGCTATCTTTGGGACATTTTAATTTCTATCCAATTGATGGAACCATATTTGATGTAGGGCCTGGAACTTCTGAAACATGGAAAAATGCTATGATAAATAAAAGGCAATATGGAATGCTAATTAAGAATATATCTAGGGACTGGAGAGATGGCTCAGAGATTAGGAGCACTGGCTGCTCTTGCAGGGGACCTGGATTTGGTTCCTAATACCCTTCATGGTGGCTAACTATCCATAACTTCAGTTCCAGGGGATCTGACACCCTCTTCTGGCCTTTGTGGGTATTTGCAGAACATGGGAGCGCTTATGCACATGTAAGCAAAACACATACATAAAAATAATTTTTAAAAATATATATCTGTAGCCAGGCGTGGTGGCGCATTCCTTTAATCCCAGAACTCAGGAGGCAGAGGCAGGTGGATCTCTGTGAGTTCAAGGCCAGCCTGGTCTACATAGTGAGTTCCAGGACAGCTGGGGCTACAGGGAGACCCTGTCTCAAAAAGACCAAAAAAAATTAATAATAATAATACATATATCTGTGTAAAATGTGTATATGTAAAATAAGTGATGCCAGGCATGGTGGTGCACGCCTTTACTCCCAGCATTTGGGAGACAGGGGCAGGCAGATCTCTGAGTTTGAGGTCTGCCAGAGCTACATAGACTCTGCTTTTTAAAAAATAAAAAAATAGCCAGGTGTGGTGGCGCATGCCTTTAATCCCAGCACTTGGGAGGCAGAGGCAGACAGATCTCTGTGAGTTCAAGGCCGGCCTGGTCTACATAGTGAGTTCCAGGACAGCTGGGGCTACAGGGAGACCCTGTCTCAAAAAGACCAAAAAAAATTAATAATAATAATACATATATCTGTGTAATTGTGAGTTCGAGGCCAGCCTGGTCTATATAGTGAGTTCCAGGACAGCTGGGGCTACAGGGAGACCCTGTCTCAAAAAAGACAAAAAAATTAATTAAAAAAGTGAAATAATTCTTTTGATGAGATTATAAGGATCCTTTTCATGTATTTTTTTAAATGTTTAAAATGTTCTATTTAACTCTGTAATTCGAATGAGAGCATGGTAGATCTCCCTAAATAACCTGTTTCTGTGGCATTAGAGAGCTGCCTGTGGGGAAATGCTCTGGGATTATGGGGTATTGGGCTTCTTTTGCTGTCCTACCAGCAGCAAGGGGACCATCTCTGCATAGAGGGTAGCCAGCCTGAGTCCAGGCAGGTTAAAGACCAAATGCAGGCTATACGAAACACCTTAAATAACAAACTGACACCAAAGGGGAATATATCCGGGGAACTCTGGAGCACGTAAGTTTGCATGACTTAATTCATTCACTTCTTTGGTCAGCAAGGCAAAGAGACAAGGGAACAAAGGAACTCCAGGGAGAGTAAATTGCAGGGCTACACTGGTGCCTACCAGTCATGAAGGAAGAGCAGACATGAGGCAGAAACGAGAGGGGGTAAGGTGAGAGATGGAGGGATGAGCCTGAAGGGATGCCAGAACTTTCTGGAAAGCTGCATGAGGCTCCAAGGAATAGGGCTTTGGAGATGTCATCCTGGCACTACCTTGAGGAGACTGGAAAAAGCGGAGGCAGAGGTGTGGAAAACAATGCTGTTTTCAGCATTCAAAGTATTTCAGGAGAGAACAGTGCAGATAGAGGACAGATTGAAAGTGGAGAGGATGCCACAACGAATCAGGAGGACAGTCAAGGGTGAGGGACAGGATGCTGGCCAAACATCTGGGTGCGCAGGGTGTGGCCAGTGTTGCCAGATGACTCCAGGAGCCAGCAAGGATTTGGCATTGGTTTATATTTTACATTCAAAACTGCCTTTTTCCCAGGTTAAAATCTCAAGGGGATCCATTGTTTCTATTTATGTTTATGGCTACACAGGCTGAGTTCTATAGTTACATAACCAGAGAGAGAAACCCTAGCAAAGGAATTCAGGCTTCTCCATATTTGACCTTTTGTAGCAAATTGCTGGAGCGAGGGTCAGAGCCAAATCTAGAAGCACTTATGAACAAATACTGACCCCCAGTGTCTATGTGCAGAAATAAAGATTGAAAAATAAAAGATTATAAAACTCACCAGCTGCAAATAATATTCTCTGCTATCTAACCTGGGATCCAGGATTTCTCAACAAAAATACTAGGTGTCAACCTATGGCTATTGGCTTCCTGGAGAACTCTGTATGCTCCACAGAATCTGTCAGGATGGATCAGATGGCCTCAGTTACAGATAGGTATAGAGATAATGTGCTAGCTTTTGCCTTCTGTGGTACTGGGGTTACATGCCAAGGCACAAGCTCAGCTGCTTTAAAGAATCTTATCCTACTAAAAGGGTAGATTTTACGCAATTATTTGACTAATACAACTCCAGCTCTGTCTGACTGCCCACCTATTTCAATTAATTCAGTGAAGTTTTCTCTCAAGCAGATGGAGGTTGGGCAGATGCACCCCCTCAATAGCTCTGTGGTTAGAGTGAATTTACAGGAAGTTCTTAAGTAAATTGGTTAGCAAAACGACTCTGGCTGGGGTGGCTTCTTCATGAGGAAAGTGCCCTCTAGCATCTTGGCTGATAGCTGACACAGTTGCTTTTGAACGATGTCTACTTTTTTTGTTTTGTGTTTTTTTTTTTAAGACTAAACTGGGCACTGGTTCTTTGAAGTTATGCTGATGTCACATCCTGGGATGTGTTGAATTTTTATTAAAACTTGGATTTAGAGGGAAGGAAGACGTCAAACATTGAAGCTGTCTTGAAAAACTAGAGACTCCATAAAAATTAGGTCTTTCCATGAACTTTACTTTTCAAAGTGAGAACTATAATTACATAGTAAAAAAGTGTCTGTGGGGGTGGAGTGGGGTGGATACTTGATCTCAAACCTCTCTTGGGAATAGAAACAGGACCCGAAAGAAAATACTTCATTTTAATAAATGTGGTCAGTAGTCTAAAATGAGCAATAACTTACCAATTTGAGGCAAAAATCAAAAATCAACTTGCAAATAGTCAGATCTCATTGATTTTCTTTGTGCCCAAGGCAAAACACATTAGCCATAATGAATTCAAACCATGATGCTTTGTTATTTCAGTGGCCACAGTAGTACTAGATAATGTAAAAACAAAACAAAACAAACACCTTCATTTCTTTCTGGAACAGAAATCCTCTGCAGCGCCCTGGGCTGCATCACTCATCTGAGACACTGAGGTTAAACCTCTAGGAGCAGCCAATGCTGCTCTGGCTTTTGCCCTCACCTTGCCCTGCTGGACCCACATTGGGATGATCATTTCCACCTGGGGAAGAGGAGCTCTGTCTAGCTGTCCCTACAGCAATGGAAACTGGCAATGGAGCTGTCTACTCCAAGGACCACATTTCTAGATGGGCTGTTTTCCTCTTATTTAGAAGAAAAATTGGTTAATTAAAAAAAAACTTTATTATTTTTATTTTCTGTGTATGAGTGCACTGCCTGCATGTATGTAAGTGCACCCATGTTGTGCAATGCCCACAGGACAGAAGGTGCCAGATCCCCTGGAATTGCATGGCTGTTAGCCGCCATGTGGGTGCTGGTATCTGAGCCCAGGTCTGCAAGAGCAGTCAGTGCTCTTAAGCGCTGAGCCATCTCTCCAGCCAAAATTGGCTAATTTTTGTTTGTTTCAGAAAGAAGACAAGATTAGGACGCAGGTTATAACCCTTCCAGGTTCCTACTATGAAAGCCTCGATCACCTGTTAAGAAGGCAAAGAAAACAGGTTCACAAGGTGGCCCTCAAGTTGAAGTGCTGACGCTGTTAAAAGTAACTGAACGTGGATTTTCCCAGGTAGCTCTTCTGTTCACATGTATTTTAGCCAAATTTCAAAACCAGCAAGTATCAGAAAGTATCAGCAAAATCATTCCTGCCTGAGGAAGGCTCTGTAACTCCCGTGTCAGGCTCATCTCTTCAGCCATCTTTTCTGCCACTCCCTAATGACTTTTTCTTAAAGAGTTATTTGTTTTTATTTTATATGAATGATTGTTTTGCCTGTATGTATGTCTGTGTACCATGTGTGTGCCTGGTGCCACAGCGGCAAGAAGAAAGTATGAGATCCTCTGGATCTGGAGTTACTGATGGCTGTGAACTAGCGTGTCCTCTGCAATTCTGGGTCCTCTGTAAGAGCAGCAAGGGCTCTTAAATGCTGAGCCATTTCTCCCTTCTCTCCCTAAGGATCTCGAATTAAAAATGGAAATGGAGATCAAGCAGCAGCAAAGGATTTAGAATTGGTTTCCTTCAAATGCCAGTTTTACAATGAAATGAATGTAAATAAACTAACCTACCAGTCAGAAAACCATGAAAAGTGATGACATTTCTAAGAACTACTGTGACTACAAAATGTTTACATAACCACCATTGAGATATACATGGCCTTTGAAAAAGAGGCAATCACTTACAGAAATGATTTACATATAGCATCTAAATACATACTGTATCACAAAGAGACAATCACTTACAGAAGTGATGACTTACATACATCTAAACACATTCTGTATCTTTCTGTTCTTGGCCTGTCTGAACTATACTACATATGATAATCTTCCATCCTTAGCTGATGAGCAACAAGCTCCAATATACCATTCACCCTGCTGAGGTGAAGAAAATTAGATGCCCACATCCTACTTCTTGAACCCCAGCCTTTCATTTACAGAAAATCATGAATACACGGCGTTGAAGAGCAGTATTTTGAGTGTTACAGGGAGACAGACTGGAAGATAGGTTCAGAGGCCCGCCAAAAAATTGATCACACACTCAGAGACACTTTGGGGATGTCATTTGCAGTCACAGAATTTTATTTTAAACCAACTATAGGTACCCAAAGATTAAAGTTCAAAAACTGGAAACACAGAAGGAAAACAAATGTGTGCAGCTGTGTATGCCCCGCTCCTTCTTACAGCAGAAGAGGAACTGTACGGACGGCAAACAGAGGATGGCTCTGGACTGGGCAAAGTTCAAGGGTGGTGGTTGGTGGCCTTCCTCAGGGAACTTATCTGTGACTTTCCCATTTCATAGGTCTCCAGTCTTAACTATCAAAGCACTACCTCACATTCTTTATGCATCTCAGAAAGTATTATTAAATTAAAAAAGTGAACGTCTTATTGGAATAATGCCTGTCAGTGGTGACTCAACGATGAGTTGTTAAAAGATGGTCACTTTCAATTTCATCCCCACTTGTTACTCTCCTGTCTCTGAAATTCATAACACAACCTTGATCAAACCCCACTGATTACTAGTCTGGGGACTTAATTCAAACAGGACCAACAGGAAAGCTAATTCTGAGGCGGATGATGACGTCAGCACTTCAGCATCCTCAAGCCCTACCTGGGCCATAATAAATTACCTAGTTAACTACATAAACTCTACCACACAGCCTAACCTTGAGGAAAAACAGGGAGAATTGGGGAAAGTGAGAAATCAGCACCAGCCCCACACTGCACATCACTCTTCTGCACTGATTCCTGGACAGCGTGGGAAACACTTTACTTTTTGGCTTGTTTCACTTTTCCTTGTTCCTCCACTTTCTTAATGGCTTCCTGGATGGCCATCTGATCACCCAGGAACCGGTGAGGCCCAACAGCACGCAGGTTCTCGTCCAACTCCAAAAGAATTGGGACTCCAGTGGGGAGAGTGATGTTGATGATATCATCATCTGAGATACCTGTTAGTCAGAAGAAAAGAAACAGGGTGTTAACACAAACACAGGAGGAAGTTCGATTTAATTGTTTGACTGTGCATTGACTTGGAGCCATATTAACCATGTACCTGAAACCAAGCTGGGCTCTGTGAAGGGTTCCACTTACAGTTCTAGGACACCAAGAACTTTCCAGAAATTAAAAAGAAAAGAAGCTTAGACAGTGTGTTAAGTCTGAGAACAGTACATACCTTCTGGGGCAATGGGCTCTTGGCCGTTTCTTATCTAAATCTGAGGATGAAGCTGAGTGAAAACTATCTTCTCCGTGCTAGTCTTAAAAATGAGGGTTTTTCATTGAGTACTGAATCTAATTCACTGGTTTTCCAGCTTGGGTTAAACCTAGTCAAGCAGGCATTCTCCCCTAGATACTCAAGAAGCTCAGGGTCCAGGGCATTCAGGAAACAAGGCCTCATTCTACTGTCCTTTAACATCTCAACTACTAAGAGGGGAAGGTAAGTGTAACGGACAGGCCACTGTTAATCCTTTTTAAATATAAGCAAATTATAGGGGATCCAACTTTGCCTACAAAGGAGGAGTGGCAGCAATACCTTTATTACTACAACTTCGTTTAACAATAAGGACGTAAAACCCTAGCAATGTACCACAGGGCCATATTTTTCTATGCACTTTGTGTATTATGTAGTAAATAACTCATGTTAATTACTGTCATCCTGTGAGGAGATAAGCTATTTTCTCTGTCTAACAAGTTTTGACACAGAGAACTTAGGTCAACAACTTGAGAGCCCACAGATGCTAAATGTCAGGAGCCTAGATTAGAACCCAGATCTTTGTACCTACTGTAATCTGAGTTCAAAATTGGCAAAGAGAAAGAATAAGCAAAAGAGTTGGAGCTCAGTACACTAAGTGCAATATTGAAAGCATTCGTTATTTACTTCTGAAACATTATCATTAAGAAGAAAAATGCTTTAATTGTTATATGTCTCAATTCAAACCTAAGGCTTCTCTTCTATATTAATAGGAAGGACCCAGGCAGAGCAGCTCTGAGGAGAGTCCAAGGGTTTTTATTTACTTGATAGTGGCAGAGTAAGTTATTACTGGTTATCAATGCACTTTGCTATTTTAATTAGTCACTGGTCACAATGGTGAGCACCAGCCAAGATTCACGGAATCACTGTGCTAGATCCTCACTGCTGGAGTGGCTCTTTACTCCAGTTTCATGTGTAGCCCAGAAGTGCTACCTAGTAACTGCTATGCACAAACTAGCTGCACTCAAGCAGCTATAAAGCAATGGGGAGAGTCCTAATGTTAGAAAACCAGGTTTCTTCCACTCATACTGCCTCAGTGCTTCAACATAAACTATAACTTTAGGGAAGTAACACTTTTGGGTCTCTAACACTCCCTTCTCTCAAGTTAAACACACATATTCACATATTTATACTTTCTTTCCCTCTCCCCGCAATTCCCTGTTATAAAAGGCTGTGGGATAGGAGACATGGCTTAGAAAAGAATACACAGGAAAGAATTACTGCCGTGTTTCTAACTTTCCTTTCTAGGAATATCCTTCTAGGTAGGTGTAAAGGGATAGCTACTAAGCCAGTGCTTAGTCCTGCCAAGCCCCCACCCTCACTCTACAACTTTCCACAGGATTACCACAATGAACAGAAGCTGGCAAGGATGGATATACTCAGGCCAGACACCCAGCTGTTCATCAGGGAGATGACCGCCTGGATTCTAAGAGCCTTCTGACTGCAGGTGAGAAGAGTCAGTTGGCAGGTTGTGCAGCAGCTGCTCTTGCCCCTGAAGAGGACAGGGGGGTTCCTCATGTGAGTTAGAGCCAGATGACCATCAAGGATTTAGAATCCAGTGCTTTGCACTCCGAAATCCAGGGGAAACTGGAGGCCCTAAAGCCCAACTCACCCAACCCTCCAGCAGCTGAAGGCCCTTGTATATATGCACAGTGCTATGGGAAGGACATGTGTGACTTTGGCCAGAATTTCACCTACAATGAATTACTTCATCATTTACAAAAGGAAAGAGGTTAGTAGAGTCTTTCGGCACCAAAACCCCTCTCTTTAATTCTTACTAGACAGGAAAGCACTGTGCACTGTGGAGGCATAAGAAGCCTGGGGACACTGAGTACGGTTTACATTCACCTGCTGAGCAAGGGCTGTTTCATGTTTCCAGAGTCTGCAAACACACTGCTCACTGAGCTGCAATGATGAATCTTGTAGATTTTTTAGAGTAATATAAATTTCTGCTGGACATGGTAGTTTTTGAGACAGGGTCTCCCTGTAGCCCCAGCTGGCCTAGAACTCACCAGGCTGGCCTCGATCTCACGGACATCTGACTGCTTCTGCCTCCCAAGTGCTGGGATTAAAGGCATGTGTCACAATGATTGGGCTACCACTATAGAAGCTTCTTAAAGTATTTATTTTAAAAAATATTTTATTATTTTTATTTTATGTGTATGTGTGTATTGCCTGCATGTAGGTAAGTGCACCCATATTGTGCAATGCCCACGGAAGACAGAAGAGGCTATCGGATCCCCTGGAACTGGAGTTATGGACAGTTGTTAGCTGCCATGTGGGTGCTGGGATTTGAACCCAGGTCTTCTTCAAGAACAGCCAGTGTTCTTAACCACTGAGCCATCTCTCTAGCCTTTCTTAAAGTATACATGCATTATAAAAAATTTAAAGGAGTTATAACGGGGGGACATTGCCCCTACTAGACACCATAGGCAAGCAAAATAAAAGACCAATGCCTAGGGATGGAGCTACTGACCAGGGGTCCCACAGACCCTCAAACAATACTGGTCATTGCCTTGCTCTTGGTTACCCATGCTTGACAGTAAGACCCTATTGCTGAGGACACTACACACATGAGCTGTAGAATAAACAAGGAGAAATCAAGCTGGTACTGACATCAAAGCTTCATCCCTACTGGCTAGCTTTCATAGTGCTAGAAGGTGCTATGCATGCTACCAGAAGAGAAAATTAATCATTCACCTTACCCAGCTGTGAATCCTGCATGCTTCAGGATTGGCATAGCAAGATATATGTGTGGTGCAATAGTGGGATGAATATTAGGGAAGTGATTGGTTAATCACTTTCTAATTGGATTTAGGGTCCATTTTCTAACATAGAGCACATACCTGATATTGATATCAGACTTAGAAACATATGGTTAGATAGGTCACAGGCCATAGGGGAGAGTCTAATACTATTATTCTGTTAAATAGAATATTTATGTCACTTACATAGGCAATGCATCTCTCAACTCCCACCAGAGAAGCTTCCTTATACAACAGATGGTGATTAACACAGAAACCCACAACTGGCCAACATGCAGAGAATAAGAGACTGCAGAGTGATTATCTCTGAGTTGGATGCCTACATTGAACTTCTGCTTCCAAAGGCTCAGGGATTAATTGCAGAAGAGGTGGGAGAAACATTGTAGCAGCCAGAAGAACTGGATGACCACAAGGAAAGTTTTCCAGGAAGTTGGGAAGTTACTCATATGAACTCACAGCAATAGTGACAGCACGCACAAGTCCCACATAAGCTCAAGCCAGACACAATTCCAGCACAAATGAGGGGAAGTGGGCAAAAACCTCACCCATACCTGAGGAGCTACTAGAAACCGATGGTTGCTAAGAAGGGGAAAGTCATTCTCTGTTAAGGGTGTAACTCTTGGTAGGTTAACCAGGTTCCAGTGGATGGGTCCACACTGAAGGACATTTGGGGACACAAATTTGACTCTAAAAGTCTTAATATATATAATATATATGTTATATGTATTACGGTACATGGAATTGGGCTGGGGATAGTAACAAGGGGTGAAAAAGAGGAAAGAAAAGAAGAAAAATAAAAATAGAAGGCATGACGTTGGGGGGCAGTGAGGTGGGGAGGTGGGGGAGCTGGTCTGACTATGAACAAAATACACTGTATAAAATTCTTGATTCAATAAATGAAAAAATAATATATTTTATGTGTATGAGTGTATTGCCTACACGTATGTATGTGCACCTGTGTTGTGCAATGCCCACAGAGGTCAGAAGAGGGCATGTGATCCCCTGTAATTGGAGTTGCAGAGTTTTTAGTTGCCATGTGGGTGTTGGGAACCAAACCCAGGTCCTCTGTAAGAGCAGCTAGTGCTATTAATCACTGAACCATCTCTCTGGCCCAATAAAAAATATTTTTTTAAGTGAAAAAAGGGGCTGGAGAGATGGATCAGCATTAAGAACATGGGCTGCTCTTGCAGAGAACTTGGGTTCAATTTCCAGCACCCACATGGCAGTTAACAACTGTCCATAACTCCAGTTCCAGGGGATCCAACACCCTCTTCTGGCCCCCACCAGCACTGCATGACACAGGCACACTTACATACAGTTAGGCAATACACTCATACACATAAAATAAAAATATAAATAAAATATTTAAAAGTGAAAAATATGCAAGTCAATTAAAAAACAAAGAAAAGCTACTTTTCTCTGTAGAAATCAATTTCTTAGGAGAAAACTAGTGAAAACAACCATGCAGTACTAAGTTTGCTCATCAGTGGATGCAGACCTCTATGTGTAATCTCTACTGGCATCACATTGCCCACTTGGATTACACGCCTTTACAATGGCAGCAACTACTCTCCTTACTTATGTTTTGGACACATGATTTACTCTAAAAAGACTAATCATTACATTTATGTTCAACTTTGCATAGGAGCTGCTAGCCAGGGAAATAAGAAAATGAAATCAAAGGCACCCAGATAGGAAAGAAGTAAAACTATCTATGTGCAGATGACACGGGATTCCCCCACTTTACCCCCACACATATATACACACAAAGAAAACGATTCTAACTAACACTGTAAGCAAGTTAGGTTAAGTGTTCAGATGACGCCAATACAAGAAGCCAACACAAAAGTGAAATTAAGCAAAAAATTCTATTTATAATATTATCAGAAAGAACAAAATCATAATAAATTTAACCAAAAAAAATGGAAATCTGATCATCATAAAAACATGGTTTGAATTACAGATGGCCTACATCTATGCAAAGGCATCCTATGTTTATGGATTGGAAGATTTAACAGTAAGGTGGAAGCTCTACTGGTAAAGCGCTTGCCATGAGGACCTGAGTCAGGATTCCCAGCATTCAAGTAAAAAGCTGGGCTTGGCACAGTGTGTCTGTAATCCCAGCACTGGAGGCAGATCCCCAGAGGTCACTGACCAGATAGCCTGATTGCTGACTGAGCCTCAGGTTCACTGAGAGACACAGTCTCAAAAAATAAGGTGGAGCGTGAATGAGGAAAACACCCAGCATTGATCTCTGCCTTCCACATGCACGTACATATGAACACATACACGTATACAACACATACACATGTTAAAAAAAAAAGGCTCTTTTCCCCAAGTTAACATACAGATTCAACACCACCCCTAACAAAATTTCAGCTTCTTAATAGAAATTGAGGAACTCACAGTTTCTGATCCCAAATCCTTGAAGCCACAGAATTCAGGATAGTGTGGTACTGAATGTAGCTTGAGGTTCTCATGTAAGGATTGACATACAGATAATGGGAGAGAAGTGAGAGCAAGATAAGCCTTCACATTTTTTATCGATCATTTGTCAAAAAGTGCACTGAGACAATTAAGTGCAAAAAGAATGATGTCAACAGGCGGTGTTCTCTATCTGATACGTATCACACACACAGATAAACCAAAAATGGACCCAAAACTTGGCTGTCAGAGCCTAGGGGGAAACAAGGAGTAAAGTTCCCTCCTGACCTTGAATTACACAATAGTTTCTTAAATGATGCCAAAGATATAAGCAGTAGAAGAAAAAAAATGAAGTCTGTACGTAAAATTATTTGGGTTTCAAAGAACACCATTAGAATATTAAAAGACAATGCAGACCTAACCTATGCTCTGTTAATAATAATAATAATAATAATATTTTTAAAAGACAGAAACTATGTAGCTTCACTTTCAGACAAAGATCCTAAATAAAATGTCATCAAATCTTTAATAAATGTTACTAAATCAAATCAAGCAGCAGGGTGAAAGACTATTACAACACAACCAAGGATGATTTCACTTAAAAAAATACAAAAGTACTTCATACTGTAAGTACAATTATTTCTTATTGTGTGCTAATAATAGAAGCCATATGAGTAAAAAAAAAAGACAATGCAGAGAGAAGGAAAAACGTTTTTAAATAAAATCTTATGGACCTGTATCTATAATAGATAAAAAGCAACTATACTTCAAAAATAACAAGACACGGGCTGGGGGATGTAGTTAGGTGACAGAGTGCTTGCCCAGTAGGCCTGAAATCCTGGATTCAATCCTCAGCACTGACAAGAAAATTAATTTAAAAAATTAAAATGAGATTTTCATTTAAAAGATAAGAAATAAAAAGACAAATGGCCTAAGAAAATAATAGACAAAAGATCTGAACAGATAGATGGTTCTCCAAAGAAACACAATCAACAAGCACTCAAAGATGGTCAATACCCTCAGTCTTCCAGGAAACGCAAATGCATCCTATGGCAAGATACCACTTTCTGTCAACTAATGACTACAGGAAAAAAAAAAAAAAGATTATAAACAAATGTTATCAAAGATGCAGAGAAATTATTGTTATAATACAGTATGAAATTAGGAGTTCAGTAGCCTGTAGACTCTTTGGAAAATGGTCTGGAAATTTCTCAGACATTTACATAAAAGTAATATATGTCCACACTAAAAAGCATACATAAATCTTCCCAACAGTATTATGATCAAAAAGTGGGAAAACTCAAAATGTCCATTAATGAACAGATAAATGTGATCTAACTATAAAATGAAGTATTATTTGAGAATAAGAAGGAGTGAAGTACTGATCTGTACTACAATATAGATGAGTTTGAAAACACTACGCTAAGTATAAAAAGAAAAATGCTGGGGCTGGGGCTCCTTGATGGAGTGTTTGCCTATAACCCATAAGGCCCTGAGTTCAATTCCAAGCAATAAATAAATCAGTAAAATAATTTTTTAAAGGCTACTTGCTTGGTTCCATTAATAGGAAATATGCAGAACAGTTAAGTCCACAATGAACAAAGTCAATTAGCTGCTGTCTAGAGCTGGGAGAATGGAAGTGGTGATAGATCAGGACCACAGTTTGCTTTGGAGGAAGTGGAGAGTATACCTACATATTTAAATCAAGTTAAACATACTGACTGCCTTAAAGTCATTATTTCCTTTGGTGAAAACATTCAAAAATCAATCACTTTCTGGATACCCAGAAAAAAACTGCTATCTGTCCTTCCCCTCTCCTTCCTTCTCCTAAAATTGTGTTGATGGACTTATGATTTCAGATACAGTCAGCCCTCCATACCCACTGGATCTTCATCCATGGATTCAATCAGATATGGATGGAAAATATTTTTTAAATGCATCTGTATCAAATGGATCTAGACTTTTCTCTCTTGTCATTCCCTAAACAATACAGTAGAACAATTCCCATAGTTCTAGGTATTATAATTAATTTAAGGCATTTGGGAGCATGAACATAGGTTATATAGTATTACCATGCCATACCATGTAAGAGACTTGAACATCTATCCAGATTTTGGTGATCTGTAGGGCTATTTAGGACCAATCCTCTATGGTTACTGAAGGACTATAGTAAAAAGCACTCAATTATACACTCTAAAGGGTCAGCCATGTGAATCATAGCTCAGTAAAGCTGTTAAAAATACTAAGCAGCTGGTTGTGGTAGTACACGACTTTAATCTCAGCACTTGGGAGGCAGAGGCAGGGAAACTCTGTGAGATTGAGGCCACCCTGGTCTACATAGCGAGTTCCAGGCCATCTGGGGCTACAGGGAGACCCTGTGTTGAAAAACCAAGAAGAAGTAGTAGTAGTAGCAGTAGCAGCAGCAGCAGCAGTAGTAAGCAGATCCAGAAAGTTTATATAAGCCTATTCAAGTCACAAGGCTATTAAGGCAATAAAAATGGACTTGTTCTTGTTTTTCTTCACTCCCAAGTCTTCCTAGTACTTAAACTCTAGTCATATGACTTGACCATAGTTTCCAACACTGAAGGTGGAGAGAATATTTATTCTTTTGCTCTGCTCTGATGGAAGGCTAGGTACTAACTAGACATCCTTAGCCAGTGTTCCTGGTACTGGAAAAGGGGAGAAGGAGGTTTGCCTGAGCCCTCTAAAATAGCTAAACCTGGGGAGCACGATGGGCCAGCTTTAGGGGGTCTGTGATCTTAGAAATGACTAGGGCATAAGGAACTCACTGATTTGACTTAGACATAACTAGATCCAACACGTCAAGTTCATGTTCGTGGCTTAGCTAAAGGACTCGGTTGTGTATGAGCCCACTCACCAAAGGCCTCTAGTCTATATTATTTCATTGATGAAAGAAAGGGAGCTCAAAGGAGGAAAATGTTTCCAATAAAGTTAACATTTTATTCTAACAACTACTCAAGCCATTCACACAGTAGACTAATTACTTACAAATATTTAAAATACACTGGTTAATAATCAGTCAATGAGGCTTAAGCAACTGACATTTTAAATAGCAAATTAAGGACAACCATAGGGAAGTCATTACTTATTACAAAATTTTGGCATAAACTACATTCTTCACCATAAGAAAGCTAAGCAAGCAAAACTTGCAAAGCTAGAAAAATGCATCTGTACTGCATTAAACCAAACTGAACTAGCATTAATATAGTTTGCAATATACTATTGAAAACTCATTCATGGGGGTATCATACAAAAGTTAAAATGAGATATTACATCCTTTGTCTGATAACTAGCTCAGATTATGATTTTTTTTTTTAAATAACAGTCTCATATAACCCGGGCTGGCCTTAACCTCAGCATGTAGCTGAAGATGACCTTGAACTTCTGAGTCTGGCATTTCTACCTCCCAAGTGCTGTACCACCACACCCAGTTTTACACAGGGTTTGAGATCAAATGTCAGGGCTGTATGGCAAAACCTACATCAACCTACATCACATCCCAACCCCTGGCTTACATTTTGATGGAGTCCAAGAAAGTTCTGCTAGGAAATGTCTCCCATTCTTATTCTGTATCTAACTCCTCTCCGTCACAGTCCCTCTGTAGCCGTCTCTCCAGATTATGTACCCACTGTTACTCTGTTGCTTTTTAAGCTAGTGGCTAAGTATCCTACACTGGCCTTGAACTTGAGATCCATCTACCTCAGCCTCTGGAGGGGATAGGTGAACACTACAACGCATGGCCTACCTTTAACTCTTAAATTTCTATGTAGGAGCATCTAGGAATCACTGCAACCAGCTGGAATATTTAAATATTTTATTATTTTTATTTTATGTGTATGAGTGTACTGCCTACATGTGCGTAAGTGTACCTGTGTTGTGCTATGCCTATGGAGGTCAGAAGAAGGCACTGGATCCCCTGGAGTTATGGGCAGTTGTTCGCCACCATGTGGGTGCTGGGACTTGAACCCAGGTCCCCTACATAAGCAGCCAGTGCTCCTAACCACTGAGCCGTCTCTCCAGCCTCATTATTGGAATATTTAAAGTATGAAATTATGAAAGTTTAGGAGAAAATCAAGGGGGTAAGTCAATGCCAAACTGGGAAGAAATTTAAACAACTTCATATTCCTCATGCAGAACTTTAGAAAGTCAAATTTGCACCTACAAGCACCCGCCTCTAAGTCATTGTAACAGGACAGGAATCAAAGACACACACAGTACTTCAACTGCAATGGCCTCACTGCCTTCTGGGAGAGGTGCTTGGGCAAGTGCTGGCTTCTGTCGCCAGGATTATGAGTTCCTTGAGAACCCGAACTAGGTTTTACTCAGGCTCTTAACACCGTAAGAATTTAATACGTTTGTTCAACTGTGAGCAGCCCCTTTATGGGTTGGCTGCTAGGATCCAGAAAATATTTAGTTATACGATTCACCAAATACATTACAACTGTATTTATTATATGAATGCACTTTTTTATATGTAATTGAAGGTTATAAGAATACAATGTTAACTAAAATTTCCACAGCCTAAAGCCCATCTGTCAGATATGCCTTTTGGTGAAATTTCTGAAAGAGATCAGAAGGAACAGATAAGATCTGCAGAAGTCAGGACCTTGTGTGTCTAATTCATGTGTGTGCTACATCTCTCAGGCCAAGAATAAGAGCTGCTTTAGTGGCCCCTGGGCATGTAGCTGAACTGAATGAATTCTAACTTTTTCAACTTTCAAGTTAAATCTAGTCTTTTACTGTTGAAGCCTCAATTAAAGACTGTGTTTCCATTAGGAACTGAATAAGAAAAAAAGGGAGAGGGACTAGATGTTTCTTAGCCTGGACAAAAAGTTGTTTACATCTGGTGCTAATAAAGTTAACAGTTCAAATTAAATGTGCTCTGTGTTCTTTGGTTTCTCTAACCTGTTTGAAAATCTTTTGACATCAGGAAATGGGAGAAGAGGCATTCATTTGGGGACACAAAAAGGGTTGTTACAGGAAGAAAGGAAAGCCGGATTCTATAATGTCTACATGCTTCATTTTGGGTAAGAAAGAAAGGGCTTCAGTGAACTCATTCAACTGTGAGATTCCACCCGTTCCCCACCTCCATTCCCCGTCCCTTCAGTCACAGTGAAAGTTCTACTGCTGGCCTTGTGTGGTAAGAAGTCTGGATTCTTCTATCATCAGTAAGTGCTGAAAGGAGAGATTCTGGATTTCACAGATGTTCTAACTAAAATTTTAATTTTAAGTCTTCAAAATTTTAATGCCATATATGCACAATTTAAAGACAATCTGGGGGAAATTAAAGAAAATGAGGTATTTAAATATTGTAGCCTGATGATAAGAGTTGCTGATTTCAAGTAAGGCAGAGAGAATTTATTCTGCTTTTAATTTTAGAGTTAACATGTTATGTTTTAAAATAAAGGTTACTAT
Organism: Nannospalax galili; assembly: GCF_000622305.1. Classification (NCBI taxonomy): domain Eukaryota; kingdom Metazoa; phylum Chordata; class Mammalia; order Rodentia; family Spalacidae; genus Nannospalax; species Nannospalax galili. Next base: position 156,179 of record NW_008359625.1, on the reverse strand, counting down.
ACATTTAGCACACAAATAACAGCTTTATCACAACACTGAGCTCCCTGGAATGAGGGCTTGAACCTGTTGCTTCTGAAAATATCACACTAAATGCCAAAGGTGACAAACTCCCCAGTTCCCTGTTCCACGGCCAGCCCCAGCTGACCTTTCCTCACACTTCTTTAATTTCATGTCACGACTTCTCTGCCTTGCTATGTGTCTAGCCGCACACAGATCTCCAGGAGCAAAGTCCAAGTCTGTCTATGAGAGTCTTGCCTGCCACACTTTCTTTTTCCAAACAGGAGACTGCCTAACTGTGCTTGCACCCAGACTAAACAATCGATTTCCTCTGGCTAGGTGCAGACAACAGCCAATGCTCAGTTTGGTACCTGGCTTTTCCTTCAGTGTGGACCAGCTGGAAACAAACAGGAAGTGACCATGCCAACCACAAGAGAAAGAAACACACAGCTGTCTGGAACCGTGCAGAACAGGATGCTTTTAGCTAGTCAGGGTTGGAAGTTTGCTTGGTTCTTAGTGAGAAGCCTATCTGAGCTAGTCAGCGGTGGGCTCTGCTTTAACCTGGACTTGGCACAGAATAGATATTTATGCTTCCAAAAAGAGTGAAATAGTCCCATCAGAGGGAATTTTCTTATATAACGTTTCATGTCTTCTTTCTTCTCATAGCATTAAGGATTCTCGGATTAGAGGACTGAGAAGATGGCTCAGCAGTTAGGAGCACTAGCTGCTCTTGCAAGGACCTGGGTTCAGTTTCTAGCCCCCACATGGTGGCTTATCAAGCATCCACAACTCCAATTCCATGAAATCTAATGCCCTCCTCTGGCCTCTGCAGGTGTTGCATGATCCAGGTGTGCTTACATACATGCAGGCAAAACACTCATACACATAAAATGAAAAGAAAATAAATTAAACAAGAATTCTCAGGTTAAAAGTAAAGCAACCTCAAAAATCATAAAATTTACAAGCAAAGATGCTACATAAGTGATTTGGTAGGGTTGAGGCCATGCCCATCAGTCAAGAAGCCTGTCATGGTTCCTAAGCTGGCCATTCTTGGGCAAGAATGTTACCTATCAGTAACAGATGTCTTTAACTTATCAGTCACATGCATTAACTCTAAGAGGTTCTTGCTGACCTACTCCTTGACTAGATGGTTGTCAGAAGGGAAAGAAAAGCAGGTGAATGCTTAACGGCTATAGAATGTGGGGGCAAATAAGGAGTCATAGGTCTAGGATGGAAAAGCCAGTATTAGAAGAACTCAAAATCTATACAAGTAACAACAGTTAAGACTCTAACAAAACATACGGTTGGGGGGCTGGAGAGATGGCTCAGCAGTTAAGAGCACTGGCTCAGTGGTTAAGAGCACTGACTGCTCTTGCAGAGGACCTAGGTTCAATTCCCAGCACCCACATGGTGGCTACAAATCGTCCTTAACTCCAGTTCCAGGGGAATCCAACGCCCTCTTCTGACCTCCGTGGTATTGCATGACACGGGTGCACTCACATACATGCAGGCAATACATTCATACACATAAAATAAAAATAATAAATCAAATATTTTTTAAAAAAAATATACAGTTGGGCTAGGGTAGAGCTCAGTAGCCAGCACTTGTCTGGCAGGGTCGAGGTCCTGGGTTCAATCTGCAGTGCCACAAAAGAGAAAATATAAAGAACCTCCTGACGATCTAATATCTTATATGTAAGTTCTTGTAAAGAAGGACTTTAAAGGGTGATCCCCTATATGGATGATGGCTTAGGTGGTGCTACTTAAAGTCAGCACTACACAGCTTCTGAAGATTGAAAAAGCTTTAACAAAGGCCCAGGTGAGTTTTCAAGGGCACAGGTAGGTGTGTATAGCAGCCTGTATCTAATTCTGCTGACAATCACATTCACCTAGCTTCTACCTTTTATAATTTATTATTTTATGTATATCAGTGTAATACCTGCATGTAGGTGTGTGCACCCATGTCGTGCAACGCCTCTGGAGGTTAGAAGAGGGCATCAGATCTCCTGGAACTAGAGTTACAGATAGTTATTAGCCACCATGTGGATGCTGGGAATCGAACCTGGGTCCTCTACAAGAGCAGCCAGTGCTGAGCTATCTCACCAGCCCCCAGCAACCACTTTTGTAGAACAAAAATCAATGTCCTGATTAAGGACTCTTCACTAATTAAGTGACTTCACTGAATAAAGAAGGTTGCTTCTTCGAGGCCTGCCTTTCATACAACATTTACCCTAAACCTTCATTATCCAGCTCCATAAGCTCTGGCAACTACATGTAGTAGAGCCACCTGCAGTGATAACACAGGACAGTCCTATCACACCTCCCAAGTTCTCCTGTGCCCTCTGAAGCCTGCCTTTTCCCACTGGTCTATAACAGCTTTGTCCTAATAGTTTCGTTTCTTCCCAAGTGTCACAAAAATGGAATTAGTCAGTACACAGCATTTTCAGGCAAGTTTCTTTCACTTAGCATAATGCAACTGAGATTAATCCACAATGTTGGGTGTGTTACAATTGCTCCTTTTTACGAAAGCAGCTTCATTAAACACAAGTGATTAATGATTCATGTCACGAAATCAAATATGATATAGATACACTAAACAACAGAATAAAATACTACTGATCTATTCCTTTCCAGAGAGTTAAAAGCCATGTTCAAGTTTCTACATGAAACAAGTTATATATGTAAAACGTCCAGGGCTTGGTAGGAATTAGGAACTCCAAAAAAGGCCTCTTTGTATAGCTGTGCCAGGGAGTGCCACTCACAGACCACAATGTTACAATAACAGCAGTAATAATTTAAGACTCAGTTCCTGGCATGAAACCTTTTTAAAATGGCTTGTCTACCAGGGATACTCTTGACTCAGCTGCTTACAATGTAATACTTAAAGAATAAAGAAGAAAAGAACTATTTTTCAGGGAAAAATAAAATGAAAGGTCCTGGTGGAACTTTTTCCAATAACCTGAGTAAATTGGGTTGGGGAGAGAGGTCACAATTTTGACTTATGACTATGATCAGAGCCAAGTCATCTGAGGATTCTCTGAGTTTTACTCCACTTCAGGAGAACCTGTCTTCTAAGAGTCAGGCAGGGTCTGACTACCAATGCAGGAATGTCACAGTACCACACACTTGAAAGCAACATAGCATCCTAAGAACCAACACGTCTGTTACTGAGGAACACAGATGCTACCTCTCTACGTATCAGATAGTAGGTAACTGGAGCACACTCCCAACTGAAGACCAATATTCCAATTAGTTATTTAACTAACATCAGTGTTTAAGCAATTAAGAAAGCAGTTTTAATTATTCCCCATCTCTGGCTCTTACAACATTTCTGCTCTGTCTTCTGCAAAGATCCCTGAGCCTTGCAGGAGGGGATATGATAGAGATGTACCATTTAGGGTTGAGCACTTGACAGTCTTATTCTCTGCATGTTGACCAGGTATGGGTATCTATGAAAACTGCCTTCTACTTTAAGAAGAAGCTTCTCTGATGAGGGTTGAGAGATGCACTAATCTATAGGTAGATCAATAAGTCACTAGGAGTCATTTTAACACTATATCATTTAGGATATTAGTAGCAGGTTCTCCCCTAGGGCCCATGAACTATTGTTTTCGAGACAGCAGGGAAGTTACACATATGAATTCATAGTAATTATGACAGCATGCACAAGACCTGCTCGAGCTAGACAAAACACCAGCATGGAGTAGGGAGGTAGGCATGAGGTCCTACCCCTAGATAGGAGCTACTGGTATTTGATAGCTACTAGGAGAGGAAGAGTCAGCTTTCTTTCTTTTTTCTAGTTGCAAAGATCCTATCTTTTTTTTTTTAGTTGAATTTTTGTGTATTTCATACAGAACATTCCAATCAATCTTAATCATCTTTATACCCCCTCCCTACTGGCACCCTCCTATGACTAGACCTTAGTAGATGAACTTGCACTGAGGAACGTCTGGGGACACTAACTTGACACAATAGGCCTTAAGACAAATGATAGAATGTATGAATTCCAGTGGGGGTGGGCAGAGGAGACTTGGCTTTCATTAAGGGTGTGACCCCCTTGGTATGTTGACCATGCTCTAGGGCAACACAAATTGGACTCAATAACAAAAAAAAAACAAAAAAAACCCCACAAAGTTGAGTGAGTAGGGAGGTAGGGTGGATCTGGAGGTAAGGAGGAATATAGTCAAAATACAATGTAATAAAATTTTCAAGGAATAAAAATATTTTTATTTTATGTGTATGAGTGTATTGCCTGCATGTATGTAAGTGCACTTGTGCCGTGCAGTGCAATGCCCATGGAGGTCAGAAGAGGGCATTAGGTCCCCTAGAACTGGAGCTATGAACAGTTAACTGCCATGTGGGTACTGGGAACCGAACCCAGGGCTTCTACCAGAGCAACCAGTGTTCTTAACCACTGAGCCATCTCTCCAGCCCAGAATAAAAATATTTTTTTAAAGAGGAAGTAGTTTGTACAATAAGTGGTATGCTACCATGGCTTCTACCAATTACCACACTCCTCCCCAGCAGCCAAACAGCTTTAAGTTTGTCAAGCAGTTTAAGGACAAGGAAGGGAAAAACTATTCAGGTCCTCGAAAGAGCCAATTTTATAGAGAAGACTTTTCATATAAATATCAATGTATGTAGAAAGCATGACTAGGAATCAGATGAATCTACAACAAGCATTTTTATTTTTATTAATGCAAAAATTTGGCAACTTTTGTGTTTATAGGAAAGATGCATGTCACATACTGTCAATTCAAACAAATTAAGATTAATTGTTAAGTCATCTGTACATAAGGAGACTGAGTAATTTACTGTCTGAACTGGGGGAATTCTGGAAGTAAAAGGTGGTATTTGGTATAATACCAAATAATTGGTGATAATTGGTATAAGCCAGAAAATGGGTTTGTGTGGTTAAATGACTGAAGTATAAGCTGGTGGTGTGGTAAATTTCATGTTCCCACAGTAAACACACACTTCAACGTTCAATTCTTAAGAGAGAAAGTTCAGATTTCTCCCATAAACCAGGGAGATTCATTTAACTTTCTGGAGAAAAACTAGCATCTAAAGTCAACAAACACTTTGTTTTAGGCTGAGAACTTATTAAATAACTCAGGAAGCCTTATAGTTTGACCTTCAAAGGTCAGACAAGCAGGACAATAGGAAAATGTTCCAGTTCCAATTTTGGTGAGTGTTCCTATTTCAGTGAATATTTCTGGTAATCAATTTCAAAAGGCTGAGATGTCATCCGATCAAGAGATAACATGGGAGAAACATTCCACAGCCTTTCTTCAGATTTTTGTTAGACACTAGTGCTTAATTCTTACAGCTGTGGCAGAGACTAAGGCTTCTTCAACACTGTCACTCGCTGCCCCTTCTGCCAGAGAATTTCTTTTACACAACCCTGGTGTATAGGTACATAAAGCCAATAAGTATACAAGTCAAACATTTACTGATAATAACTCATACAGAAACTTATTTTAAAAACAAATCTTTGGTATAAAGGTAAATCTAATATTTATTAAAGATACAGAAAATGTGCATACTAATGAGATGGATAAATATGTTTATTTTTACATAAAGAATTCAATCTTGGCTGAATATCTGATAATGCAGGATATAGGGCATCTTCACCATTTTTCAGTTGATCAATTCTTTGATTTTATAATTGTCAATGCTGAGAATGCCATTTCGCATAAATACATGGAATAAAACAGCATTCTATGTTTAGGGCCATTTCAGAAATAGTTGGAAATTCTGTCCTAATCTCAAGCCAATATCCACTTAATGATTTTTTACAAAACTCAAGTCTGAGGAGATGCTTAGTTGATGCAAGTGCCTGCCAGGCAAGCATGAGGAAGGACCTGGGCTTCTGGATCTCCAGCACCCACCCAAATCTGGGTGTGGTGGCGCACACCTCCAGTCCTAGTGTTGGGGAGGCAGAGACAGGAGGATCCCTGTAACTCACTGGCTGGCTGGCTAGCTAGTCTTGCCAAATGGAGACTTTCAGGGTCACTGAGATACCCTGTCTCAAAAAATAAAGGTAGAGATTCATAGAGGAAGACACCTGATACAGACCTCTGGATTCCACATGTATATATACACACATGAACACATGAACAGCACATACATAAAATCATACATTCTAACACAATATAATCCAAAGTTATACTAATTTGATACTTATGTGCTAAGGAATGACAGGAGGAAAATATGAAAAGTTTTTGTTTCCTATGACTATGTCATTGTGTTTCTGTAAGAGCAGAAAACCTTGTATGTACAGCAAAAACAATTCATATTATGAAAGCATTGGACTGGGGCCAAGATGCTTCATGCAGTGTTTCTTTGCAATGTGTGGCATGATGAGATGCTCAGTGCAGAGTATTTGTTGCGTGTTCACAACCAAGTATGCAGTGAAGTCACACAGCACAACACCTCAGATTCAGTACACATCTGATTCTGAATTAAATTTTGACCTTTGTGTATTTAGAAACTTTTTAGTGCTGCCAAATTTTTCACAATCCGAGGTTCAGCTACACGATCCTATATGGGGACTCAATTCCACATGGGCTTCTGACTCAGTTTAAGAATCTGTGAGAATACTTGGATCTTAATTTTAATATGCACTATAAGAAAAAATGTAGAGTAGTATCTAGGACCCCAAAACAAGAGATTACTAATTTATGAAATAATCTTAAAATCAACCCAGCTGATTTCATACACATGAAACAACTTCCTCCATGTTAGGCAGGGAGTAAATAATGAGGAAGCACAGCGACATCAAAGAACAGTGGTTCCACCAGAGGGACCACAGGCCAAAAGGGAACCAAGTTCTACACAGAATGGGTGAGAGCCAAGGCTAAAAGCTACCCGTATGTCTTCCTGTGGACAATCATCACATCCAGTACTTCTGTTTCTTGAGTTATGGGCTAATGCCTAACTGCATTTTCGTTTTTGTGCCAGGTTCCCTGATGCCTGCTACCCTGCTCACCCCATCACGTCTACCGATTGCCTTCACACACATTTCTTTTCTGGCAGACATCTCTCAGCCCTCTGCTTTTTCTTATACTCACATGCCTCCTATGTCTTTTCCTTTCCTCATACCAATTCCACTGCCTCAAATCAATTATCACCCAAACAAAAACACTGTCTATAAAGTTTATTTATGGTGATAGGGAGAGAAGTTGTAACTTAAGATTATTTTAAATTTATTAACCTCTGAAAGGTCACTGAGTTCCATACATCCAACTTTTAGGAAGGCTTTCTTTTTTTTAAAAAAAAGTTATTTATTATTTTTATTTTATTTGTATGCGTGTATTGCCTGCATGTAGGTAACTGCACCTGTGTTGCGCTGTCGAGGCTGTTGGATCCCTTGGAACTGAAGTTATGGACAGTTGTTAGCTGCCATGAGGATGCTGGGATTCGAACCCAGGTGTTCTACAAAAACAACCAGTATTCTTAACCACTGAGCCATCTCTCCAGCCCCTAGGAAGGCTTTCTTTTTAAAAGATGTGCTGGAAGCAGCCTGTGCCTCTTGCCTGCTCACTGCTCAGAGTGGCCTGGCAGTCCTTTTCTTTCCCCATGGTCTAAGCTGAGTATTTACTTTATAGTCCCTATCTATGTATTTCTGTTCTATTACCACTTCCACTGACTTTCCTTATTAGTCATTAATCCAAGAAATGACAATTCCTTTATATTTATAATTTCACCAATTATTTTACAGCATTAATGGAATATAATTCACATATAATCTACCCACTTAAAATGTACACCTCAATGGCTTTTAGTACATTCATAGATTTGCACAAACATCATTACAGTCAGTTTTAGACTATTTTCATCACCCCAACAAGAAACTCAGTGCCTTGCTACTCTCTAACTCCCCTGCACTTCTGGCATACCCAGTCCTTGACAACTGCTACTGCTCTCTACTTTCTCTGTGTGTGCGGGGGGGGGGGGGGGGGGGGGGGGGGGGGGCAGTGGGGAATGAGTAAAAGCCATGTGAATGTGGGTGCCCACAGAGGCCAAAAGAAGGCATCAGATCTCCTGGAACTGGACTTAAAGGCGGTTATGAGCCACCTAATATGGGTGCTGGGAACCAAACTCAGGTCCTCTGCAAGAGCAGCAAATGCTCTTAACCACTGAGCCCTATTTTTTCAGAGATCGCCTAGCTGGGGAGGAAGGAAAAAGGAGACGCTTGAAGGAGACAGCAGCATTTTCTTGGGGAAGGGAGCCTGGCTGGGCACAGTGATATCTAACTTTGATTTTGTACAAGTGGCTGCACAAAATATAAATTGTCAGAAATTTTGAAATTTTAAGTTTCAGTTTGTTGTTCTAACAAATTCTAGTATATATACACACAGACATACAGAAAACAAGCATCACATCTAGCCAATAAAGTCTGTAAACGCTAATGAAGTCTGTAGATTTTAGATCTCCGCACCATTAGTGGAGTCAGATATTCAAGTCATAAATCTGGCTCCAGATCATGCTATACAAAATCAGGAATAACCATGTGTTAAAAGTCTACACTAAAACCTCATAAAGAACACAACTCCACTTATTTCACACACAGTATTGACCTTTCACCTTTTCAGCTTCTTATGGGAAGGTGTCCTAGTTTGTTCTTCATTGCTGTGACAAAATACTCTGACCACTACCAACTTGGGGAAGGAAGGGTTTATTTAGCTTACATATCCCGGGTCACAGTTCATCCAGGAGCCCAAGGTAGGAACTCAGGGCAGGAACCTGGAGGCAGAAGCTGGAGCACAGACCATGGAGGAACACTGCTTACTGGCTTGCTCCCCTGGCTCCTGATCAGCCTGCTTTCTTATGCAACACAGGCCTACCTGCCCAAAGGTGGCACCACCCACAGTGGGCTGGGCCCTCCCATATCACTCATCAAGAAGATGCCCCTCAGACATGGCCACAGGCCAGTCCAATAGAGGCAATTCCCCGATTGAGGCTCCCTCAACCCAGATGTGTCAAGTTGACACTAAAGCTATCCAGCACAGAAAGTAAAGCATGAAAGTAAAGTATGAAAAGGAGAGATGAAGATACATCCCAACCAGTGAGCTAACCGTGGACAGTGACGAAGAAGGTGAAAACACAGTGCAGACCAGTCAAGGGCACAACCATCCGGGCTTAGGGAGAACAGGGGATGAGAGAGTCCCAGAAGGGGTCGCCTGCAGTCACTGGCACCCCAAACGGAGAACCAGCGTACTCAAGGGTTCTTGTTTTAGAGTACGCCAAGTGACTAAAATAAAGTTAAGGCCGCTGATTATCTCCAAGGTTTTAATCAGGGTTAGTAAATAAGCCAACTATTGTCTCCTTTTCCTCCCCTCTAGCTTTCTTGAAAGCAGTGACTAAGCCTAGACTGGAAAATGGGAACAAAAGAATTGCTCAGGAACTCTAGGTCTGAAAACACATCCAGAATTGTTTGAAACTGCAAGAAAGTATGTGAAACTGAAGTCTAGATAATTTACTTAAAAAGCTCAAATAAATTTATTTTTAACATCATCTGCACAATTTCTTCCTTTCTCAGCCTCTTTCCATCTTACTACAGCAAAAGCCATGTGACCCTTTAGATCAATGCTCATTAAAGTGCAGGACCCCAAGCAACAGTACCAGGAGCACTTGGTAACCCCTAAGAAATGCGAATTCTTGGCCTGTACCTCTTTATTCAGGAACGCTGAGGTGGGACCCACAATCTGCACTATACTGAACTCTCCAAGTCACTCTGATGTACACTGAAGTCTGAAAACCTCTGCTTTAGACACAATGAACATCAAGGCTACAGGAGTTTTGACTTAGAGAACAATTGAGGAGCATGAAGAGGTGAAGTTTGCATCACTAGCTTAATTTCTAGAGTAAGTCCCAAATATTACACTTAGCAACCTCTAACGAGTACAGGAAGCTGGTACCTTGCAGATGTTTCAGGAGGGCTCTGCTGCTATTTCCATGAGCTGATATCAGAATGGTTTTGCCTTTCAATACTTCAGGAGCAATCCTTTCCTTCCAGTAGGGAAGGAGTCTCTCCAGAACATCCTTTAAGCTTTCTGAGCGCGGCAGCTGCTCCAAGGACACATCACACACTTTATACCGCCGGTCACTGTAGATCTCATGGTAGTAGGGATGAGACTCCTCAATGGGAGGTGGGGTCACACTGTAGCTTCTTCTCCAGAGCCTCACTTGTTCTTCACCATGATTCAAAGCCATTTTCTCCCTGTTGAGCCCAATCAAGGCTCCATAGTGGCGCTCATTCAGACGCCAAGAGCTTTCTACAGGAACCCATTCCTGCCCCAGCTCTTCCAGGATCAGCCAGGCTGTGTGGATGGACCGGTTAAGAACAGATGTGAAGACAAGATCAAACTCAAAGTTTAGTGCTTTGAGTTGCTTCCCACAGTTCCGAGCTTCCTCCAATCCTTCGCTGCTAAGTTTCTGATCCACCCAGCTACAAAATCGGTTCTCCTTATTCCAAGCACCCTCTCCATGTCTTAGCATAACAAGTCTGTGCTTGGACATACTGGTAGCTCAGCTTCCCTGGTGTTTTCAAATAGGACGATGTTCAAGAACAGCAATATATCTAGAAAGAGAAGAAAGAAAAGCTTCCAATTATAGTCCTTATTCAAATGATTGCCTAGTAATGGAAGAACAAGTTTACATCAGCCACTGTCTAAATAAACTGAAATTCCTTTGAACAGTTTTGACGTCAGATGTCTGTTGTTCCTACCCTGTAGCACAGAGGCATATTCTCCAGATAATTACAGACCACCTCATTAGCTTAAATTCCCTGATGGCTAGATAGTATGCTAATTGTATGACGTAAAATAACACCACTTTATTCTAATGGTATGCTGAACTTCCAAATGAGTAGTCAGTTTATGCTTATTATAAGGAAGACGTAATAGAATGAGTTATAGATCTCTCAAAGAATGACTAGTAGCTGGGAACGCCCAGTTCCTAGCATCTGACTCTACACCGAAGGCATCCTTTTCATGTTGTCTGTTAATGTTTCTCTGGTCTTACTTTATTATGGAAGTTACGACACGTTAGCTCAGTGAACAATGACACATCATACACATCTCTGATAGATGGCACCTAGTTCTTCAATGCTACAGGCTATACCACATACACAAAAACCTAAGGTCTGCAAGACACTTTGGTTTAGCACTCAGAACAGAATTATAAATGAAATAAAGTGGCATTAACAGCAAAAGCAGGACTCACCTAAATAAGTTTTCACCTGCTGTTGGCAGGAATAAATCGGATGCAAAACAGGCTATCAAATGCAAGCAGCTGAGAGATACTGCCTGCGCACACAGATTAGCAGAAGTAGGCCTGTGGGAGTGCGAGGAACCACACCGATAAGAAGGCCTCTTCGCCTCCTCCCTTATCCTGCAGAAATTCTACCCACACCAGCCACATCTCATCAGAAAAAGAACCGAGTAAAGCTGGACAAAGTCCTCCCTCAGAGAACACGGAGACCTGGCTGTATCAGTCTGCCTTCGTCCTTTTTGCTAGGGACAACAGTGGGTCACTACTGACACATGTTGCTCAGCTGATATACTTAGCACTTTCCATCTCCACCGGGTGTTTTTCCATACTGGGGAGTAAAGATTACATGAGCATCAGGACTTGGCAACTTCCAGTAACGGAGATTTTCTGTCCCACTTAAGCTGTGATTCACCCACAGTTATATAAGAACCAGTGACAAAGTTGACTGGAATCCATACCTAGTTTCTACTCTTCCTTAGTAACTCCTACAGATTCTGAAGGGGAAAGCGTCAATGAAATGAGGCTTCAGGAATAAGGGAGGAAATGATTGAGGTGGTTTACAAGTAGCGCAAAGACTACAACAATTGGAATTAAAATGTTTTTCTTTTGTCAAGCATCAGGTCTGAAGCCTTGGTGCATATGCAAGAAAGCAGCAGGTGACCAGAAGAACCAGGGCTCAGGTGCAAGCATCTCACAAGGCTGGAAATTTCCAGGGAGAGAGCACAATGGGGTGTACTCTCAGCCTTGGAGAGGCATCAAGGTGGACAGAGAAGCAGATGACGTCATGGGGCAGTGCTTTAGTGAGTGACTGCTTATGCCTGGGGGCGGAAGAACCACTAACTGATGAAGCTCTGAATTCAGGGCTCCTCACCTAGGAGAGACCAAGCATGATTTCATGTGAGTTGGTGTAATGTTTAGGTGTAGTGTGTAAGAAAGGTATCTTTGGACAGCCTGAGAGGGTGGGTTAGGACCTCCATCAGGGTAGCTTCTCAGAGCGCAGCAGACCGCCAGAGAGTGCAGGGTTCTGGCCTCCCTCTGGCCTCTAACTACCAGAGGGCCTGAGAACCCAGGAGACAGCCTGACAGCCCCTGGATCCTACCTCCACTTGGTGGTGAGCTTCCTCTAATTGCACCATACCAACCCCCTACCTGGGATTTTGTGAGGCCCCTCCCAAGGCCCCAGGGCAGATCTGGTTTTGGTAGGCTAAGGCTGGGAGCTCAGCAGACTGCCAGAGAGTGCCAAATTCTGGCCCCCCTCTGGCATCCCTCTGGCATAGGGTTGACAACACACAGGACTGCCTCAGAGACCCTGGATCCTGCCTCCACGAGGTGAAAAAAGCCTGAGTGTACCTGACTGAAACCTGAATTGGGCTTCTGTGGGTACCCCCGAATAGCTGATCTGAAGCCATCAGTTCCCTCCAAAATATACCTGAAAGAACCTGAACCCTGTACCAACCAGCTTTACATAAGATCTAGGCATCCAGATAATACAAACAGCAGCATACTTCAACTTAATTCCCATATCAGAATCATAAACAACAAAAGAAATTCACATGCAAAAACCACACCGAAAGAATAATAAAATGGAAAGCCAAAACACTATGTCCCCAGCAAAGCCCACCGATCCTGTAGAAGAGTTCTACAAGGAGAACCCCCTAGAGATAACCCAGGACACTGATTTAAAAGAACAACTATAAACATGATCAAGGAATTCAACGAATTTAAAGATCACACGAACGAACAAACAAATCAAAGAGCTAAAAGAAGATAGGGATAAACTTCTGAATGAATTCACAAAAGAGATAGAAACATTGAAGAAAATTCAGGCAGAAATGAAGAAGGAAGTGAGAAACTCAATAAGTCAACTTGAAACAACAGGAGAAAGCCTCACCTTTAAAATAAATGAAATGGAAAACAGAATATCAACACTGGAGGATAAAGTTGAAGAATTGGACCACTCAAGCAAAGAGTATGGAAAATTTTTTAAAAAACATGGGAATGAAATATACAAGAGATATGGGACACCA
>NW_008359625.1:141234-142779 GCF_000622305.1 Nannospalax galili | reverse complement strand
CAGAAAAGAAACTCTCCACGGCACATCATAGTAAAAACACTAAATGTACAAAACAAAGAGACAATCCAGAAAGCTGCAAAAGAGAAACAAGTCACATATAAAGGAAAACCCATTAGGATCACAGCTGACTTTTCAATGAAAACTATGAAAGCCAGAAGAGACTGGACCAAGATATTTCCAGTTCTACATGACAGTAGATGCCAGCCCAGAATACTATACCCAGTAAAAATGTCTATTATAGTTGAGAGGGAAAGAAAAATTTTCCATGACACAAAAAGTCTGAAAGAATACATGTCCCCAAAACCAGCCCTTCAAAGAATACTTGAAGCAATACAGAGAGCAGAGAGAGAAAAAACTATACCTTGGGGCAACAAAAGAAAATAAACAAAGATATAATCTAGGAAATACAAAATTACACAGAGAACACAAATAGCAGTCAGCAACCAATACACACCTTTCAATAATAACCTTAAATATCAATGGACTAAACTCCCCAGTCAAAAGACACAGGCTAAGTGAATGGATTAAGAAACAAAACCCATCTTTTTGTTGTCTGCAAGAAACTCATTTCACTTTCAAGGACAGACACTATCTCAAAGTGAAAGGATGGAACAAAATATACCAAGCAAATGGCACTAAGAAACAAGCAGGGGTTGCAATTCTAATATCTGACAAAATAGACTTCAAAGTAAAACTAATCAGAAGAGATAAGGAGGGTCACTTCATTCTGATCAAAGAACAGTTAACCAGGAAGATATTACAATCCTTAACACATATGCACCAAATTCTGGTGCACCCAAATTCATAAAAACACTACAGGACTTTAAGACACAGATTAACCCCAATTCAGTAATAGTGGGGGACTTCAATATCCCATTGTCTCCATCAGACAGGTCAACTAGACAAAGAATAAACAGAGAAATGTCTGAATTAAATGATACCATACAGACATCTTTCGATTATTCTACCCAAATACCAAAGAATAAACTTCCTACTCAGCACCTCATAGAACTATTTCAAAAATTGACCACACGCTGGGCCATAAAACAAACCTCAACAAATACAAAAACATTGAAATAATTCCATGCATTCTATTGGACCACAAAGCAATAAGGCTCAAAACCAACACTGGACAAAGCTCTAGTCACTACATGAACTCATGCGATTGACCAACACACTCCTAAACAATGAGTGGGTCAAATGAGAAATTAAGAAAGAAGTTTAAAAAATTCCTGGAATTCAATGAAAAGGACAATACAACATCACACAACCTCTGGGACACATTAAAAGCAGTCCTAAGAGAGAAGTTTATAGCTCTAAGTGCCTACATTTAAAAATTAGAAAGAGCCCAAATAAATGACCTAACACTGCAACTCAAGGCACTTGAAATGCAAGAACAAATGAAACCCAAATCCAGCATAACAGAAGAAATAAAAAAAAATCAGAGCAGAAATTAATGAAATAGAAACAAAGAAAGCAATACAAAGAATCAACGAATCCAAGAACTGGTTCTTTGAAAAGATAAACAAGATTGACAGACCCCTA
>NW_008359625.1:140152-141157 GCF_000622305.1 Nannospalax galili | reverse complement strand
CCCAAAAGATCCAGACCATCGTAAGAGAATATTTAAAAAACATATATGCTACTAAATTTGAAAATCTATAAGAAATGGATGGGTATCTAAAAGCATGGGACCCACCAAAACTAAACCAAGAAGAGATCAACAGTTTAAACAGACCTATAACATATAAGGAAATTGAAACAGTAATACAAACCCCCCCAACTAAAAAAAAAGCCCAGGCCCAGATGGGTTTACAGCAGAATTCTACCAGACATTTAAAGAAGACCTACAACCAATACTACTTAAATTATTCAAAACAACAGAAACAGAGGGAGAACTCCCAAATTCCTTCTATGAAGCCAGCATCACTCTAATACCCAAACTGGGTAAAGATACAACCAAAAAAGAAACTACAGATCCATATCCTTAATGAACATAGATGCGAAAATTCTCAACAAAATACTTGCAAACCACATACAGACACACATCAGAAAGATCATTCACCATGATCAAATAGGCTTTATCCCAGAGATGCAGGGCTGGTTCAGCATATGCAAGTCAATAAACGTCATTAATGATATAAATGGACTCAAAGACAAAAACCACATAGTCATCTCAATAGATGCAGAAAAGGCTTTTCACAAAATTCAGCATGACTAAAGAACTACATGGTCATCTCAATAGACGGAGAGAAGGCCTTTGACAAAATTCAACATGCATTTGTGTTCAAAGTCCTAGAGGGAAATGGACTGGAGGGAACATACCTCAACATAATTAAAGCCATATGCAACAAACCCACAGCCAACATCATTCTAATTGGAGAAAAACTGGAAGCATTCCCAATAAAATCAGGAACCAGACAAAGATGTCCACTATCTCCACTCCTTTTCAACATAGCGCTTGAAACTCTTGCTAGAGCAATAAGACAGGAGAAGGAAATTAAATGAGTGCTAATTGGAAGAGTCAAACTATCACTTTTTGCAGATGATATGATACCATACCTAAGAGATCCCAGAAATTCCACCAGAAAACTCCTAA
>NW_008359625.1:139551-140026 GCF_000622305.1 Nannospalax galili | reverse complement strand
ACTACAGAGCTAATGTCATAAAAACAGCATGGTACTGGTGCAAAAAGAGACACATAGATCAATGGAACATCATTGAAGATCCAGACCTGAATACATGCAATTTCAGTCACCTGATAATTTGACAAAGGTGCCAAGAACATACAATGGAGGAAAGACAGCATCTTCAACAAATGGTGCTGGCAAAACTGGATCTCCACCTGTAGAAGAATGAAACTAGATCTTTATCTTTCACCTTGCACAAAAGTCAACTCCAAATGGATCAAAGACCTCAATGTGAAAGTGGAAACCCTGAAACTATTAGAAGAAAATATTGGCAGTAACTTACAGGATATAGGTGTAGGAAACAATTTTCTAAACTGGACAGAAGTTATTCAGGAATTAAGGTCAAGAATCAACAAGTGGGACCTTAACAGATGAATGCCTTCTGTTCATCAAAAGAAACAACCAAGGAAGTGAAGAGAAAACCCACAGAGTA
>NW_008359625.1:138454-139019 GCF_000622305.1 Nannospalax galili | reverse complement strand
GAGTGGTTAACAAAAATGTGGTATATTTACACAATGGGGTTCTATTCAGCAGTAAAGAAAGATGAAATAACGAAATTTGCAGGTAAATGGATGGATCTAGAAACTGTTATACTAAGTGAGTAACAGACTCGGAAAAATAAGTGACGTATGTTCTCCCTCATATGTGGCTCCTAGCACCAAATCCTTTTAAATTCCAGGTCTTTTTAATAAGATGATGATATACAGTAGTTCCTTCTGCACGAAATATCTACCATCATCACAACTTCGGCTGAGCCTGATCAATAAACAGTCACAATTGGGCTTGTTGGCGGTTGTGCTCCTTCATTAAAGGAGTGACAAGCAGGGTCACTGGACCCTCACCTGAATATCCAGCCACTCTTCCCAGCCAACTAGTCCAGCCTTGGAAGACAAAAGAAAAATGATGAAGAACCCAATAGAGGGATGCTTTTGGAAGCCCTTGTCAAGAAACTCCAACGGACTCTCATATGAACATTTGAAAATTGCCGTTCTGACTTTTTTCTAGTTCCCTGTTTAGAACTTGTAATGCTAATTACTCTTGCCTTTA
>NW_008359625.1:74898-138351 GCF_000622305.1 Nannospalax galili | reverse complement strand
CTGCATCCCTGTTCAGCATGGAAGAAGCCAGAGCGGTAGGTGTCCCTATTCCCTATTGGCAATTTGGGTAACCCATTCAGGGGATGGTGTGATAAGAATAGGAGGTAGGAATTGGATAGGCAGTTAGGGTAAAAAGACCCCAAAGAAATGTAGCCAGTTTCTTGGCCAAAAGTCAAAATGTCCTTGGGCCTGTTAGCAATATATTCTGTTCCAACGCCAAAAATGTAAAAAATACTTGGGAGTTTGTACCTAATCCTTAAAAAAGATTTTAGGGTCACCTCTTCAGAGGGGGGAATGTTGGAGGGGAGGGAGTGGGCATGGATTTTATCAAAACACCTTATATGCATGTATGAAATTCTTAATAAAGTTTTTGTAAAAGTTAAAAAAAAAAAGGTATCTTTATATTGTTACTTTTAAAAGTCCCAATTCACAGGGGCTGGAGAGATGGCTCGGTGGTTAAGAGCACTGGCTGCTCTTGCAGAGGATCTGGGTTTGATTTCCAGCATCCACATGGTGGCTGACAACCATCCATAACTTCAGTTCCAGGGGATCCAACACCCTCTTCTGACCTCCAAAGGCACTGCATGACACAGGTGCATTTACATACATGCAGGAAATACATTCATACACATAAAATAATTTCCAGGGGGTGGAGAAATGGCTCAGCAGTTGAGAGCACTGACTGCTCTTGTAGAGGACCCGGGTTAATTCCCAGCATCCACATGGCAGCTAGGAACCATCCTTAACTCCAGTTCCAGGGGAATCTGAAGCCCTCTTCTGACCTCTGCAGCATTGCATGACACAGGCGCACTCACATATACACAGGCAATACACTCATACACATAAAATAAAAATAATTAAAAGATTTTTTAATAATAATTTCCAAAAACCGTATCCAGACTTTGTACTCATTTGCCTTCTGTTTTGTTTAGGGGTATGAAATGAGAAATATAAACTGTTCCTCTACCTCAGTTTTTAGTTTGGCATGCCAGACTAAACAAGAAGCCTCCAGGCTAAATGCTTAATGAAGGGATCTTCCTTCAAATGAAGAGGGGCATGATGGTTAGTGTTAATGGTCAGCTTGACAATCTAGGATCACTGGGAGATGGTCCCTTGGGCATGCCTGTCAGGGATTATCTTGATTGCATAAGTGAGGTAGAAGACCCCACCCAGTCTGGATCCAGGACTGTAGAAAATTTGTGAAAGCGTGCTGAGCACAAGCTTGCATGCGTTCATGGCTCTCTGGTTTTGAGTGTGGATGTAGTGCGACTTCAAGTTTATGCTGCCTTGACCTCCCTTCAGTGACAGACTAACTTGGAACTGTGAACCAAATCAACCCTTTCTCCTTCAAGTTGTTTTTGTCTGGGTATTTCATCACAGGAACGGACAAGAAACTAAGACAGGAACGGCATACAAATTCCAAGAGCAAAAATACTCCCCATCATCTTTTGATTACAAAATAAATCAAGGGAACCAAACAAGCTCTAAAAGCATTATTAGCACTCAGGTACCTACCACCAAGTTCGAGTACCTTAATCTGTTACAATTGCTTACTATGGCTTTAAAAAAGAAAACAAATTGATTTCCTTTTTACTCAAAATACATAAAGTGGAGCAGAATAGCACTAAGCCCTAAAACTATGCAAATGCACACTTTCACTCTGCTGCACAGGAGGTGAACACAGGATAAAGCACAACTGGAGTGTGTATCTGTGGCAAACCAAACTTCCCAGTCTCTTCTTTGCTACTATCAACTGATTTCCTATTTAACTAGCTGCTGGACGTGTGTGAAGGAGCTGCTGAGGTTTAAAGCTGGCAAACTTCTAAAGTACCTCTCAGTATCTGTTAGAGCTGGCCTACCACATGTTTAGCAATGAACATCAGACACTTGACAGTTTGGTTTCAAGTTCAAGGCAGAGGTTACAAACTCAAATGTCTACACTAGCAAGGTTGGCGTGTGAAGAAGGTGCTACTGGACTATGGGCAGTGCTGAGAACAGCCGTGAGCTTCAAGGAGGCAATGCTTGTGAAATGGTGATGTTTTTCTTTAACTTGTGCTCTTTCTTCCTCATCACTAGGGGACATGAGTCTTGGTTTGGGAATCTATGCTCACTGGGTTTCACTCCATAGAAGCATCTCCAGTTACAACCTGCCCTTCCAAACCTAGGCTGCATTTAAACACAGTGCATATAAAGGACAGCTCAGCTCTTTACTGTTTGAGATTGGCCTTGAGTCAGCAGTAGTCACCTCAACCTATGAACTAGCTTACTAAGAATATTTTCTCATCCCCAAATTAAAAGCCATCCTTTTAAAACCTTGAGTTTTGTATTTATTTCGGTATAAAGCCTACCACCCTACAGTTTGTTCTTAAGGCTACCCTTTCAGCCCTTAGCAAGAATTACTGACCCCTGTGTTAGGCACTAATTTCAATCAGTAATTTATTATAAAAGAAGACTACAGCCAGGCGCAGTGACACATGGGAGGCAGAGGCAGGTCGATCTCTGTGAGACTGAGGCCAGCCTAGTCTACATAGAGTTCTGGCCAGTTGGGGCTACAGGGAGACCCTGTCTCAAAAACAAAGAAATCAAATCGCTACACATGTTATTGAGTTATCATTTCCAAGAGTTTACTTTTAAAAGTATGTTCCGGCTTGAAGAAAAAGTTTACTAAACAAACATATCTTTTACACAACCACCTTGTCTTCCCTTTCCTGTTTCCTCAGTTTTTCCTTCGAGATTTTTTTTTTTTTAATTTATGGGGTGTGTGTGTGTGTGTGTGTGTGTACATGTGCACACACGCGTGCATGCACATGTGCGCACATATGCATGGGTGTGGAGGCCAGAGTTCATGATCGTGTATCTTCCTCTACCAAGTTTCATCTTATTTTCTTGAGACAGTGCTTCTCAGTGAAACCTGGAGCTCAGGGATTAGGCAGGACTAACTGGCTTGCAAGCCCCAGGAATCCTCCTGTCTCTACCTCCCCAGTGCTAGGATTACAGGCATGCAACACCACACCTGGCTTTTTTACAGAGATGCTAGGAATCCAGACTCAGGACCTCATGCTTGAGTGGTTAAGACTGAGCCACCTCCCCAGCCCTAGGCATAACTTTCCTAGTCTCCTGACTCCTGACGTGTGCCTTGTCTACTCTACTGAAATGATTTCTCAAAAGACTCTGATTAGTCACATCTGAGTGGAGTCAGTTCTCTCTCAGGACCCACGCTGTCTGACTCCTCTGGAGCTCATTACTTCCATCACAGAGAAACCTGTTAAGATTTGATGCTGCATTTCCTACAGCTCTCCTACTTTATACCTTGTCTCTGGTCTTCGTTTAGCTTACCCCCACCTATGATATGATGATGATGATGATGATGATGATGATGATGATAACCTTAAGCACAGCAGCTAATATTCACAAATGCTTGTCAGGGACCTAGAAATGCTTGAACCTTCAACCACTACTCCACTATTGCATTCCATGACTACTTGGTGGACTGGGGCTTTTAAAAGCAACCACTATTCCATTCCATCCCACTTTAGCCCCATTTCACAGATGCAGAAACTAAGAGGAGGTTAACTCATCCAAGGTAACATAGGTTGTAAATGACAGAGTTGCAATTCAGTCTTAGCCAAGCTGGCCCCCAAAGCCCTTCAAACCACTCTTCCATGCTGCCACACTGGAAACCAAGATTCTCATCTTTGACCTTGGAACCCCAATTTTTCTCACTATTTTAATCACATTAAAATGAATGACTGAAAGTTCCAATACTCAGCCTTCCCAGTCCAATTCATTCTTCAAATATGCACTGAAGCCCCATTTGGGCACAGCACAATGGTGGACCTGGGAGGAATACAAAATCCAACATTGTTCATGTCTTTAAGACAGCAGTGAGGACAAGTGACTGGTGTGTGCGTGTGTGAGAGAGAGAGCATGCACATGTCAGTAGAAGTGAAAATAATTCACACCCTCAGAACTTCTTCATTCATAAAAAGGTATGAAGGGACATAGCATTACTTAAGCTAGATTTTGGAAGATGTATAGATGTAGGTTTTTATGAAAAAGGAATGGAATTCTAGCCTATGGTAACAATCAGGAACAGGTGCACATAGAGAACAGAAAGCCCATTCAAACAGGCTGGAGTTACAAGCAGTGACTATCCATCCTGATTTGCCTAAAACAGTATTGCCTTATCCTTGCTTCCTTCCCCAACATAATTATTACTAAGGCTCCTTTCACACCTAAGTGTTCCATTGGAAAATTATATGGTCTCCCTAAGTGCAGGGTATAATCAGGAAGTAGGAGGAAACTAGTCTAGAAAGATAAAACTGCATAGTGGCCCAAGGAAGACCTGTGCCAAAGAATTCAGACTCTTTTATAAACACTGAGACATCATTAAAGGTTTAATAGCATGTATTATAAGAGGATCAGGCAGCATTTACACTCACAGAGAGGTACAAATATTAGCTGTAAGGGTTTTGCAATAATTCTGGAAACTTAATGATGACCTGGATCATGAAAGTGGCTGTTAAGAGATGATGAAGGAGATAAATGGAAAGACACTATAACTTGGCCAAGACGTTGGCAACATTGTAAAATAAACACATAGCGAATATTTTTGGCTTTATAGATCATATGACCTCTGTCATAAGTATATTCAACTGAATAATTCTGTCTCTGTGGCTGAAAGTATCGGTATGTATAATGTAAGTGAAAAAATGAGCTTGTGTTCCAATAAAACTTTATGATGATCCTGAAATTAGAATTTCATATAAATTTAATGTACATGAAATATTGTTATTATTAGATTAATTTCAACAACTTAAAATGGAAAATGAAACATTAATAGCACATGGGCCACACAAAGGTAGTTGGTAGGCCAGAAGCCAGCATTAGGTATGCTGATCCCTGCCTAGCTAGAGCCTGTACTCAGACCTACTAATCACATCAGTGATTCTGTCCTTAACTAAGAATCCTGTCATAGGATAGTCCCAGTATTATAAAATCACCAGTTTTAATTCTTGGCAAGAACTTCAAAGTACCTTGGGAAATGGAACCCTATTTGAGATAGGTCGACTGAGAAAAAGTGATTCATCTTGTCAATCTTCAAAATATGCCCTCATTTAGATATGTTTACTTTGCGACAGCTTCATAAATTATGTTGCAGTGTTTTACACTAAAAGTGAATGTACAATTGTTCAGAAGCAATTGCTTTAGCAATAAAGAAACAGGTGATTCAAAGGACATGCTTTGCAGGTTATGTACGACTTTCATTATATTATACATAGAACATCCATGTAGATTATAAAACCAAATACCTTTTTCTATAAACGCCACCATGAAACTATGCCTTGAAATTAGCATTCACTTGGCAAGGCAGGAACAGAGAGGGTTGATAGGTGAGTGATGTACATGCAAAATGTATTTACTGAGGCTCCTTCTCTATTTTAGAATCTTAAGTACTTGCAACACATGCAGCATGACCGTCTTGCTACTGCTTTCTACTTCTGTCCAGTATTCAACCACATACACTCACATGCTCCTTCCCCATTCTGTTTTTCAAATTAACATTCCTTGGACTTTGCTTCTTCCCTTCCTTAAATGTGTGAAACGTAATGTACATCTGACTCTAGTATTAAAGTCATAAAAAGATGGGCAAACTGCAGTGTAAAGTCAAGCCTAAAACTTAAGTTTTTCTTCCATTTCCAAAAAACAGCATGAAATTTAAACAATAACACAATGTCAAGTAATAAAATATGGACGTGGAACTAGAATTACTACAATCCAAAGCTTACCTTTAATAATTAAATATTCAGTTACCACATCGGGTTACTCAGAGGTTTTCCTTAGTCTAAATCCTCACTGCACAGCTTTGAGCAACATTTAACTCCCACTGCACGAGGAATCTAACTTTACAGGAGATGAGCTGGTGATGTTTGAGGGCAGAGAGAAAGGTTAATAATACCTCTAATAAATTTAAAGGGAACACTTCTCAAGGGAAATGAAATCTGGTACTTAATTCCTTAGAGTTTCAGGTATCTTAACAAAATATGCCTTCTCCAAATCAAGTTCAAAATTAAAAAATCAAACCTGCATCTAAAGATACTTAGTATTCTGTTGTCTATCTCTTTCCCTAAAGGTTTACACGGTCACTTTTCCATTTGTATCTGCAGTTCTAGAACATCCATTTATCAAGAGACACTATCACTCATGGGTGTTTTTCAGGCACTAAAACCCTCTCATTCTCTAATCTTCCAACTACTAACATCCCCTATTACTACCTGTTGCAAGGGCAGCAAACAATAGCAGGTAGAGTACTATTCACAGAGAAGAGACACACAGGTATAGTTCTGAGCATTGACTTTGTCTGGGCCTTGCTGCTTGTTCCAGCCTACTTGGT
Organism: Nannospalax galili; assembly: GCF_000622305.1. Taxonomy (NCBI): domain Eukaryota; kingdom Metazoa; phylum Chordata; class Mammalia; order Rodentia; family Spalacidae; genus Nannospalax; species Nannospalax galili. The sequence continues at coordinate 131,957 of NW_008359625.1, read as the reverse complement.
ATCACCACTCTGCACAACACCTACTAAAGAGTCTTCTAGCTCTGGCTACTTCCCGGGTGGTAGATTTGTCAACACAAACTGTATCTACCAAACCCTAAGAGTTCAAAGTCAAAAAACCTGGGCAGAAGTCCAGATCTGTGGCTTATTGACAGTCTAGTCATGAATACATTAAATTCTTTGAAGCTTAGGTTCCATGTCCGTAAGGATAAGAGTAACAAAACCATTATTCTCTTAGGGACTCTTAGGAATATTAAATGAATTATGGTAGAGACTACCAAACAATGAGAGGTAGAATGAAATAGGCTTTAATTAACCTATGAAGAGTGGCCTAGATCTCAGGCCCATCAAAGTGACCCTGACTGACTAGTGAATATTAGCAAAACCTGGGAATAAAGTAAAGTGGGAAGAAAGGCTAGAGAGGAGAAATTTAAATAGCAGAAAGAAACTGCAATCAATGTGGGTGAAAGGGGGCCGAGTACAGGATACCGTCCTAGAAGCATACAAGTACTGTTATGTTCTGTAATCCAAATTTGCTAATAAAGTGCTCAGTGAAGTATTTTTATCACTATATCTTTTATTACATGCATGTGTGTGAATCACCATATTTTTAAGTAAAAGGGTTTTGTTATTAATATTTTTTGAGCCAGAGTCTCACTATGTAGCCCAGGCTGACTTCAAATTTGCAGCAATCCTCCTGCCTCGGCCTGTGAGTCCTAGGATTATAGGAGTGTGTCATCATGTTCAGATGTTATTAATGCTTTTTGTTCTGTTTCTCTATATAAACATCTCCTCACATTTTATTTCAACTCCAAGAATGTTCAAGAAGCTATTAAGTGCAAACATTCTGTTCCCCAGGCACCAGACACACAAAGATGAATTTACCCATGAATTTAGATGTATCAATCACTACTTCAAGTTGAACAGCCCTATTAATCTCAACCAATCATAGAAGATAAAGAGGGAGACAAAATAATTCACCCAAACACTAAAAGTGATTACCTCAGAGTGATGAGATTAAGAATGATATTTTCTGCTACATTATATTCTATATGCTCCAACTTTTTTTTTAAACCATGATCTGCTTGGTTTAATTCAGTTTAAACTGGGGGCATAAAAGAACATGTCCTTTAAGCTGGGAACTTTTATACAGGCGATAGAGTTTATTGCAACGAGATTCTGCCTGTGGACTTGTAGGGGAAATTAATCATCTTTTAAGTAGATGTTAATAAGGACACAGCCTCAGAAATAATCTAACGCAACTTCTGCTTTTTTTAAAGGTATGAAAATTAAAGAGTCAGAGTTGAAATCATTTGTTTAAGATCTCACAAACAGTAACGGTTTCAGGACAAAAATGAAAGTGTTATGGCTTCTAGTTCATCATCTGTTCACTATAGCATTTGAATTACACTTTAAAAATCCATCACCATCCTGGGAGCATCTACAGTGTGTGAGGTGCTACAGCAATATGAAGATGGGTACAATCTAGTCTCTGGACTCAGGAGAGAGTTTTAAAATAAAAAAAACAAACTGAAATGAGTCTTCTTTTATTATAGAAATCTTTAGTAACTACTGGTGAAATATAATATTTAGTTTTTAAAATTTCCCTTCTGAAGGGATCCACATTCAGTTAGTTAACATTCAAGGACCAGTCATGAGCTATAAATCCTAACTTGGAAGGGAAGGAGGGGAATGAAAGCTGGCAATCAATTATCCTTCAAAGTCTAATTGTGAACTTAATTACAATCAGGCATTTCTTTTGACCTCCTGTAGTGCAAACTCAGCTCCTATCCCTTAGAACACAGGGAATTAGACTTTTTTCTGTCTGTTTTTAATTTTCCTCTGAACCTGCGATTTGAGCCCTGAGCCCTCCTTTTCCTTCATGGCATTCAAGTGCTCTTCTATTAAACACTTTGAGGGCCAGGTCTGACATCACCCTTGGTAACAGCGCAGAGCAGCTTCCTACCCGGGATCTACCAGCTATTACTTTGCTGCACCTCACCGCACCTGACATGTCCTGCAGGGAGAGTTCAACCTCCCCCTGAACTTCGTATCCTTACCTTGGGACAGCATCGCTACTCAGGTCTCCCCTTCCGGAGACAGAACTGGCCGTCGGCGGTGCATTCTGGGACACGGGCCGTGGAGACGGACTTGGGGACCCATGGGGATCCCCGCTCCAGGGGGTGGAGCGGGCATCGGATCCCCACCAAATCCTACAGCCGGCGGGGGAAGCTAGGAACTGGCCCTAAGATAAAACGCCGCGTCATTTAAAGCAGGGAAACTGCCAACTATCACATTCTACAACAGAACCACTCACCTGCAGGGACCCCAGCAGCAGCAGTCGCTCCCCAGAGCCACTAGATAGCCCGTGCCTTGGAGGATTCATAGCTGCTGCCGGCATCTACGCTCTTTTCTAGCCCCAAGCCAGAAAGGGCAGGTCCTGGGGCGCTGTGTATTGGAGGACCGAGCTGTCACTCATCCGCGGTCCCGCCTGACCTACCGCTACCAGCCGAGGTCCTTTCCGTTTCGCAAAACCCTGGGGTAAGAAGCGAGGCTTTGATTGGCTTACCGAGGAGACGAACCTATGGCTGGACCAATAAAACGATAGCGTCGGAGCTGGGGGGCGGGCTTTGGCCTAGGGAGCTCGAGAAACAAACCCTGGAGCAGCGCCCGGGCGCTAGGGAAATTTCGGGCGGCCGGAACTGCCCAATGAGTTCTTGGAAGTTCTAGAAAGCGTCTGGTGTCAACAGGGAAGCACCTGCCTCGAGAACCGGGGTCGGCGGAACCTTGGGAGAGACGAGTTGGTATTTCTTTTAGTCAGGAGACATTTTCCGATACTCCTCAGGGATGGTCCAGGCAGCCCTCGGCAGAAGCAAGCTCCTTTGCCACGCATACTTTTAAGTCGTAAATCGAGATTAAAACGAAAGCCTTTAAAGCCCGATTTATAGGCGGTTGAGCATTCTTACTTTTTCCTGTATTTTATAAGGGAAAGAAAAACGCATAATAGAATGCCCTAAAAGTTCCTGAATGAGACCGGGCGGGTGGGGCGGGATGGAGGAGAATTGTAAACTTGAAAACTACAGTTTCTGAAGAGAGAAACCTATGAAAATACCAGCTGGTCACCTGAAGCTGGCACCGAGCCTGGAAGCTTCTAAGCAGGGTTAAACTACTACGCAAGGTTTGAAGCATGTGTGTGGATGGATGAGAAAGATAAAGAGTATGTTTGCCTGACCACATGGGACATATATACCTGTTCTTGGTTTTCTAGAAGCTGCCCTACCTAGTATTTAGTATCTTCTGAATTTTTTCCTAGTTCATCCGCATAGCAAGTCTTCATAGGTTTGTGACCAGTTAGTGGGTCCTCGGAACAATTATATATTTGGAAAGATAATCTTGCCACATTTTAAACTTATGTCACACACTATAAATTGATTCATTAAGATCTATCTTAGAGTGTGGTAACAGCTCCTGGGTTCTCAAAGAACACATGTTCTTTTCTGGGAGAGCAGAATCTAAAGCCTGGCAGCTCCCAGCAGGTGATAGGCCCTATGTAACAATAGTTGGATTTTAACTTGCACGAGGTTTAACCAGAGTTCTGGTGGAAACAGCTGAAGGAGGTAGTTTCCAGTCTTGACTGTTAAGAATGAAGCTTCTAAACCACACACTTGCAGCCAGCTCTTCCCTTTAATGGGGAAAATGAGGACAGGTTAAGCAGACAGCTTTCTCCTTAGTGATAAAGCAGCCATTTATAAGCATTAGAGGCAATCATACAACATTTGAAGCTTAGGGATACTTTCTTTAAATTTAAGGATGCCTGCTTGTTTGATTTAATTTGTTGTTGTTAATGGATACCTAATAATGCTAGCTTATCATATACAACTTTAGCAATTTGAAACACCTGCTTTTTAGAATTATTCACTAGAATGAATAACATTTGCATTTTGATATAGAAACAATTTTATCAGTGATTCTTTTTTAATTTTATTTTTATTATTTTTATTTTATGTGTATGAGAGTATTGCTTGCAGGCATGTAAGTGCACCTGTTGGCAATGCCGGCAGAGGTCAGAAGAACTGGAGTTTTGGACAGTTGTTGGCTGCTATGTGGGTGCTGGGAATCAAACCCAGGTCCTCTGCAATAGCAGTCGGTGCTCTTCACCTCTGAGTCATCTCTCTAGTCCTTATCAGTAATTCTCTTAAGTAGGAATTTAAAAGCAAATTTTAGGAGCAAGCTTGGTTTTCACAGATATTCAGAGGCTAACAGTGTCAGGAGTCACTATTATCCTATGGCAAGACTGTTTTTCATAGTTATCTGTGTAATAATATCATATCCTGGACCCTGTGTTCTGATCTGTGGATAAGCCGTTTCCCTTAGGAACTTTTAAAGAATGAGTTTGTGCTCACAAAGATTATCATGAACCCATTTGAGGCAAAGATGACCTTCAAGAATATTAGACTAATGCATATTTAACAGGGCCTTAGAAAGTAACCTATCTAGCTCCTTCTACAAGTAAACAAAGTGATTTGCTCAGAAGTATTTATTTAGTTGCTGAGGCTTGTAAAAGAAGCTAGTTCATAATTCTGGGAAAATGTTCTCTTGTTTCCTTCCTCTCATACCCCCTCCCAGTAATTTATTTTTAAAAAATTATCAAGGCTATTAATTTTTAAGTTATCTCCCATTAAGACCAGTCATTAGGAATTTAGTTCTGGGACTGGAGAGATCACTCAGTGGTTAAGTATGTATACTGCTTTACAGAGGACCTGAGTTCAATTCCCAGCACCCACTCATCAGGTGGCTTACAACTACTTGTAACTCCAGCTCTGAGGGATCTGGCACCCTCTTCTTTTCTCATTAGTACATAGACATGCACATACATCTATAATTAAAAAATAAATATTAAAATTAAAGATGAAGAATTTAATTCTGATATGGTATAGGTACTATGAAAATGTCTTGAGCCGGGCGTGGTGGTGCACTCCTTTAATCCCAGCACTCAGGAGGCAGAGGCAGGCGGATCTCTGTGAGTTCGAGGCCAGCCTGGTCTCCATTAGTGAATCCAGGCCAGCTGCAGCTACAGGGAGACCTTATCTCAAAAAGACCAAAAAAAAAAAGCCTGTCTCAGTTCATTTCTTCAACTTTTGATGTAGTCCCACTTTCAGCCAAGTAAATGGAAATAAATAATAGCCCGTCACCTCTGTCTTTGTCTTTGCTATGTGCATATATTGAAAAGTCAGTATTAACAATTATGTATCCTGAGGGTTATTCTAATAAGATGAATAAAATATTTTATGATAGTATACATGTCTGGTCAAAATAATTTCATGGCTATGTACAAAAAGGCCGTGACCTTTTACAGATAGGATCAAGCTGGCCCATAAAGCATAAATACATCTTCCACAGACCTAGACTGTTCTACTTTTATCTAGTTTGGCAGAACCATTGTCTCCCTTCAGTAAGCTCCAGAGTTTGTTAGTCCTATAACCAGATGCAGGACTGTCTCTTTATCTTAATGTTAGGACACTTGAACTGGCTGTTTACGGCTGGTAGTCAGTCTCCTACCAACCCTTTCTTTTTAAAAGTCAAATTGTGCTACCCTTAACCTAGTATATTGACCTACTAAGTTCAGGTTGCCCTTTACTGAAACTGAAAACTGGACATGCTCTTCATACTATACCCTATGTATTTCCAATACCCTAGCCTAATCTACTGTCACATTTTGGCGCATTTTTTTTTTCAACAGCCCCTAATAGGTCTCCCTGAGTCTATTTTTACTTTCTCTTAGGGAACAGGGTGATATTGGTAGAGTACCTTTGTGATTACATTACAAGTGACTCACACACACCCATACCTCTTCCTATATCTTACACAATCTTCTGCCTCAGCCACCCAAGTAGTGGGGTTACAGGCATGTGCTACCATACACAAGACTTTAGTTTTTTCTTTAACATTTATCTTTTTTCAGTTTACGTCATATATATACATGTATATGGAGTACAATGTGAGATATATATATATATTATATCATAATAAAATGGTAACATCCCCCTAAACATTTATCATTTCTTTGTGCTTGGAATCTTTAGACTCCTGTCTAATTCTTTATAAAATATAATGAGTGATTGTCAACTGTAGTTACCTTGGGGTGGTGTAGAGCACTAGACAAACGCTAACTATATTTTGGTAGCAGTTTCCCAACCCTTCTATATCCCATCACCCATTGCAAGATTTTAATAACCACTATTTTACTCTATACTTTGGTAAACTCAACTTTTTTAGCTTCCACATGTAAGTGAAAATTTGGGGTGTTAGTCTTTCTAGACCTGACTTGCTTATCTTGTATATATAATGTCCGCCAGTTCCATCCACTTAGCTCCCTTATTTTGAAGGTCAAAGTGAGTGAAAATTGCTTGAGTATAAAATCAAACCTTAGAATAAGAATTACCTATTTCAGGGGCTGGAGAGATGATTCAGTGGTTAAGAGTACTGGTTGCTCTTGCAGAGAACAGGGTTTGATTCCCAGCACCCACATGGTGGCTAACAACCATCCAGTTCCAGGTGAATCTGACACCCTCTTCTGATCTCCATGGACATTGCACAACACAACATGGTACACTTCCATGCAAGCAATACACTCATACATAAAAAATAAAAATAATATTGTTTAAAAAAATTTTAAAGTTACCTGTCTCAGACTGAATAGCAAATGCAGGTGTGTTATTGGGAACTAATAGTGATCTACAGGGGACAGCAGTACTGGTGGGTTCAGAGAAGTACAGCAGTGTAAGGGTAGGGTGTGGATGCTGGAACCAGTCTCCCTAGTTTCTAGTACTGACTGTTCTGTACTAAGCATACATTCTGGGACAACTTGTTTAACATCTTCCCTTTCTTTGATTATATAATGGGAATAATAGTTGTAATTACTTCATAGAGTTGTTATTTTATTAAAAGAAGCAAATACATGGGAAGAGCTCGATAAATTCTAGCTTTGAAAACTATCAGTATAAGGACTGGAAAAATGTCTCAGCAGTTAAGAGCACTAGTTGCTCTTGCAGAAGACCCGAGTTCAGTTCCCAGCACGTACATGGTGGTTCACAGCCATCACGTACGTGATCCAGGGGATCTAATACCCTCTTCTGACTTCTGTGGTATCAGGCATGCATGTGATGCACATACATGTAGGCAAACACTCATATACATAATATAAAAATAGATTTATAAAGTCTTTATATAAGAGACGCAGTACAATTTCTTCTGTATAGTATAAAACCAACCTTGTTGGTCTTTTCTTGTTTTCTTCTAGGGAAAAGCAAGTGTACCTTGTAGGACCTTGGAGGCCTTCCAGGGTAGTAAAAGGCTGGTCCTAGCAGATAAGGTTTTGGGGGCTGTGCTAGGTAGAGAAAGGCATGTGATTATTTAGTCAGTGTAAGTTTTGGGCCACAGACACTAGTTGATTGAGAAAACAAGCCTTAAGAACTTGAAAAATTTATGGTAAGATAAACATTTTAAAGAAATCTAGAACATCACTTAAAAAGTCACAACAGACAAAAAAAGATAATATGATGAAATCATCTTAAGCTCTTTTAGCATAAAATATTCTTTCTTTGGGAATAAGCACTTGGGAGTCTACCTACAGTACCAGGCAGCACTCTTTTTATTATAGTTTTTATTTAATTTGGTCTTTGATAATTTCATATATGTATATAACCCATGCTGGTTATCTCTCTTTTTTTTGCATATAGAATTTTTTTTTCTAGATAACCCACCAATGCCAATCTGCAGGTAGCACTCTTGTTAAAACAGTGTTCTCTTCTGGCTTTGAGAGCTGTTCCTATAGCTACTGCTTCTAGGGGCTTTTGTATTCCAGAGAGAAGCAATTTTGCCTACTGATCTGTGACTCCAACATGAGGCAGTCAAGCTCATTCACAGAGTCCTTAAAAATTTGGGAAATCCTCAGAGTCCTTAAAAATTTGGGAAATAGCCTGATTTCACTGATAACTAAGTGTTCAAGGAAGGAAATGTGAGAGTACATAATTCATTACCAGACTTGCATCCTCAGTCAGAGCTGACATCTGAGTTTTGGTCTCTTTATGCTGGATGAGTGCCCTAAGTATTCTCTGACATGATCTCAGACACAAGAAATAGTTAAATCTCTTGGCCACCACTTGGCAAGTGAAATTTAGCAAGAGAAGGGAAGTTATGCTCAGACATGTCCTTCCTTTGTTTTGTTTTTGTTTTGAGACAAAGTCTCGTGATAGCCCCACCTGGAACTCACCATGTAGACGAGGCTGGCCTCTATCTCACAGAGATCCACCTGTCTCTGCCTCCTGAGTCCAAGATTTAAAGGTGTGTGTCACCACACAAGGCCCGGTACATGCTTCTTATACTATGATTTATGAAGTGGAGCAAAGGCAAAGGCTCCGAAGTGAAATGATTGTAGCAAACGTGATGTACTAAGATTTTGATTGTTGTGATCCACAGTCACTCTGACAGCTGAATCAAGGAGCTACGATGCCCAAGGACCTACATTCTTTGCTAATGAAACGCTAAGCAAGTACACAAAGGCCAGGCATCTATGCTTCACTAGAGATTTTCCTCTGTGAAGAAATCTGTTCAGGACTCAGGAAAGGATCTGTGCTCTCTACTCCAAACTCATTGTATTAGGCAAAACAGGTATAGGCCAGCCTCACACAAAGCACTGTGCAAATGCTTTCTGTGTGTATGAGGAGATAAATGTGTGTTCTTTTTGAAATTAGTCTATTTATGCTTTATCTCATCCACGCCTTTCTAAAATGGGAGAGGGAAAGAAGAGGTAAAGGAAAGAAACAAGACCTTAAGAAATGTTCAAGATTTGATCTCAGTCAGCAAGTCAAACCAGTAAGTAAACAACTTCATTGGAATATCACCTAATTTTTAAGAACTTGTGTTAGAAATTTTGAAGAAATTAAATATTTTTAGTCACTACATAAGGAAGTTACTTGGTCTTGATGCTCAAGGAAGTACCCTCTGGCATTCTAATTAGCTATTCTTATAACTTACTATCAGTGATCCAAAAGGGAATATTTAATGTAATGTATCGTTTGTCATCTGTAGTTAAAGGCTAGGTGCAGATAAAAAATCATGGTTTTAGAAACTTATAGCACTCTTGAGAGTCATGTGTATTTTGTTTATTGAAGAGATGCACCATAAAAATCATGGGTATGGGAGAATCTTTGCCTTTGATGGCTTATAAAATAGTGGATGAAGTTTCTGTATACTCTTAAAAGGAAATAGGGCATAATAGTTATTAATACTGTTTAATGACCATTGGCTTTGTAGAATCAGGCAGATGTGAACAAATTCCTGCTCTGCAGTTTACTAGTTGTGGCTAATCCTCAGGGTTCTCATATGAAATAAGAGTAATACTCTAACTTTGGGTTCTTGATGGATAATGTTTTTAATTTATTTATTTTTTATGTGTATGTGTTATGTGGATGTTCACCCATGTCATGCACTGCCTGCGAGGCCAGAAGAGGGAGTCAGATTCCCTGGAACTGGAGTTACGGACGGTTGTTAGCTGCCACGTGGGTTCTGGGATTCAAACCTGGGTCCTCTGCAAGAGCAATCAGTGCTCTTAACTGCTGAGCCATCTCTCCAGCCCCCTGGATAATGTTTTTAAAGAACTTACTATGTAACAGTGTTGAGGATGAGATTGTTCCCTTTCTCTCACAGGGATGCCTAGTGAGTATTAAGTCATATGCAAAGTCCACCAGCTCCTGTCAGCTACATCATTGAGTACAGTAAGAGTAGCCATAGCTTCTTCTGACTTCCTTTCCTTAGAAATTGGCTCTGCTGTCCCCTCTGATTACTGTGCCATTTCCTGCCAGGCACCTGTATCAAGTTGTTTTGCCTGGATACCCAATTTTTCCATTTTACACATCCTGTTCTTTCTACCGGAAATGTGTGTGTGTGGGGTGTGTGTGTGTGTGTGTGTGTGTGTGTGTGTGTGTGTGTGTGTGTGTGTGTATGCATGCATGCATATGGGATGGGGTTCATTTACCTGTGCAGGCTGTTATGGAAGCCAGACATCTTCCTCAGTTGTGTCTCCTTAGTTTTTTTGGAGACTGGAACTCACGGTTTCTGCTAGACTGGTTAGCCATCAAGCCCCTAGGATCTGCCTGTTTCCATCCCCCAGTACTGGAGTTACAGATGTGTGCCACCGTGCCTAGTCGTCATATGGGTGCTAGGGATCCACACTCATGCTTGTGTGCTCATGCTTGTGTGTGCAACAGCCACTGTACCCCCTGAGCCATCTCCACAGCTCTGAAATGTGTTCCTTTTGTTTTGGATTGGCTTGGTTTGATTTTTTGAGGCAAATTCTCCCTGTAGCCCCAGTTGGCCTGGAACTTGCTATGTAGACCAGGCTGGCCTTGATCTCACAAAGATCTGCCCCTGAGTGCTGGGATTAAAGATATGTGCCACCGTGCCAAGCTTGAAATGTGTTTTTTAACCCTCTTCACTGAACTAATCCTTAATTATTCTTTCGACTATTTTATGTTTTTTAAAGCTCTGATTTTTATTTTATGTGTATGAGTGTGTTGCTTACATGTGTTTAAGTGCACCTATGTTGTCCAGTGCCCACAGAGGTCAGAAGATGGTGTTGGACCCCTGGAACTGGAGTTAGGGATGGCTGTTAGCTGCCATATGGATGCTGGGAATTGAACCCAGATTCTCTACAAAAGCAGTCAGCGCTTTTAACTGCTGAGCCATCTCTCCAGCCTCTCTTGATTATTTTAAAATTATGTAATATTCCAAATTAAAATTAGAGAGTATTATATAAAATTCAGCTTTGTCACATCATAACATTCTGCCATACGTCATAACTTTTAATTTAGACAAATCTGTTAGTTTACCCTTGGTTTCAGGGTAAAGTGTGATGGAGTGGGAACTAGATTCAGCCTTCCATTTGTAGCACACTCAGTAATGGGACATTTTCCTCAAGTTCATTGTCAGAGGAGTGTCGAGGGCATTATGTAGAGCTGATATCATCATCCATAACTTGAGATTAAGTGACTCATTTTATGGACACATTCTCTGTCTCCACTCCCAAAGCAGTAAGTGTTCATTTGTGGTTTTGAATTTTGAAGTATAAAGTTGCTATGGTTAGTCCATCTTAAATACCTCAAAGACCCTGCTTATCCATCAGTGTTTTCTCTTGTAAAGTTGGACAGAATCAAATAGTAGGTATAGTAACATAGTAAGTCCTTTTTAGATTATAAGTGTGTGTGTCACTTTGCTTGTTTGCTTGTCATTACAGGAAAATACTGGGGCTTGGCGATGGTTTAGCCAATAAAGTTTCTGCTGCACAAGCTGAGGACCTGAGTTGAGGTTCTGGGCACCCATGCATGTAAAAGCAGGGTGTGGCAGTGTGTATCTGTAACCTCAATGCTAGGGGAGCAAAGTCAGGGAGATCTTGAAACTCATTGGCCAGCTGGCCTACTTGAGTCAGTGAGCTTCAGGTTCAATGAGAGACATTGTCCCCCTCCCCCCAAAATAAGGTGGAGAACAATTGAAGAAGATACCCAGCATTGATTTGGCCTCCGTATACATGGTACACACAAACATGTATTTATGCTATACACATGTAGATGTATACTGGACTACTCAACATTGACCTCTGGCCTCTATACACATGGTGCACACAAACGTGTATACTATATATATGCAGATGTGTACTGGACTAGTCAACATTGACCTCTGGCCTCCATACACATGGTGCACACAAATTTGTATATATACTATACACATGCAGATGTGTGCTGGACTACTCAACGTTGACCTTTGGCCTCCATACACATGGTACACACAAACATGTATGTGTACCATACACACAGATGTATACTTACTGAACAATCAACATGCTTTGTCATTCTTCCCTTTAGCATTTTGGTCTTTCTCTTCAGTCTGTCCCCAACACCCACCCCCCTCTTTTTTTTGGTTTCATTCTAGCCCAAGCTGGCCTAGAACTTGGGGAAGTGCTCCTCCTTCACCCAACCAAGTGCTGGGATTACAGGCATGGACCCTCACACTTGGGTCCAGTCTGTCTTTTTGTTAGAAGGACTCCAGGCCTCTTTAGTTCCTATGTGTCTTGTCTCATTGTAATCATGCACCCTCCATTCAGCCACAGTGTTTGCTGCGGAGCTTCACCATTTCAATGATGTACTTTCCTTGTGCATCGTTCACTCCCTTATGGAATGAGTTTCCCAGTATTTCTGTTTTTAGCTATGGCCACTATTTTACCAGGTAACAGTCACATCTGTAGTCCTGTGGTAAAGCTCAGGGGTTGCAGGCTTCATTGAGCCTTTCAGGAGCTCTCCAGAGACTCTGGTTGACACTCTTTAGAACTTGAGCTACTGTTTTCTGATAAGACTTGTTTTTCTTCTATTTCTTGAGCTTTAATCCCTCCATTTTTCTTATCTTCATCACCAGCATTTATTTCAGAATTAAAAGTCACTGTTGGTTCTTTTGATACCTTTTTCCATGCCTTTTCTCTTGGACCTTTCTTTTGAATAGTGATCGACAACTCCTGCTGCCCTTCCTTTTCCCCCTCTTCATTCTGTTTCCTGTTCTTAAATGGAAGCTGAATTGGCAGTGTGTGTGCATCTGAATCCAGCTTGGCGTTTGAAGGAGGCTGCATGTTTTGGGAGCTCTCCGTAGGCTTTCTCCTTGTCCATGAGGGTAAGCCTCAGCTTGCCTTCAGTGTGGTGGTTAGCGTAACTGTTGTGGTGGGTGAAGAAAAAGGCAGAAGAAAGCAAGGTGTCCCAGAGGGCACCCTTGCTTTTGGAGGAGGAGCAGTGGATGCTGTTTTATAATTACAGATGAAATGGAAATAGGTAGAAACTGTGTAATTTATTAATCAAAGGGATGAGCCATAGTATAAAATCTTCCCTAAAAAGAAAATAATAATAGGGGAAAAAAGCTGGCCCAAATGATTTTATATGTGAGGATCAAGGGGCACAATTACTCGCAGTGCTTGGTGTTTCCTTCCATGTAGAAAAAAAATCTATTAATGTAACATGATTAGACTCTTTCTGCCTGCTTAGGTTTAGGAGAATAGGAACATGTATGCAGTCAGAGGGGAGGAGCAAACTTTTAAGTGTATCTGGTTCAGCCTCTCATTTGGAATTGTATGTTCATGTGGTGATGTTAGCACCTCCTCCTCTTGTAGGTTAGACTCAGGGTGGGTGGTGTGTATGCTAAGTGGAAAGCCTATCTGAGGACGGTATTAAGTCTGAGGACGGTATTAAGTCTGAGAATGGTATTAAGAAGCTTGTTGATGCTTCACCCTTGAGCCAAGCAATCTGACAACCTTATCAGAAATAAAGCCGATAAGTCTGATCACTACCCTCGTGACTTAGTTATCTTTTTTTTTTTTTTCTGTCTTTTTGAAGCAGGGTCTCCCTGTAGCCCCAGCTGTCCTAGAACTCACTATGTAGAACAGGCTGGCCTTGAACTTACAGAGATCCACCTGCCTCTGCCTCCCAAGTGCTGAGACTACAGGTGTGTGCCAGCATGCCCAGCTAACTTAGTTATCATTTTATAGCTTTGGAATGGTAATTTTTTGGGGGGGAGGGGATTTTGAACTCAATTTATACTATCAGGAAAAATTGCCAGAATATGAGAGAGCTTGCATGTATTCTTTAACCAGCTTCTCTTAACATTAACATCTTATCATAGCCGTACCTACCACAATAGTCAGAGGCAGGAAATGAACATTAACTGAAGACTTTATTTAAATGCTGCCACTGACTTCCCACAGAAGTCCTTTTCCTGTTCTTTGATCTTATCCAGGCCCTCAGATGGCATTTGGTTTGTTGATTGCTCTTGGTCCCCTGCAGCCCATAAGTGTTCCTTTATCTTTTCTTATCTTTTACAACCTTGATAATATTTGAGGTGCAAAAAATATTTTGTCAAACTTCTCTCAATTTTGAGTTGATGTTATCCCATGACTGAAGTTATACATGTTAGCTGAGCACACCATGAACTGATGTAGTATCCTCAATGCATCATGTCATGTGACCACATGCTAACATGTCTTCTTACTGGTGGTGCTAACTTTAGTCATGGGTTAATGTGCTTTCTGCCAAGTTTCTTCCCTGTAAAATCAGTTTCTTTATAATTAATGAATATCTTCACAACTACTTTAAAATAGTTCCAATTTTGTTTCTTATGCTTTCGCCTATTAATTTTAGCATCTATTAATAGAAATTGCCAATTTTTATAAATAGTAATGGTTTTTCTCTTTCATATTTATTAAAATTCTGCCACAAGGAAGAACTAGCACATCTCTTTTATTTATTTAGTTAGTTAGCTAGTTAGTTAGTTATGCTCTTTATGCATGTAGAGGGCAGAAGTGGAAGTCCAGTGTCTTCTATCTCTCTCCCTCTTGTTTTTTGTTACAGAGTCTCTCACTAAACCTGAAACTCACTGATTCAGCTAGATGAGCTGGCCCACAAGCCCAGGGATCCTCCTGCCTCCACCGCCCCAGTGCAGGGATTACTGGCCTGTACCACTGGGCCCAGCTTTTTCCATGCTGGGGATCCAAACTCAGGTCTTCATACTTGTATAGCAAACCCTTTACTGACTGAACCATCTCCCCAGCCCCACGTACTTCTCTTTAATCAATTGCTTATCAGTGTGAACTCCTGGATATTTATTGTATTTTATGGACTATAATTTAGTACTTTTGTTACTCTGAATTTCTAGATTTTGAAATTTATTGTATTTTGTCATTTCATAACTTAATACTTTTGCTGCTCTTGTTTTTCTAGAAAGTCCTTTGAGTTGACATCTGTGTTTTTGTTTCTTGGAACATATATAACCTGTTCCTTGTATATTCTTTGTGCTAGCCCTATAATCAAATATTTCTTTAAGAAGTACTTGTTCTTTTGATTGCAAGATAGTTTTTAAAAACCAAGATGTGAACCAAGATCTGGAAAACAATTTAGTATTAACTGGTGAAGTTGTAGATAGCTTTATTCCACAAAATGGTCATTTTACTGCTGTGTGGAATAATGTCTTGGAGAAACTTCTGCTTATGTGCAACAGGAGTCATATGTGGTTTGTTCATAATAGCACAAAACTGAGAATAATCCAGATGCCTATCAGTAAGAAAACGTGAATGAAGTTTGGTATCATTATGGGATGGAGCACTCTAAATCAGGAAGAACAGATGAACTATGTATCTCGGCATATCAACATGGATGAATACAGTGATTCCATTAATATAAGATCCAATAATCTAAACAGACTGTATATTGATAAAGATGTCTAAGTGATAAGAAAGGGAGCAGTGACTACAAAGTTCAGGATTGTGACGACAGGCTTGCTACCATAGTGGGAATTCATTTTACTTACACATGCATACAAAATATTATATAATTAGGAAGGAAAAGATGGATAGGGGAGAGAAGCCATGAGGAAGGGAAAGAAAATTTTAAAAGGAAAGGAAAAGGGGCAGAAAGAAGATGGGCAGCAGGGACAAGGTAGGGGACAAAAGACGTTCCTGTAATGATATCCTAAGATCTGGGTGGGCTTTAGATTCCGACACACACCTATTTGTGTGGTTTTCAATGAGTCACTGAATGTCTTGGAGCCTCAGTTTCACAATTAAATAGATATGATGCACTCTGCTTTGTCTGCTTCTCGCTGTTACTGTGGGAATAAAGTGGAATATTTATACTTATAGCACTTGAAAAGCAATAGTGGGGGCTGAAATGGCTCAGCCATTAAGAACATTTGCTGCTCTCCCATCGGACCAGAGTTTGATTCCCAGCACCCATGTTGGGCTGCTCGATTTGCCTGTGACTTCAGCTCCAGGAAATCTGACACTGTCCTCTAGCCTCTGCAGGCACCTGCACAAATGTGGCTTATACACACATACATATACATCAAAAAATAAAGATGACTCTTTTTTTTTTAAAGTAATAGTGTTTTGTTTTTGTTTTGAGGCAGGCTGGCCTCAAACTCTTGTAGCTGAGGAAGACCTTGAACTGCTGATCCTCCTACCTCCACCTCCTGAGTGCTGGCATTATAGGGGTACACCACCTGTATGCTGTGTTTTATGCAGTGTGGGAGAATCATTCATGTTAGGAAAGTTCTCTATTGACCAGGTTATATCCCCAGCTTGTGTTGTAAAATATAAAGAGAAGAAAATTGATACTCAAATTCTTAACTTGCATCCCAATGCCAGAGTCTGTATATTTTGGTATTTATGTATGATTTCCTACTCAATGACTAGCTCACCCTGATCATTATTTTCTCAGTGACCAAGTAAAGCAGAAGGCACATATTCTGTTAAGCCTTTCCAAGAAGTAGTTGCACTTCTTACATCCTTTGGAGAAGAGTGACTTAACTAGAACATTCTGAAGTCTCAGGTTGCAGAACCTGAGGGCTTTCCTTGCTTTGGAAGAACAATATTGCGCTGCTGTCTTGTGGTCAGAGGAGAAGGCACACATGAAGGACCTTGTCGATGGGGTTCAGTTTCAGCTGTGGGACAGGTTTGTGCCCATTGTGAGTAGTTAGAGTGGTCAGTATGTTGTTTACATCTGTAAGCAGTCCTCACCTATGTAAACATGCACACCTGCCCTTCACTGCTCCCCTGCTCCACCCAGCATAGCTTTATCTTTCCTGTATGCACCGTCACACCTCCCTGGCTTCCCCCTGCTACTGGGAAAGGCAATGAGGATGCCCTGTGTAGGTTCTCTTTAATGGCTAACATTTCAGAAAATGCCTGCACACCTGCTGATCAAATAGGAGTTCATGGTGCTGTAAGCAAATCCTCAACCATGTGGCACACTTCATAGACACACCATTAAAGAACTCCAACCCTACTGAGCCCCACCCTGAAAGGAGGCAGATACAGAGATAGTGTGCAATGAGTCATGGCTGCTTTCAGACCAAATACAAATCAAAGATGCCCGTCTTTCACAATTTCAGATCACAGCCTGGTTACTTTATATATATGAATGGTTCTCTTTTGTCATCATATCTTTAATCTTTACATCTGTCTTAGCCACCCTGATCTGATTTTGATGTACAAATCAGCTCTTTATTGACCTCAAACTTAAACTGTGTTTCCTGTTTACTCCTAGGCAGTATTTATTTTTAGGAACTGAGGTTAATAGTTGGGCCATTATATACACAAAATACTGTGTCCTTATTGTATGAATTATCTTGTTTAAACAATATGTGATTGTGGGTTTCTATCATAGAGAATGTGTGCTGATTTCAACAAACAAGACTGTCTGAAGTCATCAGTTTTGTGAAAGGGAAAGAAGAAAAACAATGAATAGAGCATTTTCCTCTTTGATATGCAGTGTCACATACTTGAACAATTCGTATAGAGTTCATTCTGTAGTGTAACATGGAGTAATACACAACATGACCAGAAGTTAGGAGACTTTGATCTACTCCCACAATCTAATGTTCTCACCATGTGACATCAGAATGAATAGCTTAAAACTGAGGTCCAAGATTTTTTTTTTTTTTGCCTAAAATTGTCAACAATATGAGCTGTACAATCTTAGCATTGCAATTTC
This sequence comes from Nannospalax galili, assembly GCF_000622305.1. NCBI lineage: Eukaryota > Metazoa > Chordata > Mammalia > Rodentia > Spalacidae > Nannospalax > Nannospalax galili. The sequence continues at coordinate 114,384 of NW_008359625.1, read as the reverse complement.
AGATGCCCCAAAATAATTAGGCACTTGTTTTCTGATCAGGTCGATAGGAAAGAAACAGATCCTTACTCTCAAGAAGCTTGTCATTTCCTGGGATATTACTTATGTAGTTAGATTATAGGTGATGTTTTCTCTTCTTCCATTACTTAGAGTGAGCTTTGGTCAAGCTCTCAGCCCCATTTATAACCACCTCATCTCCATCTATTCTTCTTTCTTTGTTTTAGCTCTTGAAAAAGAAAGCACGAATGATCATGATTCAGAAACCCAAATCCTGGGCTGGCAAGACAGTTCAGTGGGTAAAGGCACTTGCAGCCAAACTCAAAGACCTGAGCTCAGTCCACAGAACCAACATGGTGGAAGGAGAGAATTGACCCCTGCAAGTTGTTTTCTGACCTATATGTCTGTATGCATGTACATACACACACACACTCAAAGACCTAACATAGAAGAAGCCCTGTTGTTTGACACATGTATGTGGCTTATTGTTTACTTCTCACTTCCTCTTTTTTTCCTCCAAAATCACAACCTTCAAATGATACAGATGAAAATATTTTTACACCTTTCACTGTTGTATGATATACAAGATATACAGTATGATATACAAGATAGGATTGCTACATCTAGAACTATGGTAAATTTCAAATATAAATTTTAATGCATTGCTGGCAGAGAGGTTTTTTTTTTTTAATTCTGACATCAAATGCATGATGTCTTTTCCATATCACTTTCCAGCTCTCTGGACACTAAAATGGATGTTAAGTAATTCAATTGCATTCTGATACTAACAACCCAAGTTTCATACAGAGCTCACAGGATAAAGCCTCAGCTCTGCAAGATTGTACAACTACCCACACAATTCTTCATACAACAATCCTAAACCCCTAGGCTGCCCTTTCTTCAACTGACCAACTAAAAAGTAGAGAGAGGTTCTCACTGGGCATGGTGGCAAATGCTGTAATTTCAGTACTTGGGAAGCTGATGCAGGAATATTAGAAGTTCCACTCCAGGCTGGGCTATAGCAAGACCCTCTCTCAAGAAATAAATGACACCCCCACCCAAAAATTAGAGGTTCTCATGACCCCCCCTCCTCAGTTCTGGTTCTTTGCTGGAACATATCGCAGAACCCAGAAGCACACATATTATTACTGGTTTATTATCAAGGCTATAACTGAAGATGGTCCAATAGAAGAATTGCATAGAGCAGACTTCCACATCTCTGGGCATACCACCCTTACAGTATCTTAATGGCTCACCAATCTGAAAGCTCTGAAATCTGTTTAGGAGTTTTGTGGAGGTTTCATCTTTAGGCGTGGTCAAGGAAATCATTTGTCATTGGCCATCAATTTACTCTCCAGTCCTCCTCCTTTCCAGAGACTGGGGAGTGTTGCTAAATGTTCCAAGCTTCTGATAGAGTCTTGGTCTTTCTAGCCACCAGCTGCCATCCTGAAGTTATCTTGGGACCAACCAAGGGTCACAGGAGTAGAACAGAACTGTTCCTATTGCTTTATCATTTAGGAAATTCTGGGAGTTGCAGAAGCTGTCAGGAACCAGACACAAAGATCAAGTCTGTAGTATCACATGACTTAGAAGAAATAAGGAATTAACCTCTTATGCCCCAAATCAAAAAATTAGAACAGTTAAAACTAGCACAGTGAACAGTGTAAAGAAGTGAAAAGACTAGCATGCCTTATTGAAAATGCCAGTACTCACATCAGGATTTGAAAATTAAGCTTTGGGCTAGAGTTTTTTTGGTTTGGTTTTTTTTTTTTTTTTTTTTTAAAGAAAAAAGCAGAATGAGACTCTTTAAAACAGCATCTTTGAAGGGGACTAGAGTGGTCCTTGATCAGTAGTTCCCTGCTTGAATCCATGAAGAAACCAATGTAATTCTCTTAAAGACCTTTGGATTAAGGCCTACAGATTATATGTATATGTACATGTTATATGTATATGACTTAATAAGATTCTAACAAACAATATGAGTGGAAGTTAGGAGAAAGAAAAAGCCATATGTAATGTGGAAACAGTGTAAGCGTTCAGCAGTAAATGAGTGTGCAAAGAAATGTAAAGACACAAGATGAAGAGCTCACACATGCTACCACTTGGATGAGCCTCAAAATCATGGTAAGTGAAAAAAACTAGACACAAAAGGTCACATAGGGTACCACATTTCAGAAATCTGGTATTTCTGAAATGAAATAACCAGATAGACCAATCCAAGAGACAGCAGATTACTGGTTCCAGAGGCTGTGGAGGAGGAGGAATAGGAAATGATTGCTCAGTGGATATAAAGTGTCTTATTGAGGGGATTAAAAATGTCTAGATCTAGACCTAGTGATGGTTGTACAACATTGAATATTCTAAGTGCCACTGAATTGTGAGCCTTCAAAGAGTAAATGATGAATTTTATACTATGTGAATGTTACCCCAATAAAAAGTGTCCAGAGACAAAAAAAATTAGAAAACGTAAATAAGCTCAGGAATTGTGTACGAAGGTAAGAGACTGAAAACTACATTTCATTTGTGTGGTTTTACAAATGAGAGTTTGACGTTGTGGACAACATGAGTTGAAAAAAGATACTCAGAGGGGAACTGGAGAGATGGCTCAGCAGTTAAGGGTACTGGATGCTCTTGCAGAGGACCTGGGTTTGATTCCCAGCACCTACATGGTGGCTAACAGCCATCCATAACTCTGGTTCCAGGGGATTTGATTCCCTCTTCTGATCCCCAGTGGGCATTGCATGACACAGGTGCACCTACCTACTTGCAGGCAGTACATTCATACACATAAAATAATAAAATATTTTTTAAAAAGATACTCAGAGGGAAAGCATTTTAAGGTCTTGGTGAGATCTCATGAGAGCAATTGTTTTTCATTTTTTTTTTACTTTGATCTGTAGTAATATTTTACATTACTACTCGGCATGCACACATATGTACAAAAGTCAAAAATCTTACAGAATACTTCCCTAGCTATGTGTTTGGTCTATTGATATTTAAGTTCATTTTGAAATTAATTAGTCTATATTAATATTACTGAACAAGATGATAGGTCTTATTATGATTGTCTCCTACATGTATTCATGTAGGAAGCAATCACATCCCCCCTTGTCCCCCCTTCCTGCTGGCCCTCTTTCTTTTCTCAAATAAGGTCCCTTGTATTCTCATGTCTTTTCAAAATTCTACTGTATGAGAAAAAGAAGGGTGATGTTTGTCTTTCCGAGTCTAGCCTATTTTGTTTAACTTGATGATCATCAACTATCATCCTTTTTCCTGCAAATGACATGATTTTTCTTCTTTATGGAGGAATAATAATACTCCATTGTGTGTATACATACTGTTTTTAGTTTATTTATCTGTGGATGGGAATTTAGGCCAACTTCATAACTTGGGAGTTGTGAATAGTGCCATAGTAAATATTGGTACCCAGGCAACTCTATTGTAGTCTCTTAACTCCTTCAGGTGTGTAGCAGAATTTGTTTTTGTTATTGTTGTTTATTTGATAATACATTTTGTAACTAGGGTGAGATAGACTTTCAGTTTAGTTTTGATTTGCATTTCCACAATTGCTAAAGGTGCTGTGCTGGATAGCTTTAGTTGTCAATTTGACATACTTGGTAGAGGGAATCTCAATTGAGAAGTTGTCTCCATTGGATTACCCTGTGTCCATGACTGTAAGGCATTTTCTTGATTGTTGAGTGATGTGAGAGGACCCAACCCACTGTAGGTAGTGCTACCCTTGGCCAGATGGTCCTGTATTATATAAGAAAGCAGGCTGAGCATGGGCCAGGGAGGCAAGCCAGTAAGCAGCCTCCTCCATGGTCTGTGCTTCAGGTTCCTGCCCTCAGTTCCCACCTCGGCCTCCCTTGATGATGAACTGTGCTGTAAGCCAAATAAACCCTTTCCTCCCCAAATTTGTTTTGGCCAGTGTTTTTATCACAGCAATTGAAGGCAAACTAGGACCAATGCTAAGCACTTTTATGTATTTAGGGGTCATTTGTACTTTAAATTTGTAGTATTCAGACTGGAGAGATGGCTCAATGGTTAAGATCACTAATTACTCTTGCAGGAGACCTGGGTTTAAATCCCAGCACCACATGTCAGCTAACAACCCTCCCTAACTCCAGTTCCAAGGGAGCCAAAGCCCTCTTCTGACCCCGGTGGGCACTGTACAGCATAGGTGTGATTACATACATGCAGACACAACACTTGTACACATAAAATAAAAAATAAAGTTTTAAAAGATTGTGATATTCATATATATGTTTTGATTAAATTTACCCCCATTCCCTCCTCTTCAATTCCTCCTTTAATCTCCCACCACTTTTCCCTCCCAACTGTTTGTAGTTCATGACTTCTCTAACTGTAACTGCATATGTGTTTTCTGTTCTAGTTGTTGTCTTTTTTATTCTCTCTCTCTCTCTCTCCTCTCTCTCTCTCTCATCTTTCTCATAATTCCCACTGAGTCCATATAACAGTACTTGTATATGCATAAGTGTGGAACCATCTACTATGTAGACCAGGCTGGCCTTGAACTCTCCGAGATCAATCTGCTTCTGCCTCCCAAGTGCTGGGATTAAAGACTTGCATTACCACACCGGGCTCTAAGAGTTCATTTTGTAAATACTGATTGTAGCTATTGTTAAATTGATTTCATAACTCACTCACTGGTAGAGTGGAACTCACAGCTTGGAAAACACTGAGTAAGATCATGTATTAGTGCGCAAATTAAGAGTAAAGAAGATGAGAAAATAAAGAGACGGGGCCTTAGTTCAAAATCTACCCTAATATGTCAACAAGAATAAGCAAATGGTGACTATGCTGATTTGCCCAAACACTTTGAAATGTTATCTTGTTTCAAATTGTTGTGTCTGTGGGCCAAAAGAATATGTCTGCTAGTGCACTGGAAACCTATTGAACAATGGTGTGTGACTATATAGTGATCTGTGAATTACTGAGATAAAGTTGTCTTGAGTTATTCAAGATGGACGCCGCTGGTAGGAAGTATTTCAGGTTCACATACATTGTAGTGCAGTCTACTTCGATTTGAAGAAATCAGAAGCTATGAGTTGTGGTCTGACCCACTGTCACTTTGGACAGATCATCTTATTTCTCTTGGTTTCTGTCCTCTTATTTGTAAAATTAAAGGGAATTTAAAGTTCTTAAAAAAAAGAAATCCCCAATTTGCTTTAGGTCTGCATAGACCCCCAACTTCACCCCCATCCATTGTGCTAAGATGAAGGAAATCTAATAGGCTCATTGAAGTGTCCACAGCATTGATATCGGTGATGAGTAGGGCAATTCATTAAGTACATATCTTACATATTTTAGACACATAATTTTGTAGTCATTTATCATTGTCTTTTTTAAATTAATTGTTGGTTGGGGGTGGTGTAGTTTACTTACTGCAAATGCAGGAGCCTTACTAGTTAAAAAAGAGATTATACTGGTCTAAACCTGTACCATTAGACATGTCCATAGTCAATGGTAGCTCTATGGTTCATGTTGCTGCCAGGTAACTCAAGAAACAGTATTTGTTAAGTTATGTTGATGCTTGAAGTAAAACATCTGTTTTTCCAACCACAATTATTAATTTATATTAGTCATTGTAACCATCAATGATCTAGAAGGAGATATGACTAACAGAGTTGATGTTTTCAGATCACTGCTGTCTGGGAAAATTCCTGTGAGATCAAAGACTGCAAAAGAGTCTGTTCCAGGCACACTGAACTATTTTCAGATCTCTGGGAGTCATTGGATCACTTTTGCCTGTATTTTTATGGAAATTTCAGATACAAGTAGGATGGTACAATGAATCCCATTACTCACCATTCAGTTTCAGTTATGTCCATATTCTGCCACTCTTGTTTTGTCTATGCCACCCAACCCTCAAACCATCCACTCATTGTTTTTAAGGTTTATTAGTTAAAGTTTATATATATTGAAATACATAAATCTTAATTATTTTTGACAGCTTGATGGAATTGTGTACTTACATGCTTATCATGTTTCTGCCTCATGAGAAAGAGTTCTCCCTTGAGGTCCGTCACCTGGCCCTCAAAGGCACTCAGTAACTTTTTCACTTTATATTATTTTTATCTGTCCTAGAACTTAATATAAGAAGCAGCTTACATATGTGTTCTTCATATAAGAACTTCATATAAGAAGAAGCTTACATATGTGTTCTTCTATATCTGGCCTCTTATCATTGCTTCATTCATTCATGTCACTCTGGGCCTTGGAATAGAACTTTTTATTGCTGAGTGATACTATACCATAACTTGTCCCCTCATCTCTTGTTGGTTGACACTTAGGTGGTTTTCAGGTTTTACTATTATGAATAAAGCCACAGTGAACATTCTCACATAGATCCTTTTGTAAACTTACTTCATTCATCTTGGATAAATACTTGGACTATAATTGTTGATAGGAAGGTAAGTGTGCATTTAACTTTATAAGAAACTGCTATTCTTGTCAAGGTAATTATGTCATTTTATATTCCTATCAACAATATGTTTGAGTTCTAATATTCCACATTCTCACCAATACTTGATTTTATCAGTCTTAAATTTTAGCTTTTCTATAGGACGTAAAGTGATTCAGCATAAGGAAATCAGCATCTCGGACACAACTTGGCTTTCCTTTAGATTTCCCTTTAGACCCAATTTTTCCATACATGAAATAATACAGTAAAACTTAGGATTTAAAGGAGATAATGACTTGAAAGGGCTGTATAAAGTGTGAAGCCCAGATCAAAGCAAGATATTGAGATTGACAGAAGCTGAGGTACATGATGTTTAATGTACCACAGAAAGTGTAAAAATGCAGAATTCAGCAGATCGGGCTGAAAAATGAAACACGTTACTTTTAAGACCACTTCCATTTTGTGATACTTCTTATCCTCCTTATAAAATAAATATAAGAAAATAAATTCATGTGGTTAATTAACTAGCACTCTACCAATTAAGACTTTTAGTCTTCCGTTGTATCTACCTAGATGTCCAATAATGTGACACTACACATGGATTGTTCATAGCTTCAACTTTTCATCAGTCCATGAATATACATCTCTTGTTCATTTAAAGACAGCATCACTTCTTTGAAGGAGACATCAGTGTCTTTGGGCCTTTGCTGTACTGTTGTCCAGTGGATGCTGCAGAAGCTTTCAGCCACTCCCACTACTGAGCAACAGCTGCTGCCTTTCTCATAAACTACCTGATTACATTTGTTGACATTCAACCATAGCAACCACATAAAGATATTTTTAAGATTTATTTTTATTGATATATATGTGTATATGCCATGTGTGCATGGGTGCCCAAGGAGGCCAGAAGAGGCTGTTCGATCCCCTAGACCCGGAGTTACAGGTGGTTGTGAGCCACATAGTGTGGGTGGAAGACCTTAACATCTGAGCTGTCTCTCCAGCTCCACACATCAAGATATTTTGCTTGAAGCAAAGTATTAATGGCATTTTTTGGTAAATGTCATTAGCAAGTACCTTCCTGTCTTCCTCAGTTGGTCAAAAGGAGTCCTTCTGGTGAGGTTTTGAGGTAAAGAAAGAAGCTTCCCAAGCCACACAAGAACTAGGATGCCAGAATCAACAGTGACCACCATCTTGCTTCCTGGACTCTGCCCCATTTCCCAGTTTAGAAAATAGGAACAATCCAAGTCTTAGTGGGTCATTTAGGTCGATGTCAAGAGATACAAAAAGCTATTAAGAGTGGCATTTAGGTCTGGTGAACCAGGACAAAATGTTTGCTGTGCAAGCTGACAACCTGCGTTCAATTCCCTGAGCCCACAGTGGAGGAAGAACTGACTCCTGAAAGTTGTCCTCCGACCTTCACACATGCATTGTGACATGCATGCTCCTGTGCGCGCGCGCGCACACACACACACACACACACACACACACACACACACAATGAAATTTTAGAGAGATTTGTGTACCCATAGGATCTAAAGAGAAGTTCTAGTAAACCCTGTACTTGTAAGAACAGCACATTGACTTTAATATTTCCCTTCAAAAGGATAATCTTATGAGTCTTCCACCTGTAAAGAAATGTGATTAAAATATATAGCATGAGAAGACAATTATTTCCTTGCTGTATAGGCACTGCTTTCTTGTTGATGAGAAAACCACTGCATTCTTTTGTTCTACAGAACTTCCCCTCTGACCTGTCTCTGGTATCTTCTGAGAAGCTCATTTTCTCAGACCTCTATATAATTTGACCTTGAGTTAAGGAAGAGCATGCAAGGACCCCATGTGGATTATAGTTTAAGCGCTCCATAACTAGCACTTTTGGCTGTCAGCCTTTTCGTTTTCCTATTAAGAGAAGTTTTTAATAAGTGGAATTATAATAGTTATATCACTGAAGGTGATAAATTTTGTACCCCATTAAATATCTTCCTCATACATAGCAGTCTTCTACAAGCTGACCACCTACTGTGAATACCTTTATCCTTTAGGATCAGTGCTTTTTTTGACCATAGAAGACTGTTGAGTACCAGATAGGCAGGAAGTACTCAGGAGTTAAAATCACTGGGATTGGCCCTCCAATTAATGACAGATGGTTAGTAAAGTTCTCTAACTTTGGATGGGCCAACTCTGAGGCATGTTCTGTACTACAGTCCGAAGTTGCCCAGCAGAAATGCACTCCAACTCCACACAGCAGTAACCTCATTAATGCGCCTCTCCTAGTTTCCTTCTCTACTCAGATTCACTGTTGCTCCTGTGAACCCTGGGGTCACCTTCTGCTTAAATAAACTACTAGCACTTAGTCTAAATCTTGGGAACTGTTGGAGAAACACACCACTAGTTTAGTATCAAGCAAGATCACTAATAAAGTAATGAGGATAAACATTGGTAGACATTCTGATAGTCTAATGTTTCCGTTGACATTCAGTATTCCTAACAATTCACTTACTTGAATTTACTTAATAGCATTCTTAATGGTTTGTTTGTTTAGTTGGTTGATTGGTTGGGTTTTTTTTTTTTTTTTGATAGGGTCTCAAACCTCATACTATCACATGATGCCTCAGAATGATCTAAAACTCATTATATAATTCAGGCTGGCCTCTAGCTCACACCAGCCCTTTTATCTCAGCCACCAGAATGTTGGGAAGTAGAGCCACATCTAGCTCCTGAGATATTATTTGTAAGTGTTCTCCTCAGGTAAAAATCTAGATTGAGAAATAATCCCCAAACTAAGGAAATGTGTCTCACATATTTGTATTGCAATGTCAAGTGAGTTAATTGACTTCTCAAAGCAAATTATTGTTTCTTAGTGTATTAAGACTTCTGTATGCAGTAAAAGACATTCTTGATATATTGAGATTTTGAATTTGCTCATTTGGGGTAACAAATGGAGTGACAGAGTGATTTTTGCTGAAGAAAGAACTGGCTGACCATAGCATATGTGTGAGAACCAGGAAATCCTTAATGCCCCTCACCCTCCACTCTCACCTCCCCAAACAGTAACAATAATTAGAATGCTGTGGAAGATTTCTGTTTGTGGAAGTTCCACAAGTTAATAAGCTTGGTAAAGAGTTCCACACAGTATTTGTATAGGTCAGAAAAGTATCATGAAATTGAAACAGTGTTGGGGTTGAATGGATAAGGAGTCTGTAGGCACTAACATTCCTTTGCCTCTGTGTCCATTTATTTCTAAATCCCAATTCAAAATCCAGAGATTCAGAATGAGACTTATTTCCATAGCTGTGGCAGTGTGATACCACATTGTGGTGATGCCTGAATGAAGAGCCTGACACTTAGCATCCATTTCGTCCAAGAGAACCTAACTGTGCTGAAATCCTTCAGATTTCTCCAAGAACTATTAACAAAGGCCTTGCTGTCTCTTGAAACCATATATACAGAATGAAATAAGGAAAAGAGGAAGTGTCTTATCAGAAGGTTATGTCCCTTCTAACCCCTACTGACTTAGAACACAACCACAAACATGTTATCAGTTTTATTCAACCTGTTGTTTGCAACACAAATGGGATAATCTGTTGCTTCAGTGCATATTGCAGCACTCTGTACTTTCACCCCCCCACACACAGACACACGCACACCCCTAGTCAAGAGCAAGGAAAGGTCATGAGGGATTAAAGCTCTATTTAGGTTACAAGAGGAATTCAAGGCCTAATTAGTTTGTAAACAACCTAGATAGTGTCCACGAGGTCATCCTCACACGTTGCCTCCCTCAAATATCTTTCAGATACTTTACCATTAATTTATCAATGCCACTGGGCTTTATCATGATCCTTTCACAGACATGCTTGAGGTCAACCGACTAACTACCTCAGATGGATAGCAACTGGTGCAGGGACAGATTCTGTAACTATCCATCTGGGGGAACTCTGAATCACATTTCATTTCGTGATTTCTCTATGACCAATTTCCGTATAAACATAACTCTTTTCTCATCCTCTTTTCCCCTCATTCTCAACAAATGTTTGTGAACATCTGTCCTGGTTACTCTTTGATGCTGCACAGATCTAGTCTCTGCTTCTCTGCTGCTTTCTTTGTCTTGGGATCCTGAGTTCCGTGGATTGTGTTGCTCATGTGGCTTTGCCCTCTAGCTGATGGGACAAGAGAGATGTCTGAATATTCTCTCCAACTCTGTCTCACTGTGGCCTTATCACCAAAATTATAAGTATTGTTGGGCAGCTGCTCTCGACTATAGCTCTTAGCCAAGCTCTGGTAACAGTTTTTCTCCCTGTCCTCACCAGATATGAATATTCCCCTTGTGGAGGTGAAAGGCTGAAGCAGCAACAAATTCTAAAGGCCAGATGGAGAGCTGGAGAGATGGCTCAGTGGTTAAGAACACTTGCTGTTTTGGCAGAGGTCCTAGGTTCCATTCTCAGTATCCACATCTCAGCTAACAACCATCTGTAGCTCCAGTTCCAGGGGATCCGATGTCTTCTGCTGGCATTCCTCACCCATAGTGGACTTAAATGCATGCAGGTGAAACATTCATACACATAAAAATAAAAATTAGTTTTCAAAAAAGACAAGATGGTATCAGCACTGGAATTTAAGGATAAATCAGTTTGACTAGATGAAGAGGAAGGAAAATGCACTTGGAGATAGGTAAAGAGCATGAGAAAACGTTGAAGTTAGGAATGACCATGAATGTTTAAAAGGTAGCATGTGTTAGATTTTAGGGGGAACAAGGTCCAAGAGAGACAGAGACCTTCAAGAAAAGGGTTTATAAAGCCAGATGGAGCAGGGTTCTGAAGTAAAGGTTTTGCCTGCCTAAGGAGAACAAAGGGTATTTGTGTCTGTGTGTCTGTTTATTTGTGAGATTGTGATTGCTTGCAATCTAAGATCAAATGCCAATCTGTCCAGAGTGGGTTCTCCTCTTCTTCTTTATTCTTTTTTCTTTCTTTTTTTTTTTTTTTTACAAAAACTTTATTGAGAATGTCATACATGCATATAAGCTGTTTTGATCAAATCCATACCCATTCCCTCCCCTCCAACATTCCCCCCCTCTGAAGAGCTAACCTTAAAACCTTTTAAGGATTAGATACAAGCTCCCAAATACTTTTGACATTTTTGGCCTTGGAACAGAGTATGTTGTTAACAGGACTAAGGACATTTTGACTTTTAGCCTAGAAACTGGCTACATTTCTTTGGTGTCTTTTTTACCCTGACTCCCTAGCCAATTCCTACATCCTGTTCTTATCATGCCATCCTTTGAAGGGGTTACCCAGATTGCCATTAGGGAATAGGGACACTGACCACTCCGGCTTCTTCCATGCTGAACACGAATTCAGGGTGAGGCAATTGGAGTACGCCTTCAGTGGGTCTATTTAAAAGACTCCCAAATTACATAACTCTTGTCTCTAAGGGGAAAAGAAAGCCCTTGAATCATGAATGGGACTTGTGAAGGAGAAGTAAAGGCAAGAGTAAACAGCATTACAAGTTCTAAACAGGGAACTAGAAAAAAGTCAGAACAGGGCAATTTTCAAATGTTCATGTGAGAGTCCATTGGAGGTTCTTGACAAGGGCTTCCAAAAGCATCCCTCTATTGGGTTCTTCCTCATTTTTCTTTTGTCTGCTAAGGCTGTACTAGTTGGCTGGGAAGAGTGGCTGGATACTCAGCTGAGGGTCCAGTGACCCTGCTTGGCACTTTTTTAATGAATGAGCACAACTGTCAACAAGCCCAAATGTGATGATGTTTAGCAATCAGGCTCGGTGGAAGTCGGGATGATGGTAGTTATTTCATGCAGAAGGGACTGCTGTATAGCATCAACTTATTAAAAGGACCTGAAATTTAAAAGGATTTGGTGCTAGGAGCCACATATGAGGGAGAACATACATCGTTTGTTTTTCTGAGTCTGTGTTACTTCACTTAGTATAACAGCTTCTAGATCCATCCATTTACCTGCAAATTCTTTTAAGGTCCCTTGTGAGGGGATAGGGAGGGAGAGGTGTTGTGCCACAAGGAAGTGGGTCCAAGGTTGGCTGACATCACCCAACTAGACTAAAAGACATACAAGTTTTTGGTAGTAGTTCTGGCTGAGGCCAGGATATTTCTAGATAAGGGGTGTACTCAGAGAACAATGGGCCTAGTTAGCATTCAATGAGACAATGGTCATTAGCCCTGCCCACAGCCCTCTCCATGTAGCCCTCTCTGGTGAGGCTTTGTCATCTGGAAGGGTCCATTCCAGGAATGTAGGGGACGGTTGTGGGCAGATTTCCTGCCTGTGAAATATGACAGAAGATCATGTTCACCAAAATTGGAAAATGGTCAGACATTAGGTGAGAGATTATGGTATCTGATTATGGTAAGCTAAAGAAGGGGCTGGAGAGATGGCTTAACAGTTAAGAGTACTGACTGCTCTTGCAGAAGATCCAAGGTAGATTCCCAGCACCCACATGGTGGATAACTCCAGTTCCAGGTGATCCAATGCCCTCTTCTGACTTCTGCAGGCATTGCATGACACGGGTACGACTTACATATATGCAGGCAATACACTCATACACACAAAATAAGATAAAAATAATAGAATGAAATAAAAAGCTAAGGAATATTATGTGGTGAGTGCTGGAATTCCTGGCTGGGGTTATTATTTAGTGCAAACATCTGTAGTTGTCAAAACAGTCTGGCTTTCTTTGTGATTCTGGCCAGCTTTTGATTCAGAGATAGTTATGATGGTGGGTGGGAGGAGATGATTCATGTGTGTTTTTATTCCTTTACAAATGTGATTTTAGTCTGAATCATAAAAGGAGTCTATAGCCTTTCCCCATGGGTTTAATCCCATGGGAACATCCCCCACTTACCCCAAACTTCCTTTTATATTCCTTCCCTCAGCTTCTGCTAGCTGAAATGTTTTCACATTTTCTACAGAGAATGCATAGAAGCGTAGATGTATCTAATTTTCTCTGAAAGCAGCTAAGAACTCATTTTTATATTTTTAATAGGAAATAGTCTAGGTGTAACTCTAAGTGAAACATGATGAAAGGGGACATTTGGATAAAGCACAGAATGTTAACATCAGATAGAACTCTATCTGCTATAACAGTTTCAGCTTGGAGCTCTGAACTGGACCTGTGGTCTCCCGTTGGTGAGCCAGAGTTGTCCCCTCCCGTGAGCTGGAGCTGTGGACCTTTCCATTGAACTGGAGATGTGGTCCCCTTCCCTTAACCTGGAGCTGAGATCCCCTTCCATGAACTGGAGCTGAGGTCCCTAACTGTGAGCCATGGTTCCACGTTGTTTTGGTGGTAGGCTGATGGTAGGACAGAATGAAGGGTAGAGGCAGCCTTTTCAGCCTTCTCTGAGTAGTTGCATTCCCCACGGTCCCTTCCCCTGAGGTCCCAAGTTGTGCATGGCAATGGCTTTGCCTCTGTGTTATGCTTGTGATGGAGACAGGGGAGGTTCCTGTCATTTGCAGTTTCTAGTCTTGGGAAGACTGATTCTCAAGAATGGACTTCCCACCTTCCTTGATGGTCAGCTAAGGTTTTGACCCCACACATGGATCTAGCTGGGCATCCAGGCCCTGACATCGGAGTTTTCCCACTCACAGGTACCAAGAGGTTTCCCATCATTTCTCTATTACTCTTCTACAGCCCCAGTGAGCTTTCATCTGTGCACTGCGGAAATGTGAAGTACCTAATTGAACTTCTAGAAATAAAAAAAGAACATTAGACAAAGAATTGGGGGTGAATGGTGAATGCATAAATTAAAATACACTGTATCCATGTGAAATATAAAAAATAAAATGAAACTTCAACTTTTTCATTGACCAGATGAAAGAAATAGGACTCAGTGGGCTTCTTTGGTGATTAATTCTGGAAAGCCTCTGCTAAGTTCCAATTTCAAGTAGGAAACACCAACCTGCCATGCATTCAATGGACTTATGATCTTGGGGATGACGTTGCCCTTTCTGGGGAAGGAACTCTCCCCTGATCATAGTGGCAAAGGATCAAACACTGTGGACTGCTGTAATGAACTCTTCACTGATGTAAGATATACTAGTTTCTGTGTCATTTTGTTCTTTTGCCAAATTTGAATGACTTGAAATCTAAATAGCATGAAGTTAAATCACAGCAGTTTCATGCTATGCAAGAACTTCAAAGGTGGTTATTCTAGATTCTTGATACAGTTTCCCTTGATTTATATAAAAATTACTGAGATGGGTTCTAGGCTAAGGGCTAGAGATTCATATATGAATAAGTCAAGATACCTCTTCCACAGTATTTCAGGTAGGCAAAATGAAAGAAGTAAACCATATAGAATTTAATAAGTCATGCACTGGGCTTGGTGGTGCACCTCTTTAATCCCAGCACTAGGGAGGCAGAGATAGGTGGACCTCTGTGAGTTCAAGGCCAGCCTGGTCTACATAGTGAGTTCCAGGTCAGCTGGGGCTACAAGGATACCCTGTCTCAAAAAGAATTTAATAAGTCATTTAATAGAAATACACATAATAGAAATACCATAATTCTTACTTGCATGGACAAAGCAGAAGATAATGAGGCAAGTTTTGAAGGATAAGCAGGGACTCTCTGAGTGGGCGGGGGCACTTAAGGCATAAACTAGGATAAAGTAAAGCACTCAGTGGATCAAAGTGCAGCATTGATTGCTATCTCTTTTCACTCCGGATGAGACAAATGAAGAATTAAAAGGCATGCAGTGTCTGGGAGGCTGCCTTCCTCCAGGACAGACAGTACAGACTTACAGTAACCTAAGGTTTTAGGACTGCAGAGTTGGACTGACTAAGCTATATGGGTAAGGCTTCCTTTAGAACAAAATATTTTCAAATATTTTTATGGAAAGAGGACAATAGACTCAAATAACCTCAGGGTTTCCAGACTGTCAGCATGCATGGTTTCTGGAGGAGTCATGGTATTCTAGAAGGACGCTAAGGGAAATGTCAGTCTCAGGAACTTTAAATGGTGCCAGTGTTCTTTCCTAATTCCAAGAAAGCTTCATTGTCTATTCCCTCAACCATTTTATTTTGACTTTACTGAAGTATGACCTCCTTTCCTGTGTCAGCTCCTGGTCTACAATAACAAATTACCACAAACTGGATGGTTTACAGCAACCAGAAGTTTATTCTCTCCCAGTTGAGTAAGCCAGAATCTGAAATCAAGGTGTCAGTAGGGTTACTTCTTTGGTGACTATATGAGGGAAAATCTGTTCTGTGCCTGTCTTCTAGCTTTTGGTGTTCTCCAGCAAACTTTGGCACTTACAGACACAGTACTACAGTTTGCCTCCGTCTACACACCACCTTCCAGTGTCATGTCTTAAATCACCCTCTCCCTTCTCTTACAAGGAAACCAGTCACCAGATTTAGGGTCCATCCTAAATCTAGGATTATCTAATCCCCAGATTCTTAGTCAATCTGCTATGCCCTTATTCCCAAATTAGTTTACATTCACTGCTTCCAGAATTAGGACTTGCACAGATTGTTTAGGGAGACACTATTCAACCTATGTGTTGTATATATCCTGTGGTTTAGTGTTATAGATGCTTTCTGAGCTCTTGAAAGGGGGCTATTTGATATTTTCCAGAAACTAGATGCTAGGACAGAAAGATACAACAACCTGTCATTGAACAGAAATATATTGGAAGTTCCTGTTACCAGCTAAAGTCTCCAACAGTTTTCTTAATGGAATCTTTGACCAGAGACTTATCAAAGGCTGTGAGCTTTATTTACAAAATGTCCAGAGTAGTTTAAATTTTTAGGTGATAGCTGGAGCAACTTCACACTCACCTCTCTTTTTTGGTACAGATTATTTACAATTCCAATAATTACATAATGCATTATTATATTAGTTACTATGTCTCTGTGGCCAAAATTCCTGACAGAAACTCAAGGAAGGAAAGATATGTTTTGGGTCATGGCTTCAGACGGTTCAATTCATGACTCCTTGCCCCCATATACAAGATCAGAACATCATAGTAGCAGAAATGTGTGATGCAAGACAGCTATTATATATATATACATATGTGTGTGTGTGTGTGTATAAAAACAGGAAGAAGGAAGCGATAGGAAGCAACCAGAAATAATATACCCCTATGGATCTTCCCCCAGTGACCTACTTCCTCCTGCTAAGTCTCTCCTCCCAAAGTTTCAAGGATCTTGCAAAACAACCAGGAACTAAGTATCCAAAGCATGAACCTGTGGAGGACAACTAAGATTCAAACTACAATTAGATTCTGATTATTTAGCCAATCAGTGGCCACAGAATTTGGAGACTCAGAGAGAAAAACCAGATCATAATATTTACTGGGGGTTTTGATGGTTAATCTTGCTTGTCACCTTGATTGTATTAATAAGCACCTACTTAGGAGATTACCTAAGCAAAACTTTGAGTGTATCTGTGATGGTCTTCCTGGACATTTGGATCATAAAGGCTGTCTCCTAATAAATGGGTTAATCCTTTCATGTATTCATATTATAATGGTACTATTGGGAAATGGTGAAAGGTAGGAGGAGGTAATGCCTGGTTGGAGGAAGCATGTCATTGAAGCCTTGTCCTAATCTCTGGGGGATTGACACCATCTTCTGTCCTCCGTGGGTACCTGTACACACATAGCATCCATACATACAAACATGCATACACATAAATATCTTTTTTTTAAAAAAAAAAAAGCAGAAAATGTGATTTCTTAGAAAACTACTGTATGTCTTGCTGAAGCAAAATTACATGTTAGAAGATGTTAAATAAAGCATTCCCAATGTTAGGTAAATTTGAATTTTCTCTTATTCCAAGCTTGTGCCCAAGCATAGCTGGAGAAAGACATACCACACTGGTGATGGCCACTTTTACTTTAAATTTATGATCACTAACCTCAAATGAGCCTTTGGTGCTGTGTGGGTACTAGTTTCCAGTTTTTCCTCTTCAACTCCCAATCTTGGATGACTATCACAGACCTTCTCCTGCCACCTCAATTTTCCTGACGCTCCTCCTCCCCAGTCACCAGCTACCACATATAACAGCACAGAAGAGAATCTTTGCATACTTTGCCTCCTGTGTACATTTATAGCCAAATCCCTGCCTTCTTTTCATTACTGTGGAGTGATAGCCTGTGTCCTACAGAAGTGCCTTTCAGTGGTGTACAAGGTCCCACTCCATCCCCTCTTTTCCCTACATCATAAGTTTTCCCCTTTTGACCAGAAGAATCACTAGCCTACTGTCATACTATACTATTTCCTGTCTTGAACATGCTGAGATAGTTAATCCCTTGCTATTGTGACTAGATTTAAATAATCATGGAAACACACTTCTGGGTGTTGGGGGACCCTGCTGCTAAGGTTGCAGTCCACCATGTCTGGATAGCTCTACGGAGCTCAGAGCTTGGTGTTGAACGGAGGACTCCCTTTCTCATCAGGGGCTTCTTGCTCTCTGCCTGACCTTATTTGGAAAGTGTCTCCAAGCACAGATGCCTGGCCTTATTTGGAACATGACCTTTGGCATAGTTACCTGCAAAAAACTGCCCCTAGGTTTTTTCTGTATGATAATTAGGCATTGCACTATAGCCAGATGATAGGGTTCTCCTGCCACATGTAAATAAAGCATACTATGAGCACCTATCAGGTAAAACTTTGGGTGCTGTCTTCACCCTATATTTTACCCCCAGCCCCTGCTGAATAAACGAGCTGTCTCACTGAAGCTGACTCCTGGAAGGTCTTTTCTGTCATACTCATGGGCCATCCTGACCCTGCTCACTGCATCTGCTCTCTTTGCTCTCGTGGATCTGTGGCCAACGATCCGCGAGGGATGAGAGAGACCCACACTGGGTATTTCTATGAGGTTACTTCCATAAACATTTAAGGGAAGAACCACCTTGAACCTGGGTGACACCATTGATGGAGTGGTGTTCTGGACTGAATAAAAAAGAGAAAAGAAGCTGAGCACCAGCAGTCATCTCTCTGCTTCCTGATGGCAGATACAGTGTGACCACCTGCCTCAATCTCTTGCCATTTCTTTGCTATTATGGACTATATGCTCCAACTGTGAACCAAAATAAACCTTTTCTAAGTTGCTTTTGTCAGGCATTTCATCACAGCAATGAGGAAAATAACTAATACACATACATATACAAAACCTCTCTTCTAGTTCCTAACCACCTCGTACCCCAACTACATTTTCTTTCTTTATAGCAATACTATCTACATAGGCTGTCTTTAATTTCTCTGATCTTTTCAATGTATTCCTTGCCCTGAATCACACCTCCCAAACTGCTCCTCTCAAGATCACCAGTAGCTTCCAGGTCACCAACTCAAATCTGCAGCATTTGATGGGATTGGTGATCTCTTCCTCATGCTTGAAGCACTTTCTTAACTTGGGTTCCAGGACTCCACTTCTCAGTTTCCTTTTCAGTTTCTTTTGAGATCATTAACTTGCAAATATAGGAATACTGTTGAGTTCTGTTAACTAGACACCTTCTCTCTCTAATTTCTCTCATTCTGAAGAGAGAGGTATCACATAGACTCATTGGGTGGTTTTCACTATATTCTTTGAAGAGTTGCTGATACACACAGGAGACTCCTGACTGGGAACACTGGGACTTTTATTGGCCCAGGAAGCATTGGAAATGTAGCAAAGACTAAGGAAATGCAAGAGGGTTGATGCTTTCAGAACAAACTTAGACAAAGATGGATGACTGCTGGATGGATAACTTTCCTAAGTTTTCTGATCCCTCAATTAGGATAACCTTGAGACCTAGTCTATACTCTCTCACAAAAACCTATAGTGGAACTAAGCTTCAATCACCTTCAGGGTAACTTATTATTAATGTATCTTTCCATGTCTCATTCCCCAGTTCTTTACCAGCATTTCTTGGACACTCCTACCAAATAAATTATTTCTCCTTACATTCCTGCCAGCACCTGCTTCCAGGGGAACCTAAACTAGGATGAATATTATTTATATGCTAATGGAACCCATACTTTTATCTCTATGCCAAACATTTCCTGAATTTCAAGATCATATATTGCTTGAACTACTAGAAATGCCTCTGTTTTATAGAAACTAAATTTTTCAGTCAGTGATTGACTTATTCACATAATAAGCCAATCTTATGATGTGAGTTCTATTATCATCCAGTTTACTAATGAAGAAATTGGGATTCAGATTGGTGTAGCAAATTGCCTTTTTGACACAGGAGCTATGTGGAAGAGCAGACTTCAAGCCTAAGCTCTAAATCCTAACCATGAGACCAGCAGAGAAGCTAAGGCTCCACACTTTGATACACAGTGTTATGCTGACTCTATGAAACGGGGGGTTCATTTCTTTCTCTCCAACTCCCCCCCTTCAATGTGGGATAAGGAGGCAGTGTATCTCATACTGATGAGTATGGTCTTCACAAAGATAAGCCATTCTACAAGTAAATGTAGTTTTTGGCCTGGAAGATGGAGTGAAGTGTCAACCAAAGAAACAGTTCTCACTTCAAAAGAATTAAAGAAATGGGTTTCTTCTGTAGCCAAATATGAGTGACCATGGCCCTGGAACACAGATTTAGGTTTCCCTGTATACCATATTCCAATGAGGTAGCAATTTTATGAAACTTTTATAGTAGCAGAACAAAGAAAGTCGCAAATCAACATACTTTCAAATACATTGGTGGGCACATTCAGTAGGTGGGTCATAGCAAAGTGGGAGAATTCTGCTATAGGCTTTGGGTGCTATCTGATGACATTCTTAGCCTTTTTGTTGGTAGGAGCTAGGGCTTTGTTAAGTTAATACATTCCTACAGGTGTTCTTTTTAATCTGTTAGTCACAAAATGTTAAGTCAGAAACAGGTGGACGAGGAGTGGCTATTTAGAGACTAAACATGGCCCCAGATAAACTGTAAATAGGTGTTGGATCTGTACCATTCCAAACTCTCCACAGTCATTGAAATGCTAATCCATTGATCAGTCTTGCAGAAAGTTCAGTCCAAGATGCAGGATTGTTCTGGGAAATTTCATTCACAGAAGGCAGCATAAATTGAGTCTGTGTACTTAAACAGGCATTTGGGAAGATCCCTCATTTTTATAATGAAAACATTTAAAACTGTGATCTGCATTGGATATTAGGTGAATTCCTACCAGTTGAATGCCAATACCCAAAGAGTAATGATAAATTAATTTCTTTCAGACTTCTTGTGTCAAAATGCAGGGCTTTGTGTTGCCTCCTGTCCTATTTAAACTTTTTAGCAACATTTTCAATAAAGGCCACCACTGGAAAATCTAATTTGGAGATCTAATTTAAGAATATATGTGGAGTCATAATGGAACAGAATGGTTAATGTGCTAAAAGCTAGAATGGAAAAAGTGAATCTAAGATGGAATTTAATGAAAAGTCCTTCATTTGAGTCTTTTAAAAAATTACATGAAAAAATAAAAGGAGTCAGGATTTCCTTTGGCCAGAAGATAAAAATGAGTCAACAGCAAGCTGTGGTTGCTAAATGAAACCAAACCCAACAAAGTAAAACAAAACCCCAAATAAATCTTTAGTCTGGAAAAAGTAAAACAAAGCCTTAAATGAATTTTCAGTCTGGAGATACAGCTCAGTTGATTGAGTGCTTATTTAGATGTATGAGGCCCTGGGCTTAATCCCTAGTTCCAGTACAGCACAAAAATGGGTTGGTGGCACTTGCCTGTAATCCTAGCACCACAATTAAAATATTCTGTTAAGGTTCTGTGCTGGTTAGTGTTTTTCAGCTTGATACAAACTAGGATTATCTTGGAAGAGGGAACCTCAACTAAATTTCCCAGGTTGCCTTGTGGGCATGTCTATGAGGCATTTCTTTAATTGCTAGTTGATGTGGGAGAGCCCAGCCCACTGTGGGTGGTACCATTCCTAGGCAGTTGGAACTGGGCTGTATAAGAAAGGCAGCCTGGCAAGCCAGTAAGCAGCATTCCTCTGTGGTCTCCCATTCCGTTTCTGCTTTGGCTTCCCTTGATGATGGACTATAACCTGTGAGCCAATAAACCCTTTCCTTCACATGTTGGTTTTGGTCAGTGTTTTATCATAGCAACAAAAAAGCAAACTAAAACAAGTTCCCTTTACGAATACACTATTCCTTTTATATAGCAATATTTCAAATAAGAATGTTAAAATATCAGTGAACCATGATTAAGACATAAGCATATATAGCCTTATTTCTTTCTCAGCTGTAAACCTGCAATTTTCTGGAAATTTCACAAATAAGACTGTAAGCCTTATAGCAAAACCATATGTGTTAACTCCCTTTTGGCCCAGTATAGTAAAGATTCCTTTGACTTTGTGATCTGTGGAACCACCCTATTATCTCATTTACTATAAAGGGAAAAACAAAAGTTCCATAACAACTATTTGAAATTTAACTTCAGAAGCCACCAAAATCGTATGTAGATACAAATATGGACATTGTAAAGACACATAAACATAACTCCTGAGAAGCCCACACTCACACTTGGCTATGTACTATCATTTTCCTAAGTACCTTTCTATTAATACAGTGCTTAAATCTATGTTAAAACTCTTTTCTTTTTTTTCTTTCTTTTGAAACTGGGTCTGTAGCCCAAGCTGGCACAATCTTTCTATGTAGCTAAGAATGACCTTGAATTTCTGATCTTCCAACCTTCACTTACCAAGAACTGGGATTTCAGGCATGTACCATCATAGCACTGGGGATCAAACCTAGCACTTCATGCATCCATGCTAGGCAAGCAGTATACCCCTTGAGCCCCCCTCAAAATACCAAGCCCCAAAGTGATTCCTAATAAACTCCAACATTGCTTCCTACTGACTCATCCTGAAATTCTTTTCTCCAGCAAAGTCAAGAATCCCAGCTTTGGGGTGGGAGAGATGGCTCAGCAGTTAAGAACACTGGTTGTTCTTGCAGTAGACCTGAGTTCAAATCCCAGCACCCACATGGTAGCTAACATCTGTCCATAACTTCAGTCCCAGGGGATCCAACAGCCTCTTCTGACCTCCGCGGGCATTGCTGGACACAGGTGCACTTACCTACATGCAGGAAACACATGCATACACATAAAATAAAAATAAAAAATAAAAAATTTTTTTAGAGTTAAAAAATCCCAGCTTCATCTGAGTAGAGGTCTCTGAAAGAACTCATTGGGCTGTTACAGGCAGCAGCATAGAGCTGTGTTTCTCACTCCCACTGACACTCTTAGTTGACAGAAATATAGTCCAAGGGATGAAAGAAATCTCTAGAAACCATCTTGCCTTTGTAGAGCAAAGAAGGAAATTCCTCCAGACGGACCAAATACTTACGAGGTCAACAACAAGCTACCCAGAAAGCAAATATTCACAATTCGAAATTCCTGAGCAAAGTATGAGGAAGAACAGAGTGTAGTAACTTACAAACTCAGAAAGAAGGAAGAGCAGGAAGACTTTGGAAAGCATAGAAATTTGCCCGAGATAAAAAGAAGTCACAATACCCAAAGCAAGGGACACAAAATCCTTTAAGAATTCATCGTTAAAAAGTGAGTGAGAAAGAATAAGGGCATGTTCACAAACTCAAAATTCTGCGTATGATTTCAAGCAATCCTCCGTGTTGGAAATCTTGCTTACAGAAAGTTCACAGGGAGAGAAAGCAGTTGGGAAGGTGAGCAGGCTTAGGTTAGGCTAACTGTATGTGTCCACCTGAGGTAACAAGTACCAGAAATACCCATGTGCTTTCCTGTCCTAGGAACATATGCATGGCACTGAGGTACCAGGGGTGGGAGATTGGCCCAGTGGAGGTATGTAAGGCAACCTTTGACAGGCTGAGGATAGCTGCTTAGCTTGAGAAAACCAAGTGATTGAAACTGTGTCTTATTTAAAAGTTAGTCAGTACAGAGCTGTGATCATTACTACATCCTTACAATTACTAGTAGTGAATTTTAGACATCAAGTTAATTTGATTAACATTTTATCAACAATATATTGGATAATGTAGGAAATTTTTTTTTAAAAGGCACAGAAACATGGATCCTAAAACCCAGAACCTCTGATTGAGGGATATGAGTGGCCATTTTAACTGACTGACTCTAAATTCCTTGACCTCCAACTTCAGTGGCCTTCCTCTTCAGTGTTTTTCATCTACACACAACCACAGTCACTCTTTTGATACTAATTTCCACTTAATATTCTTTCATGGTCAAAATTTATAGCTCAAAAGTCCTATTATCCCCCCCAATCTTTCTATTCTGTATTTCTTGTACCTAATATATGTTTCTCATTTCCTTATGGTGAACTCCTGACATTCTTTTGGGATATCCAAATCTTCCAACTCTGTCTTGGTTTCACTTGCCTCCTTCCTACCCTAGAAACCATGGACATGCGAAGTGGCCAAGGACCACTAGGCGGCAGCAGAACCTTACCTAAGCTCTTCAAGTCTGCGGGAGCCAAGTCGGGTATGGTGATTGATATTTGCAATGGAGCCTGAAGTTTGAAGGGATAATAGTTGAATTTTTGAAGAAGAATAAAAAACTGAGCATGCCTATAATCCCAGCATTTCAGAAGCTGAGGCGGGAGGATCACATATACCTAGGAATTTGAGATCAACCTGAATAACATAGTGAACCCCCATCAAAACAGAAACAAAACACACACAGTAAAGGATTGAGAACACAGGGAGACCAAAACCACAACAAAACTGAAAGGCTTGAGACACAAGGACAGCAGTGAGCTGAGGACAAGAAGAGCTGGAGCCCCATCAAATGTGAACGAGTGATAGCTACACCCAGGCAATGGGAGATGGCAGGTGCTCTTGGGCTCATTACCTGTGACCATTCATACCTACCCATGAGGGTGCTCTTCCCTCAGCCTTGACACATTTCCTGCCCAGTGACCCTGATTTAAAAATAATACTTTACTGGGGCTGGAGAGATGGCTCAGCAGTTAAGAACATGGACTGTTCATGCAGAAGACCTGGATTTGAATCCCAGAACCCACATGCCAGCTAACAGCTGTCCGTAATTCCAGTTCCAGGGCATCCAACAGCCTCTTCTTTACTCCGTGGGCATTGCACCTCACAGGTGCACTTACCTACATCCAGGCATAACACTCATACACACAAAATGAAAATAATAAAATAGTTAAAAATAATTATACTTTACTGATTCCTTTGAGAATTTCATACAGTATATTTTGATCATATTCAGACTTCCTCTTTCAGAACCCCTTCCTGTATCCTCCTAGGCCCACTGCTATCTTCCTACCCCCTGACTTCATGTCCTCTACTATTTTTTTAAGGCCCATTGGAGTCTAATTTGTGTTACCCAAATGCTTTCAGGTGTAGGTCCACACCCTGGAGCCTAGTCAACCGACCTGGCATCACACCCTTTAAGAAAACTGACTCTTCCTCTCCCAGCAGCTATCAATTACCAATACTTCCTCAGCTAGGGCTGGGCTTCTTTTCCACCTCTCCCGTTCATGCTGGGTTTTTGGCTGCTTTGGACTTGCACAGGTCTTGTGCATGCTGTCACAAGTGTTGTGGGTTCTATGTGTAACTGCCCTGTTGTGTCTGGGAAACACTGTTTCTGTGTATTCATCCACCTCATCTGGCTCTTACAATTTTTCTGACCACTCTTCCACAATGATCACTAAACCTTGAGATGAGAAGGTTTAAATGTCTCATTCAAAGCCAAGCCCTCCACAGTCTCTTATTCTCTGCATGTTGACCATTTGTGGGTCTCTGTGTTGATTGCCATCTGCTGTAGTAAGAAGCTTCTCTTGCAAGAGTTGAGAGATGCACTAATCTATGGGTATAACAACAAGTCTTTAGGAATTAATACTATGTTCATTTAGCAGGGTAATAATAGGTTCTCCCCTACAGCCTGTGACCTGTCTAGCCTCAGGTTCTTGGCCCTGTTGAAAATGTGAGGTGTGGCCTCCATCTTGTGAAGTGGACCTTAAACCTACTCAGAAAGTGGTTGGTTACTCCCATAACATTCTTCCACTGTTGCATCAATGGGCATATCTTTTCAGCCCAGTAGTTTTTGTACCTTGCAGGCTTCATAACTGGGTAAAATTGATGATTACTTTTCTCTTCCGGTAGCATGCATAGCACCTTCTAGCACTATGAAAACTAGCCAGTAGAGATGAAGTTTCAAGGTCTGTACCAGCATGATTTCTCCATGTTTGTTCTACAACTCACGTATGCGGTGTCTTCATCAATAGTCTTACAGTCAAGTTCTGGAGATCAATCAAGAGCAATGACAAGAGCCAGTATTATTTGAGGGTCTATGGAGCTTCCCTGGTCAACAAGTCTAAAAGAGAGATCTTGTTCTTAGCTCTGGGTTTTTTATTTGCTAACCTATGGTGTCTGGTATGGGCGTCATTCCCCCGATATAGGGTAACATTCTTTGAACTATTTTTATATGTATATGTTTGTATTTTAAGGTGCTTCTATAGTAGTAGGTTTTCATATGACATTTTCATAAGGCCTTTCATGTTAGCTATCCCTCCTTGTACTCCCTCCTCTACCCTGCCCTTCCATTCTCTACCCCATTTAGCCCTTCCTATTTCCTTATTCTCCTCTCTCCTTTTGTATCACTGTATTCTGTCTCCCTCTTCCCAGGAAGCCTCCCACTCCTTGGCCCCTAACTAGTTTTCTGACCTCTATGGATTTTCCAATTTAAACATACAGACTTAAAGATTCAAAGCTAGCATCTACACATCAGAGAGAACATGTAATGTTAGCCTTTCTGGGTCTAGATTACCTCACAGATGATGACTGATTTCAGTTCCAGCCATTTGCCTGAGAATTTCATAATTTTGTTTTTCTCAACAGATAAAAATTATTCCATTGTGTAACTGTACCATATTTTCATTATCCATTCATCAGTTGATGGACATCTATGTTGTTTCCATTTCCTGGCTATTGTGTAAAGAGTAGCAATGAGCATGGATGAATAGGTATCTCTGTAGTAGGATATGGTCCTTTGGGTACATGCCCACTAGTAGTGTAGCTGGATAATATGGCAGATCTATTTCTAGCTTTTTGAGGCACCTCCACACTGATTTCCATAGTGACTACACTAGTTTGCACTCCCATTACCAGTGAATAAATGTTCTCCTTTTCCAACATCCTTGCTAGTATTTTTCATCATTTTGGTTTTTTGGCTCAGCCATTCTGAGTACTGGAGTACTTTCTTGATGCCAACAGGTTCCAGGAACCCTTTACTCTCACTTGCCTTGCTAAACCCCAGTAGTTAAAGTTGGTCTGTCCTCTGTCCTTCTGGGAAGCCAGTTGTTTCTGCAGAAAGATACAAAAGTCCATGCATTGACTTAACTCTTAAGTTCATGAAAGATAACCTCAAGGATGCACAACTTTGTGTCTTTTATTTGGTTAGCTCCTTGGGACGTTCCTCATAACAACAGTTCAACATCTTCCCTGTTCCCTAAGAACCCTGTACAGAATTTCAGTACACTATCCACAGCAGATGACCTTGACCTTATGTCCTCCCCTCTATGCAGGACTGGAACCATCTGCCCTGCCTCCTCTGAGCCCATCTGTACTGCAGACAGAGCACAGGAGTTGCTCAGACCTCTGGGCACATTACAAAGTTGCATGAGAAGACATCAGAAACTCCACCCTCTGGTGGGAAGTAATAAAAATATCTCATTATCTGAATCAACTTCTCCTGTGAAAGGTAAATTACAATTGCTAGTGACTGGAGTTTTTCCCACATCATGGGAAGAGGTGTGAGGTAGAAGTTTCTACAAAGATCTCCTGGAAAGGTGGTACTTTGAAACTCTTCACTGAGAAATTTACAAGCACAAAAGTACACAGTAGTTCTTCTAGCCTTCCAAATTTCCACTGATAGTATCCTATTTCAACAACTTGTAAGTCACACAGTCAGTCATTTAATAAATAATTGTAGCCTTTAGAGCTAAGAATCATAACTGTTATATTACTAATGGTCAGGGTGTAGAAACGATAGTATAGACCAGAAAAAATATGCTGTCAAGAATAACAGTGGGCCACATGAGTGAAGGGCCCCGAATATTTTTTGGAATTCCTTTTATAGGATTCTGTAGCCACCTCCCCTGTCCCTTACAGACAGTAGTGCTCTGCTCACTAAAAGTTAACAGGCTTCTGGCACTTGGCTCACTAAGAGGTAACAGACTTCTTCAGGCTTGGGGTGGGGGACAGTCTGCTCCCAGCGTGCTGGGGGAAGACATTATAAGGCATCTATTTTCTGGAATGCTGGGAACAGGTTGTCATTCCCCTCCCCCTGTTTGTGCATGCATCAAAGGAGGTCTGTTACTAGGCCAGTCATCACGGCCTAAGGTAGTGCTGTTTTCTTAATATAACGATGGGGAAATTCCTATGTGTTCTGCACTGTTTGAGCACTTATCACATATAAGCTTTGTGTTAACTTCAAACAGTGAGAGTCCAATAAATCCTCCCAGGAGGGCAGGGAAAGCACTCCTGAGTGGCAAAGCCCGGGACTCCTGGTCTAATTTCACCTTCCTGGCACCAGTCAAGGAGGGATCTACAGTATTCAAGAGAGGGAGGAGTTTATTGCTAAAGGGCATAATGCTGGTGGTTCTATGTTTTGATTGACAGGCTAGTATTATATAAGCAATCATTTACTGAGCATGTCCCTTTCCATGATCCATCTGATTTTAATCATACGCTTGGCCAGCTATGCATAGGTGTAAGATGGTAAGTAGGTTTTTTTCTCTAAAAGTTCTTTCAGAGAACACAGTTTATCTTACTGTGCATGCACCCAAAACCAGTTTAGCCTAGATCAGCCCCCTATTTACCATATCCTGATATATTTGGAGTAAAACTCAATAGAATCTGTGTTTGGTGGTTGTTTAGAGGAGAAAGATTTCATTGTTTGGAGTAGGGTGTTTGTGCAGCACAATGCAGGTGGGGGAGGGGTCTTAGATTCCCAGCAAGGTGCTAGGTGCATTCTTAGAAGGGGGTTGTGTATGTATAGCACATGCAGGTGAGGATCTTGGGTTGCCTAGTGCATTGTTAGAAGAGGGGCGTGTGTATAGGCCAACTCAAGTGGAGTCTGGGGTTGCTAAACTGTTTCTTGTGCTTGCCTGCCTAGGCTACTGTAGTCCAGAAATGACTTATTTTTCCGAACTTCCTCTGAAGAGCTACAGACAGTGCAGGGCACCCTGGGAAGAAGGGTGGAGCCTAGTGTGTCAGGAGATTGGAAAGGAGGAGGAATTAGTGCCATTTGGGCGAAGGAGGGAATACAGTGAGCTAGCCTGCCATGGACCCCGTGGGGCGCCGGGAAGGACCCCATAGATCCCGCACCCAACTTTGCGGGGCAAGTGGGCAAGCAGGACTGTGAGATGAGGCAGACCGTGGGCAAAAGCGATCAGGAACGGCAGGCCGGATGTTCCTTTCTTTGTAAGTCACTACCCCCCTCCAAGGTATAAACTATGCAAAATTCAGATAGAGATATGTTATATGGTTGCTCTACCTATGTCAGGAGCATGAGACCCTGAAGAGAGTGATGGTGGGTCAAACAGAGCAGGAAGGAAAAGATCCAGTGGGATAGCTACACATACTGAGAAGTACAGAAATGAGCATAGAGGGGAAGATAATAAATACTGAAACAATCATTCAACCAGAATGTGTCAGGCTGTTCTACTTACTGAGAGGACAGTACTACTGAGAGAGCAGGTCCTCATTGGCTAGTGGGCCCATGACTGTGTGCTGTTCCCCTGCTGTGGTCAGCTCAGATAGTAAGTAACTAGGCTTAATTCATTATTATTATACTCTCTGTCCTAACATTCAAATAGTTTTCAGAAGTTTTCTGTCTACCTAAAAGATGAAATATGAGCTGCAGGTAAACATACATTCCATTTGGCTTGATGGGTGTATCTCTCTGAACAATGATGTAAATTAGAATTTGATCATATTTATCCATTTTTTTCATGAACTAGATTATAGTGGATTATCCCCAAGATCAGTCCTCAGTTGACTAACAAAAGACAAAAGTGAATTTTTAAATAATCAAAACCGTATAATGGACTTTGGTCTCAGAAGAATCCTACCAATGAGCTAGCTAGCATCCTGTAAAATTCAACCTCCGTTTTCTATCTTTTAAAACTACTAGCACTAACTTGAAGGCATATCCATTTTCAACTGTATTGACTTGTTTTTCCATGATTTGTCAATTTAATATTAATAAACTAGCTGATAATATAGTTCATTCGTAAATCAATAAAGCAAACTTAATTTGCTCGATTTCAACCGTATCCACCAACTACAGCACAGTCTCCTTTTGCAACCCCCATTCTTGACTTGGTGTAATTCAAGGCTGTGAAACACTTTGTCAATCTTTTGTCACATCATCTAATTTTGGTTATTCCCATGATGACAACTATTGCAGTTTAGCAACCCATAGCAAGTTTATTAATAAAGAGCTACAAGAATAATAATAAAAAAAAAAATGGTATGATGAAGTCCTGTGCCAGAGAACAGCTACGAACCACCAGAAGTCTGCCAGCTGACAGCTCACAAGGAACCCAGGATGCTACAGTTGCATGGAACTAAACTACCAAAAACTTGAATGAGACTGCAAAGTGAACCTTTCCCCACAGCCTCCAGATAAGAACCCAGCCTGGCTGGTACCTTGACTTAAGCCTTGGGAGACCACAGGTGAATTCTTCTGGACTTCTGACCTTCAGGACTTTGATGCTATTAATGAATGCTGTTTCAAGCTGTCAAGTTTGTGATAATTTGACATACAACAATAGAAAACTGATATAGATGCCCTCTAGAAGATTTATCTACTGTAAAACTACTTTTTCCCTTAGTAATTAAATAAGCAAGAAGTAATAAGTAGCTAATAAGCAAACAGGCAGATATTCTATTGCTCACCAAATGTTGATTTGCTAGTTTAAACACCCAGTGTTACTAGAGAGAATCAGTTGTTAATGATTGCCCAAAAAGTGCTTTTTTAAAAATTCTATCATGTCTTCAACACAGATTAGGTGATAGCCTACTTGAGAACACATTTTTTATTCTGCGCCTTATTTTTTCACCTCAGTGTGGTCCCGTGAATTCATATATTCAATGGATAATTATCCACTTGTGCCATTATTAATTTGTATGCCCCATTTGAACTGCTTCCTGTTTCATTTGGCAGAATGCCATCATTTACCAATTGCTCCCTTACTTCCTGGTTTAAAAAAGCTATTTATGGCCATCCTTCTGGAGTATGGCTTCAACTCTAGAACAAATGTGTGTGTGTGTGTGTGTGTGTGTGTATGTATGTGTGTGTGCATTTATGGTTATATATACATATATGTATGTATGGTTATATATACATATGGTTATATATATAAACACACAAGGTATACACAAGTATTTATGTCTATATTTCAGTAACAATCCATTGGCAACCAAGAGTCCATACTAAGTTTCATCTATATCTAAAGTATTTATCCTAGCTTTTATACCTTTTTAATAGTTGTGAACTTCTCATTTTAATATGAGAAATCTGACTTAGAGCTGGCTGCATAATTTCAATAACCAGATGGAAAATGGAAGTGCAAGAGCTTTGTCCAAGAGCAGGGAAATGTGCTGTTAAAGGGATTAGAACATGAAGCTTTCTCCTTTTTGCTGTGGTCTTTGGTTGTCCTTGTGGTTTGTTTGGTGTTTGGCTGCTATTCAACAGCATTTAAATGAAGAAAAATTGGCATGCTTAATTATTAGTATGCTTCTATTGTAGCTTTAAGGTTAACTATCAAACATCTAACTCATATGCAGACTCACATACTACAGAACTCATATTTTGAAACTGGTACCTACAAACGAGTGTTGTTCTTCCCAGAAGAACAGAAATGCCTCACAAAACTAGCTAGCGTTTTTAACTTAATTCTGTATATACACACAGTCTACCAACATGCTCTACTTTCAGATTACTGATGTGTTAGGATATAGAAATTAAGAGACATAAGCTTTGCCCTATCATTTCCCTTGTTCTGTATCACACTGTGCAGAGGTGATTGTCTCATAAACAGAGGTAACACAAATAAGGGCTCATGTGAACAAGTCATACCCTCCTTAATGATCTCCATGTCTCAAAGTCAACTGATTTGGGATAGTAATTTCATCTCCTAAGTCCCTCTGACCATCCAATATAATATTGTGTGAGTTAATCAAACCACACTCATGGGTTCTGCCTACACTCAAGGGAAGGAATTGTATAAAAGGG
Source organism: Nannospalax galili (assembly GCF_000622305.1). NCBI lineage: Eukaryota > Metazoa > Chordata > Mammalia > Rodentia > Spalacidae > Nannospalax > Nannospalax galili. The sequence continues at coordinate 82,764 of NW_008359625.1, read as the reverse complement.
TCATTTGAGGATCATAGAGATCTGACTTCTAAATCTATCATAAGACAATGGATGGCTAGGAGGGTTAAGAACGCTGTCATTTACAGGACTGGAGAGATGGCTCAGTGGTTAAGAACACTGGCTGTTCTTGCAGAAGACCTGGGTTCAAATCCCAGCGCCCACATGACAGCTAACAACTGTCCATAACTCCAGTTCCAGGGGATCGAACAGCCTCTTCTGTCCTTCGCGGGCATTGCAAAACATGGGTGCACTTGCCTACATGCAGGCAATACATGCGTACACATAAAATAAAAATAATAAAATATTTTTTTAAAAAAGAACACTATCTCTTGGGCCTGGCTCTGAAAAGCAAAATGATACCAGGTTGATAAAGAACTCATGAGCTCCTCCAGTCATATCAGGCAATTTAAGTCTTTTCATACAAGTGGCAAATGTCAGTTGTGGGGCTACATACTAAAAGATAAAATTTTCATGTCAGAGCACACAGGGCACAAATGTCATGGTGTAAAATCATGGTGTTGGGAAGCTCCCAACACCTAACATTGTTTATCTTGGCTGCAACACTATACAGTCCAGGGATCCAGGAGAATGAATAAATACAGAAATAAACAGGCTACTGGAAAAAATGGAGCTTAAAATATGCTTTCAGATGGTAGCAAGAGATACTATTTTAGACACTTGGGCAACAAGTGATATAAAAGTATGTTGTGATTTTTTATTGTCTAAGTATTTCATACATGCATATAAATCATTTCGATCAAATCTGCCCCTGTATTCTCCCCTGTCATTCCTTCACTAACCCCCTTACCACTTTTCCTTCATACCTTGTGCTTTTTTAAAAAAAAACTCACTAAGTCCACTAAATGCTGCCTGTAATGAGATGATTATGTGTTTTCTGTCCTTGTGATGGATTACATTTATTGATTTTCATATTAATCTATCCCTACATCTCTTGGATGATATCAACTTGATTATAGAGGATAATATTTTTAATGTGTTCTTGAATTCAAATTCGAGTATTTTATTGAGAATTTTTGCATCTATGTTCATCAGGGAGATTGGCCTATAATTCTTTTTTTTGATGGGTCTTTATCTGGTTTTGGTAAATTTTTGCAAAACTTCACAATACTGCCTTCATAAAAAGAATTTGGGAATGTTCCTTCTTTTTCTATTTTATGGAACGATTTGGAGGGTATTGGTGTTACTTCTTTGAAGGTCTGGTAGCATTCTATGCTGAATCCACCTGGGCCTGGGCTGTTTTTAGTTGGTAGATATTTTTAATACTTCTGTCTTACTGGTTTACTTATTTATTTGCCTCCTCTTTGTTTACTTTCATAGAGCATATTCATCTTGAAATTCGTCCATTTATTTTAGATTTTCCAGTTTAGTTGGATATGTGTATGTTATTTAGTCTTCATGTGTTTGTGTAATTTCTGTAGTTTCTATTGCTGTTGATACCTACCTTTATTGCATTAAAGTTCAATAAAATGCAATATATTATTTGTTTTTCCAAATTTGTTGAGACTTGATTTGTGTCCTAATATGGGATCAATTTTGAAGAAATTTCCATGGGCTGCTGAGAAGAATGTGTATTCTTTAGTGTCTGAGTGGAGTGTTCTGTAGATGTCTGTTAGATTCATTTGATTTATATTTTATTTAGTATTTTATGTATACAAGTGTATTGCCTGCATGTATGTAAGTGCACCCGTGTTGTACAATGCTCGCAGAGGTCAAAAGAGGGCATCAGATTCCCCTGGAACTGGAGTTACAGATGGCTGTTAGTAAGAACCAAATCCAGGTCCTCTGCAAGAACAGCCAGTGCTCTTGACCACTGTACCATCTCTCCAGCCCCCAATAATTTATCTTCATGTTTGATTTTGTATTTTTATTTTTTAATTTAATGTGAATGAGTGTTTTGCTTACATGTATGCAAATGCACTAGTGCATGCAATGACTGTGGAGGCCACAAGAGGGAGTCTAATCCCCTGGAACTGGAGTTGCAGACAGTTGTTAGCGACCATGTAGATGCTGGGAACTGAACCTGGGTCCTCTGGAAGAGCAACCAATGCTCTTAAGCACTGAGCCATCTCTCCAGACCAATCTTTTGTTAATGTATATATTTTAATTGAATTTTTGTCCATTTCATACGTCTTTTTTTGTTTTTGTTTTTTGTTTGTTTTGTTTATTGTTTGTCTTTCTGAGACAGGGTCTCCCTGTAGCCCCAGCTGGCCTGAAACTCACTATGTAGACCAGGTGGCCTTGAACTCACAGAGATCTGCCTGTCTCTGCTTCCCAAGTGCTGGGATTAAAGGCGTGTGCCACCACACCCTGCACATTTCATATATCTTAATCATATTTAGACTCCCTCCCCTATCTGAAATCCCCCATAGCCCATCCACATGATTTCATGCATTTTGTTATATATGTTAAGGCCTATTGAGTCAGGTCTGTGTACCCAGATATCCTTCAATGTGAATTCACCCACTGGAACTGTTCAACCTATCTAGCATCTCTCCTTTACAGAAGATTGACTCTCCCTTACTCAGCAGTGATCAGCACCTATACTTCCTCACCTAAGGTTGGACCTCCTCTCCATTTCCCTAGTTCTATGCTGGGTTTTTTCTGATTGAGTTTGCATGGATCTTGTGTATGCTGTCACCATTGCTGTAAGTTCAAATGAGCAAGTTTCCAGAAGACTGGAAGACTCTCTTTCCTTATGGTCATGTACCACCACTGGCTCTTACAATTTTTCCCTCTTCCACAATGGTCCCTGAGCCCTAGGTGAGTGAGGTTTAATATAGGAGTACTATCCAGGGCCATGCACTCTACAGTCTCTTGTTCTTGACATTTTGGCCAGTTGTGGCCTTCTGTGTCCATTGCCCTCTGTTGCATGAGGAAACTTCACTGGTGAGAGTTGAGAGATGCATTAGTATTCTTTCTACCCCCATTCCACTATGTTCTGTGAGCCTTGGGTATAGAGGTCTCATTGTACATGTGTCACTTAGGGCTAGGCATCTCACAGACACTTATTCTCTGTGTGTGGCCACTTGTAGAATTCTGTTGCACAAAGAAGCTTCTTTGATGAGATGAGTGGTGCCTGGTATACTTGTCTATAAATATAAGGATATATATTTAGCATACAATGCATGTGTTTTCTCTAGGCTCTATGACCTCTCCAGGCATGTGTATTGGGCTATGTTTACAGTGCCACACATGAATTCCCTCCCATTGAGTGGGCTTTAAGTCCAATTAGATAGCTGTTGATTATCCCCAAGATAAAAGTGTCAGTGCTGCATCAGTGTGCTGGTCATTGTTGTAGTTGTTGTGTTTTAAAGCTGAAGTTGGACCATCAATTGATTTTTTCTCCCTTAGCAGCTTGCATAGTGTTCTTTAAAACTGTGCAAGAAAAAAAAAAAAAAAATTATGCGAGCTAGTCTTCAGGGAGGAGGCCTCCAGATCAGTTCCAGCTCCATTACTCTAAATCCTGTGTTTGAAGTATGTCCTTTCTTCAGCAATAGGGTTTTACCTTTAAGTTCTGGGAGGCAATCAAGGGCTGTGGCAATAGCCTGAGTAATTTTGGGAGCCTCTTGAACTACCCTGACCAACAACTCAAGGAAGGATTTTCCTGTCTGGCACTGTTTCTTGTTATGTAGCCTTCAGCTATCTGCATACATGCACTCATGTACAGATATTGAATACGTATTTTTCAATAGGCTTTTGAACTAATGCATTCCCTCTGGTTTTTTTATGCCACCTAAACATTATTTATCTCTCTTCTTTCTCTCTCTCTCCCTGTCTAACCCTCCCTCCACACCCTCCCCAGTTAAAATACTCCTTTTTCCCACCAGTGTTTGTTACATTTATGTTTAGAATTATAATGTCCTCTAAACAGATTGTTCCTTTAATGAATATATTTATCTCTTCTAATTAGTTTAGGTTTGGTCTATTTTTTCAGATATTAGAATAGCTACATCTGCTTGTTTCTTAGTGCTGTTATTTTAGAATACCTTTTTCCATTCTTTTACTCAAAGGTGCAGTCATTGATGGTGAGGTATGATTCTTGGAGGCAGCAGCTAGATCCTGTTTTCTAATACAATCTCCAAGTCTTTTTAGTGGAGGAATTGAGTCTATTAATAGTAAGAGTTATTGAAAGATATGCATTAATTCCTGTCATTTTGTTAATTTTGTGGTGTTTTCTTGGATTTCTTTTGATAAAATGTTCTGGCATTGTTTATTTAGTCCCTGTGACCTCTGTCATGTGTTTATTCTATCTATTTGAGTAACAAATGAGTATAAAAGTAAATTATGATTTTAAAAAATGTCCACAAACATATTCCAAATAAAGACAGTAATATTTCAGATACTACTTAAATTATGTTACACAAAAGTCCATGTCTGTTCAGACCTCAGACTGTGGCCTTATTTGAAGAAAGAGTCCTTGTAGAAAGAGATAGCGATATTAAATAAGGGATGCTGGATAGGATAGGTCATGAATTCAACACTGGTGCTTCTATCAGAACACATAGGAAGAAAGAAAGAGAGAGGCAAGAGACAGAGAACTACAAAGCAAGGTGCTCCAGTGATTTCTAGCAAGCAGCAGAAGTCAGGACGAGTCAAGGAAGGAAACCTCAGAGCCTCAGAAGGAAGCAGAACCCTTCTGATACCTTGGTGGAAAAGCTGACATATCAACAGGAAAAGATAAGGTATTCTAAGGTTAACAGCAGCAAGAAGAGACCAGCACCCTAGAGATACAGGACATATGAAGATGTGGTATGTCCTAATCACAGACCTAGTAAGAGACAGAATCATGGTGGGGGCTTCAAGGAAGAACTGGAACGCCACAGGAAATGTTACTTCTACTGGGAATACCAGTCGAGAAGACAGCTCTTCAACTAACAGCAGCCCCATCTGACCAATCCCAGAGGAAGTCATCTAATCATTGTTGCACCTGTCACCCACCATCATACACCCTGGGGAAGAGCAGGAAAGAAAATTTGGGAGCAGATTTGCCTGTGAGCAGCAGAACATGAGGGGACTCAGAAATCCACAGTGTACATTGACTGTGAGGAAAGGGGAAGAGGAGAGGAGAGCATGGCCCACCACTATACTGGGTACTACTTGGTTACTGAATGAATTTCTTTTTCAAAAAACATTTGGAGCAAACATGACAAAATGTTAGCACCGTTAAATTTGGAAGATGTGTGGCCAGATTTTCATTATGTTCTCCGCACATTTCTAGACAATTGGAGTGTTTCCTAATAAGAAATACTGTGGACGTAGGCCATGTCCCAGATTAGTGGCAGTAGAGAAAACATGAGGGAAAGAGCCAGTAGAGCACTTGAAAGATGGCAGCCAGTTGCCTTGAGCTCTCCCTGGGATCACCTTCCTTTGAAATTCGGGTCAGCCACTTACTACCTGTGGCCTTGAACAAATTCCTGTTCTCTCCATGCCTTCATTTCCCTTCCTAAAAATGTGAATGGTGAGAGTTGGAGTCAATGAATTGACCCATTCTAGGAGAACCTCAAACTGCGTTGGACACTTCGTTTACTATCATTATTTTTATTAGTTTATCTTTATATCCTCAGTGTTACCAGAGTTCCTAGTGTTTAACAACATTTGGTCAGATTGAATTAATGAAAACAATTGTGTTTTCCATCTCTGAGTCACATTTCTCTGTGACAGTCTATGCCAAGTTAAACATGAACATTTAAATACAGTATTGCCTTGATTTTGACCAATATCAAAACTGGCTTGGTATGCTGTCAAACAGGCATGGGCATGCCCAAATAGGACCCAGGAGGAATGAGTTGCACATCAGGGGAGAGGGAGTCCACAGGCAATCTCTTTAGGTGATCCAGCTTCAGTATCCCGCATGGAAAGGATAGTCTTCAAGATCAATTGCTCTGCAACAACAAGCAAGAAGAAAATATTCCAGAGAAACAGTAAACATGATCTAACAGGCCTTCTTACATGGCATATTGAAACATTTTTGTGCTTGCTCAACCTTTCTTTAAGACAATGAGAACAGAGCCAACATGAGTTTCCCTCACATTATAAGAGGAGTATTTGAGGAAGGAGGGCTTGTCAATAAGCAACGATTAGACCACCAGAATATTTTCATAATGATGGATCATAAGAAACCTGACCCTATCCAAAGGCCTTACAAATATTGTCTCATTTCATTCTCAAATCATTATGAGGTAAGAAGTAATATTGAAATTGGTGGCTTGGAGCCAAGCATGGTGACACACGCCTTTAATCCCAGCACTCTGGAGGCAGAGACAGGCTTATCTATGTGAGTTCAAGGCCAGCTTGGTCTATACAGTGAGTTCTAGATCAGCTGGGGCTATAGGGAGACCCTGTCTCAAAAAGACCAAAAAAAGAAGGAAGGAAGGAAGGAAGGAAGGAAGGAAGGAAGGGAAGGAGGGAGGGAGGGAGGGAGGGGGAGAGAGGGAGGAAGGAAGGGAGGAGGAAGGAAGGGAGGAGGGAGGGAGGGAGGAGGGGAGGGGAAGAAAGGAAAGAAAGAGAGAAAAAGAAAGAAAAGAGAAATTGGTGGCTTAGTTGTTGTTGCATTGATAAGATACTAATTTAAGCAGAGATTAGGAGCCCAACCACATCCTGTAGATTTGTGCTGTAATTAATATTATCATCCCTACTATAGATAAAGAAAGTGCCTTGCTGACATTATCAAGTCTACCCAAGGCCTCATAAGTAATGAGCAAGTGAAAGAGTTTGGATTAGAAACCAACTAGGTTTATTTCTGAGCCTACCAATCCATTAGTTTCATTTGTATATCTGCGTCTATCTGACGTAGTATATTTGATGCCCAACAGGCATTATAAAAATGTCTTGACTATCTAAATGAAAATTCTACTCTTGAGTTGTTCAAGCAAAAACAAAACCAAACAAACAAAAATCATATTTAATAGTTAATTTGTTGTTTTCCTATTTATCTAGATTCTGGTCTTCTTCATTTCCTCTCCCACCATGACTCATGTCCAGTGGTGGTCATCTCTTCCCTGATTATTACAGTAGAGTCCTTGTAGTCTCTCAGTGCAGAAGTCAGTGTGGATCTTTTGAGACATGTCAGATGATACCAGTCTGTTCAAAATTGTCTCATGGCTTCTCAGCTCTTTCTGAGCTAAATCAAAATCCCACCCATGGTCTTTACCACATGCCTGGCCTTGACCTTAAGTCTCTGACTTCATTTCTTCCTGTTATAGCACTCACTCAGTCTCACTGGCCTCTTTACTCACATGCTCTGAACCTCTCATATCGGGACATTTGCAACTACTAATACCATTATCAGGAATGCTCTTCTCCTAAATGCACGTGTGGCTCACCCCTTCCTTCCTTCAGCTGTCACGTTTTCATCTAAACTTCTGAATCATTAGATCTGAATTCCGATTACATCGTATGACTTTTACCCTACTTTATTTTTTTCTAGTTATGTGTAACCACCTGCTATAATGCAGAGAATTACTTCAGGTGCCCCTCTCTAGAAGTGACTGTGAAAACGGAAAGTTTGCATAGTGTCATATCCCAAACACCTAGGACATGGCTGACACATAACACATTACAGTAAGTTATGAAGTGAATGAATGAGTGTATAAGTGCTTCTAATTCCCACATAGCAATGACAACTCCTTTCTTAGAACTCTAGCTCTATGTGCAAATTCCAAGAATGAGCAGCAGCTAAAAATTTCTTTCCTCTTAATGATTCCCCAGGACTCAAATTTTAAATTTTCATTAACGCCATAAAATATTATTTTTTTTTAATTTTTAAAAATGATTTATTTAATAACAACATACTTAGAAGAAGCATATCATTACAACACAATTGACATATTCAATAATGTTTTCCTC
>NW_008359625.1:46906-68474 GCF_000622305.1 Nannospalax galili | reverse complement strand
ACAGGGCCCAAACTAGGAGTATAGAACAGCAGGATGGATGGAAGGGTGAATGAGGCTTAGGGAGTCCTGGCGCGGAGAGCTGCGCTATAGACTTACCCCAAGAGGCCTGAGGATAGTAGTCCATAAAATATTATTTTAAGACAAAAGTCATCCCATGTGTCTTCAACCCTATCCCTTTTAGAAAAATACTGGATCAAACTCCCATTTAACCCAGCACTTAAGCAAAGACACCACAGGCCCTCCAGTTTTTGTTGAAGCTGAGAATGGCAGCCATCTCCTCTTCATTCAACTGAATCAAAGACCTAGAAAGGCAAGAGTTCCAAAAACAATTTTGGCAAGGAAAAGGTTGATGGGATCTGAGGTTCTAGACATTTATCCTGATATATCCACAGAGAGCACATTGTTCTCTAAATTAAGACCAAATAATGTATAGAGTTTAGAGTTCCAAAGGGATTGGAATTGTAGGTGTTCATGATGGCTGTGATTCCTGACAGGCATATCAGAAGGACATATCTTTAAGTCCAAACCATATCTCTTCTCCTGCTAAAAAGTGGGTATGTTGACTAAGAGAGTATGCAGTTGGCCAGGACAATGTGTGGCCCAGGATCTAAGTGCTCAGAGGTAAGCCAGGATCTTCTCAGTAGTATGTAGCACAGCCCTTAGCCCTCAGAGGGCTTCCCTGGTGCCTGCCACTAGCCCACCATTTGTGCACTGGTTATTTTCACAGCTCTGTTGTGGTCCAGATCTCTAGCCTAAGGGTTGATGAGGTAGCTGGAAGAAGGATGGACACACTGGCAATAAAGGGATGGGATGAGAAACCCCCGCTCCATCATCTACTCCACTAAGGACTATCAGCTGATCAGCCAGTTTCTTACCTGAAAGTTCTCATGTATGTGTGAGGGTGTCACAGACTTGAGGATTACCACCACATTCCTCTGGATGTGGAACCGAATCAGAACCTGTGCAGAAAGAAGGGAAGACACGTCCACTTATCTACAGGAGCCCTTCCATCTATTGAAAAGAAGATGATCTAAATAGCTCCCCATGGCTTTAGCTACAGCAGCTAAAATTACTTGAGCACTCAGTTATTAGAGACATTTGCCAATCCTCCTAGTATGTCCTTCGACTCTCAAAGTAACACTGTGATTTCCCTAGAAAGGAAGGAGGAGGTAGCCTATATTCATAAGCTGAGACCCTGCACAGTTGATACCTGAACCCAAAGCTATGATCCATGGTGGGGCCTAAGGGCTGGACAGGAAGCTGATGGACAGAGGTGGTCCTTGCTTAACTGATGCTGACTCTATTTCTGGGAGATCCTTACATTTCCCACTTCCTTCTCTCCAAGGGATCAAAAAAGACAACACAGAATAAAATACAAGACTAGTAGAACAGATAAAGGGGAAAACACATATTGTACCTGGGCTGGGGTTTTCTTGTACTTTGTCGTGATCTCCTTGCTCTTGGGACTCTCCAGTACTACAGGGTCATCTGGCTTGGCACTAAAGACAGAAAGATGGCTGGAGTGAATAATCATTGGCTACTGCATGCCAATGAGCATCACTCCCATGACCGTGCAAAGGCTGAGCATCACAGCCTCCCCCATCTGGGAGGCAGATGATTTTGTGTCTCTCCCATGGGCTCAGCCATAGGCTCTGGAGCTTTGGCGATTTGAAAAGTCTGCCCCACCACTGATGGCAGAGGTGACGCATTCTCAGAGGATCAGTCGTGTTACCTTAAATAAAATTTTAACACTGTTATCCCGACCACTCACTCAGGTGGCCAACCACTTGCCATAGATATATTTTCCCAGTGCTTTGGAAATTTAGTCTAATATTAACCAATTATGACACTTTTTAAGAGTAATCAAGGAAGCACTGCCACACTGAAGGCTCACTGAGGTCTGTCTGGAGAGCCCAGGGGGCTGTAGGCCGTGATGCCGATGCCCTTGGAGTGACAGTACTGGATCAGTTTGTCCTGGGTGAGGTATGGGTGACACTCGATCTGCAAGAGAAAACAACTCCATCACTAGGGAAGTCAGGCTGCTTTTTTGAGTGGCTCAGAGGGAGTCTTACACATAGGAAAAGATCACCAAGCAAAATCCAAACACAGCCCATTGATGGATGCACTACATACCAGACCAGGAGATCTGTCCCCCACCTCCCTAAGCATCCTGAACACTGATCCCTGAATGAGATTCAGTAGACAGCATTGAACTAGCTTCCAAATGTTCAAGCAGTCACAGCAGGACCTCTTTGTGAAACAGAATTTACCTGATTGGTCACTGGTTTAAGTTTCAGTCCAGGCTTGTTCAAGAGCCTTTCAATCTGGAAGTGGTTGAAGTTGGAGATGCCCAGGGCTTTCACTAATCCTTCTTCCACAAGCTCCTCCATGCCCTGTCATAGCAAGGAATATCATTTAGATCAAAGTAAGAACAATACAGGGAGCTGGCTTGGCTTTGTCCTGAGTTAGGTGCAATGAATCACCTATAGCAAAGTTAACTGCAGTAGGAGAAAAAAATTTCAGTCCAGACAGTGGTGCCCATAGGGTAGTTCTGGCCCTTCTCCTCATCTCCAGCTCAAATGCAAGTAGGAAAGAAACATGAAGGTTTCATATGCTTTCTGCTGTCGCCTCACCCAAACCTGAGTGACCCAATCCCCCTGGAAACAGACTGGAACCTGTGGAAAAGACTCAACTCTATTGGCTGTCTTTTCATTCTTTGTTTTGTGTTATTAGGAATTGAATCTAGGGCCACTCCTGTGCTAAAAAGGCACTCTACAACTGCGCTGGATCCCTAGGCCTCACCCCACTCCCTTTTCCATTTTTCAATTTTGAGCTTTGGTCTCTGTAAGTACACAGGTTGGCCTTGAGCTTACTATGCAGCCCAGGCAGGCTTTGAAGTGTGATCCTCCTGCTTCAGTCTCCAACACAGATGTGACTGTAGTCCTGCACCATCAGGCCACCTGCTTACCTCTCTCCCCTGCCAACAACAGTTTGGTGCGCAGTGAGGAATGCCATGCAGATATACAGGCCCTGGCAGGGGCACCCAGCCTAGGGCTGGAGTGGGGCTGAAATCTGTCCCACTGACCATCTGCCAAGCCAAAACTGCCTTAACTCCAAGGAGGTGGGGTCTATTATTTTTTGCCTACAATGAGATTTTTCCAAAATTTGTTCATAGATGCTTATTCATACCTGACTACAAATTCAGCATGTATTTATAATGTACTTATTATAAGTTCCTGTACAGGAGTTTCCAGAATATAAAAGTCTACAATGTATTTCCTGCTTGAGATTCTTACAGTCTAATTAAAGTGCTGGGGTTCCCATCTGCCTCAGTGCTAGGCTACCTCAGCTCATTTGACAGCTGGCATAGCCCTGATCATCAGTAAGTGAAGTAAGGATTCTAGCTGGATCCCAGGGGAGACATTAGTGTAGAATTTTAAAAGGACGTAATCACTGTGAAATTACTATGAATAAAGGGAGGAAACTCAGGAACAGATGTGGGAGGAAGGCAGGAGCAAAGGCTCAGAGGCAGGGGCAGCCATGTTGAGGTGACACTCTGTCTACCATTTCTTAGCTTTAGCTGCAACTTGGGATCTTATGGAAACTCTAAAAGAACTGGGTGTCTGGGGCCCCCTCCCCAAGCTTCTTCCTGATTTCCTCTGAGACACAGCATGAGCATGAACTCTGATGATTTTAGTGTACAAAGTTGAGAACTGCCATCATGGATGAAGAAGGGCTTTACTAGGCAAGAGAGTTTAGCATTGATGAGACCAGAAGGTTCCAGGAATTTCCCAGTGAACAATGAGATGGTGTAATCATTTTCTGTGCCCTGAGTCTGCTTCGTTTGGGTTCTATGATACTCTATCTTGACCTCTTTACACTCATCCTCCCCCCACCCCCAAATGAGGTTTCTACTGGATTGGTTTATGGGTTCAAAGAACCACCCAGTGCTAATATATTCAGTCCTTCCAGTATCTAATCAGAGTTTCTAAACCAGAACATTGTGCTGGATAGCTTTAGTGTCAACTTGACATACCTGGGTTGAGGGAGCCTCAAGTAGGGAATTTCCTTTATTGGACTGGACTGTGGCCATGTCCATGGGGCACCTTCTTAATTGTTGAGTGATGTGGGAGGGCCCAGCCCACTATGGGTGGTGCCACCCCTGGGCAGGTGGGCCTGTGTTACATAAGAAAGCAGGCCGAGCAGGGGCCAAGGGAGCAAGCCAGTAAGCAGTGTTCCTCCATGGACTGTGCTTCAGCTCCTGCCTCCAGTTTCCTGCTCTGAGTTCCTACCTTGGGCTCCCTGATGAACTGTATGTGACCCAGGAGATGTAAGATAAAATAATCCCCTTTCCTCCCCAAGCTGGTATTGGTTAGAGTATTTTGTCACAGCAATGGAGAAACAAACTAAGGCAAGCAGCATAATTTATTATTACTCCTTTAAAATGTTTCAGGAGGTCAGTGAAATGGCTCAGTGTGGGGTCTCTCCCTTCCCTCGTGGGTCGTTGGCCACCAGTCCACGAGGACAAATGGAGCAGAAGTGACGAATAGGGTCAGGGACAGCCAGTGAGCACTGACAGAAGAAAGCCCTTCCGGGGAGGCAGGTTCAGTGATACAAACAGCTCCGTTTATTCAGTGGGGGTCAGGGAAAATATAGTGTGGAGGCAGCAGCCAATGCTTCAGCTGATAGGTGCTCATAGTATGCTTTATTTACATGTGGTAGCGGGATCCTTTCATCTGACTATCGGGCAATGCCTAATTATCATATAGAAAAAACCTGGGGGTAGTTTTTACTCCAGGTAACTATGCCAAAGGTCATATTTTAAATGAGGCCAAGCATCCGTGCTTGGCAGCACTTTCCAGGTAAGTCAGGCAGGAAGTCCCTCCTGAGAAAGGAGCCAACCTTAACAGCAGGGTTCCCCAACAGCTCAGTGGACAAATGTCCTTGATGCCAGGACTGACAAACTGAGTTCATTCACTGGGACCCCTTGCTGGAGGCAGAGAACCTTAATAAATAAATACAAAGAAAAAGATCAAGAGCTGGAGAATCACAGTGATGAAATTACACATGAAGGACTGAGCCATTTCTTACCATGGTAGCATTTCAATGGGGTCTGACAGAAATTTTCCTCTGAGAACATGAGAAGAAGCTGGAACCTACCTCCTAGGCATCCAAGAATGTATATTTACTGAGGACAATATTTCCTTTCTCATCTGTGGGGAATAACACATTCCCAGCCTGTAAATGCAAAACGAAAAGCTCACAGGGATGTGCATCTGATACCTGGTCCTATATACAGGGGCCTTGAGACAGTGAAATGACAAATACCCATGCCTACATAGCCTTTAGTCAAAGTCTGGAAAAGACACTTTAAGTAGTAAGCCTCAATAAAATCTTCGAATCTCTGATGGAATGTAAATCCTGTATTTCTGACACTGTTGGATTGTTCCAAATCCATTGTCAATATACTGTAGAAGCCATCGTCACCATGGGAAATATCCCAACATGCCAAGGCCCATATAAACTTGGAGGAAAAATTTTTTGCTCTTTTTGAGACAGAGTCTCCCTGTAGCCACAGCTAGCCTGAAACTCATCATGTAGACCAGGCTGGCTTTGATCTCATGGAGATCTGCCTGTCTCTGCCTCTTGAGTGCTGGATTAAAGGCATGTGCCACACCACTCTTAGCTGGAGGAAATTTTAATTTCAGGGTCTCTAGACACAGGTTACATCAGGTTATCTGAAGAAGATAGTAGCTAGCTTCTATCCTTGCAGTCTAAAGATGAACTTTTGGGTAGCGTGACACCATGACCATCTCTTGAGAGCAGAGCAGTGAGAATTCACATCCCTCCAGCTCTTATGAGCAGACAGAAGCATGGTCCCAGGCACTGAGTGGTAGTTTTTCAGAGTGGATTGGCTACTTCCCAGCATCACTATATTTGGCCTTTGTTCCTGGATGCCACTCCCTGAGCATGCAAAGGGTGTTTCCTGAAATAAGTTATATAAGAGTATCCCAAGAGATCCCACCTGTGGGACTTCTGCATAGAACGAACAGGAAGATGACTGGCCCGTGGCAGCTTGTCTGCTCTAGCAGGAATCATAGTCTCTCTCAAACACAATAGCAAGAATACTTAAGCATGTGGTACCCTCAAGCACCACACATTGCTTGAGGAGTCTCTATTTCAGGCCAGTGCCTTTCTGCTCCACACAAGAACTCCTCCCTCATCCCTTCATCATGCGACAGCCCTGGCACAGCAGCTATTTTGAGGCTTCTACCTAGCAACTAGAGTTGGGGCAAACAGCAGTTCAAACCTGAAGTCCTTGTGGCCAATGAATAAGGTAGAGGTCCAGATAGTCTAGTTTCAAATCCGTGAGGGTTTTCTGAAAGCATTTCTTCACCAGGCCTTTCTCAAAGAAGGTGGACCACAACTGCAGAGTGTGATGACAAGGCGTTAGGACTGGAGAGAGATGGCCATACCATACTCACCATCCTCACTATGAGAGTTGCAGCCTGACCCAACCCCAAGGCAGGTCATTTATATATAATAAAGTTAGTTAAGAAAAGCAGTTCAGTGGGGCACCATCTCTTAGCAAGTCAATGTCACTTCGAAGTGTTTTATGCTTTTGGTGGTCTAATGTTTCTTAAATCATTTAGCATAGTTTCTTAAATCATTTGGCCACGGATTATTTACATTCCTCTTTTGTCCCCTTCCTTGGCTGTCAGCTCTCTGAGGGCAGGAATTGTGTCTATCCCTTCAAATTTCAAACATCCTGATGCTATTGGGAGCAGCTGGTCCATTCTCTACTCCCACATCCCTGAGCCCAGGGGGCCCAAGTGGAATTTTATCTAGACATGAACTCTTCCCGTAGTAGGTCTGTTTGTCACACCAGATATTATTCCCAAGTACCTGGAACTAGAAAAAGTTGTGTTGTGTCCAATATGGAGCCAAGGAGATTCAAACCTCTTCATCCTCTTCTTTTTTATATAACATTTTACAATTCACTTTTAGTGAATTGAGATAAAAGAGGTTCCTATGTGACAATAAGAAATGTTCCAAAAAAAAAAATGTTCCTACCATTCCAACATACTCATGTCTATGATCTATGAACCTTGGGGACACAGCCATTGAGACCACAGTTCTGACTGTCAGGAATCATGACCCTGACTTCACCCCTTCCTGCCACCTGGTAGATGGAGCCCACCAACAGAAAACAGAGAGAACAAGGGCACCAGCAGGCTCAGTGGAACCATCCCCTCTATGGAAAATCCAACAAGGGAGAGGGCAGGCATCAGCATCTTCTTACCAGTACTGGTTTGGGGTTTGGATATCTGTATCCAGAGACACAATAAAAGCAAAGAGAAATACGGCTAGGAGAAATACAGGATGTGGGAAAGGCTGATAGGGCTTGGCGTAGACCAAACACTTCAGGACCTTGAAGTCCTATCCACCCAGTGGGCTGTGAGTACCTTGCTCACAATGAAGAGGTCCTCCCGCTTCACAACCTTCTCTTTGATCTTCTCTGGGATGGCTTCTCCCACCTCCTTCCTGTTCTAATAGGTATATGGACAGTGAATGTGGAGATAACCAGCGTCAATGGCTGCCTTCACTGCTTCCTTGACTTTGCCAGGGGGAGACTGAAAGGCCACAGAAAAGACCACCACATGCTCCCAAGGCCTCCTCTAACAGGCTCCAGATAGACCATCTTTCAAAATCACAGCCTTCCTGGCTCACTGAGGAAGAAGACATATTTTAGAAACCTTTCAATAACAAAGAAAAAGGGGCTTGAGAGATGACTCAGTGGTTAAGAGCACTGGCTGCTCTTGTAGAGGACCCAGGTTCGAGCCTCAGCACCTACATGGTGGCTAACAACCACTTGTAACTCCAGGTCCTGGGGATCTGACGCCCTCTTCTGACCACCTCAGGCACTGCACAACACAATGCGGGTGCACTTACATACATGCAGGCAATACACTCATACAAATAAAATAAAAATAATAAAGTATTTTAAAAACAAAGAAAAAAGTGAATTAATTTCTTATCAATTTTTTATATCACCATACAAAGTAATGTTCTTTGTGGTATCTTCATACATATATGTCATAATTGATTTTATGATTATCACCCCATGCCTTAGCCAAAAATTAGTCCCCTTGTAATCCAGGTTGATCTTAAAGTGTCTACAGTTTGTGGGAGTGACAGTGGCTCCCATTGCAATTTGCTTTTAAAGGCCAGGCAGAAATCTAGACTCTAAAGTGACCCAGGAATTTTCAGATTTTAGATAGTTACAAGGACAGCCCTAAAATATGGTCATGCCAGGCTAAACTTGAGGCATCAGTTTTATGAGGCATCTACCACATATCAGTATGAAGCTGAGCAGATTCCTCAGTCTCTCCAAACCTTGACTGCAAAATAGCAGCAGCAATAGCTTCTTTCTCATGAGGTCTGTGTGTTGTTTGCCACAATGAAGGTGAAGTTCGTAGCATATCACTGGACATTTAGTAAGGCTCAGAAGATGCAATCTAGTACATAATCACTGTTTCACAGAAAGAACAAATAGGAAACATTTTAAATAACAATGGATTTTTCTTTTCCATTAGTTAGAAAAAGAAAACAAAGTAAGAAAAAAGATCCTTTGAAATACCACCCTCTAACCTAGCCGTGCCAGACATTGGGTTGGGAAAAAATACTTAAAACTCATCACTCATCTCATAGAGTGTAGTGGTACACGTCTGTGTTCCAGCACTAGGGAGGCAAAGGCAGAGGATCATGAGTTTGAGACCAGCCTGGGGCACATCACTGTCTCGTAAAACAAATAAATCCCAAGAAGATCTCCAAACCTCTGGGTGCAATTGTCCATGCTTGTAATCCCAGACTTTGGGAGGTGCATATAGGAGGATTCTCAGCCACATAATGAGTTCTAGGCCTGCCTGGGCTACATAACAGTCTCAAACAACTACCACCATAGCAACAAATAAGTAACACTTTATCTCTCACAAGACATAGAAATTCTTTTTGTAACTATCAAACATTGAGAAGCACAAAAATCAGATAAATAGCTGTACCATCACTGGGACAAAGAATTGCTGCCAGCAACTCAGAAGCACTTGGAGTCCAGGTTCAGAGCACCACCCTCCTGCATGTCCTCTGATGAGCACAGAATCTTTAACAGCAATGTCATCTCCTTGTCTTGAAAACAAGCCCCTTTACAATCTTTACATCTAACTTTGAAATTCTGGGAGTTAATTTCCGGTGAATGTATACAAGGTGAGTAGACTCCCTGGAGATCTGCAAAGGATTATTTGTTACCTTGAGGGAATGTAAAATATCCAATTTGACTGCAGAGCTTGCTATTCTATCCAGTGTTGAAAAAAGGAGAGATTCTACACCCTGCAAAGAACAAAAGAGTAACAAGAGGAGGAAGACTGGAGATGAACCCTTCGGCTCAGGGGAGCAGAAGACCTCCATAAACAGGTCCTGATTCATGCATGATGGCTCACACCTGTAATCTGAGCACGGGAGATGCTGAGGCAGGAGAATTGCTGAAAGTAAGAGGCCAGTTTATGTTACAGAGAAAGACTTTGTCTCAAGAAACCAAAAACAATACCCCAAACAGCTCCTGGAAACAGCTGTTCCTGTTATTTCTGAGAGGAAAGGCAAAGAAAATCTAGAAGGTGGAACAATGTCAGACTTCTTCAGAGAGACTGGGAAATCTGCTTCACTGGGCACCGGGATGAGCCTTGAGGCATTTTTTCCAGGAGAAATTAACGCATGCAGGGCAGGACCTGAACTCCCAACTCCCGGCCCCAACTCCCTGTGTTGCTGCTTGGACTTTAATGTGCATGGAAAACCAGGCAGGGATCTTGAAAAAGTATAGGTGCCAATACAGTGACATGTGCTGGGGTCTGGGATTCTGCATTTCCTACAAGCTCCCAGACCACACATGCCACTGTGGGAGTCCTGCACCATGAGCAGGACTAAATAGCATATAGAACTAAGAGCACAAAGAAGCCAGGCACCATACAGTTAAGATCTGCTAGCCATAGCACCGACAGCTTTTTAACTCTGTCCAGGGAGAGAGCTGCAGGGTATATGGCCTGATTTCTGAAAGCTGTGAGATCTGGTTTCTTAGCATGATCGCTGTCTTAAAGGGGAAGCCTGTATCTAACAATTTCAAGTCCAGTATGATACTTCGGGATGAAATTATTCTTGTCAGACCCAGACAAAATTGAAGCTGGCCTTGAAATTATGAAAGGTGAGGGCTCCTTTTGCCGACATTTAATGTATGCTTATAAGATTCATCCATGTTGTTGAATGTGGCTGTCATGTGTTTACTTGTATTATTTTACTGGATTATCCTGGGGGAAAATGTGTTTCATGAAGCCATACAATATTCTTACTCAAGTATTGATAAGCATTATAGATGATTTTAGTTTGGCACTATTATGAAGTAGTGATACCATCACTATATTTTTATGTTCTTTTCAGTCAATATGTTCATAATTCTGGGAAATATTTATGCCCTGCCAGTCTGTTCTAAACACACCGGAGTGAGAGAACAATTGGATTAAATTATATTGCAAATTAATCAACCCAGAATCAATAATAATTTCTAATACAGATTTTTGAAACTGATGAAACAAATCAGCTACTAAACAGACTGATGATGAGCCTAAGGGTGGTGATGACGACTTTCATCTTCATTCAGAGTCTACAGGTAAGAAATTTTGCTCTCAGCCATTATTAACTTTGAGTTTGATACAAGGATGAGCGTAATTTAAGGATTTTGATAAAACTTTGTAACTTACAAAAGTCCTTTCATACATTGTTTATCTTTGAGGCTGACAGAATACATTCCCTTTACTCATACAAAGGGAGAGGCAGGGATGGATTTAAGGGAAAGTGACCACATCTTATCAGTGATGAAAACAGAGGATGTGTAGGCTTTCTGCCAGCAACAGTTTCCTGTTTGACAGAGTGTGAACAGCACCTTGAGTGCCTTCCAGCCTGCTCCACCTTTGCCCAATCAGAGCAGAGCCTCCCCCTGGGGCTTCTCCTCACCTTTCAGAATAGGACCCTCCTCTATCACATTTCCTCCCTTCCATGCTGTCTAGCCATTCCCTTTATAACGGATACCCTTATTTCCTCTAAGTGTAGCTTCCCATCCAAATATGCAGGCTTCCTCTTGGCCTCCACCCCTACTCAAGAAACTTCTGAGTTGAATTTTAATTCTTCTCCAGAACTCTGGTTGCCCAGTTTCCCCAAAAGTCTTGTTGCTTTAACTTCCTCAGAGACAACTTGATGCAGACCTCTTTTTCCTTACATCAGCTTTCTGTGGGCAGTATGGTCCTTACCAGTAAAATCCTAGCCATGGAGCAACTTACCCTCAAGATGGCTGGTATAATGATGCATGGTCAGAGCACATAGCTAGTATTACCTTATGACACTTGCAGCCTCTAGAAACTTTTTCCTTTATGGGCTCTGCTGCAGTCTGAATCTAGAATGTCTTCTTGAAGCCTGATGTATTAAAGACTTTGTCTTTTAACTTTGCTGTATTCGAGGGTGGTAGAAATCTTAAAGTGTGGGATGTAGTGCAAAGTTTTAATTCACATGCAGGTGTGCCCTTGAAGACAACAGTGGGAATCTGATCCTGTTCTTTTTTTGCTTCCTGACCTCCATGAGGTGAGCAGTTCATCTGCCTCCTGTTTCTACCATGATGTACTGCCTTGTCCACAGTCCAAAAGCAACGAGCTCATTAGCAATGAGCCTAGTGGCCATGGACGGAAGCTTTCAAGATCATGAGACAAAATAAACCTTTCCTCTTTTAAGTTGATTATCTCAGGGATTTTGTTACAGTAATCCTAAATGTGACAGAACATGCTCTTTCTTGCATTAAAAAAAGTCAGGCATATTTTATGAGTGTGTTGGTATTTAAACCAGATTATTGTGTCCTTGTTATTAATATTACGTGCATGTTTCTTCTGAATTAAAAATAAATTTAAAAAATTTAACGTGTTTATAGATTCCTAAAAGTCTCTTAGACAGCACCCCTGCCCTTCCTTTGAGATATCTTCCCACTATATGGCTTGGGTTGATATCAAAGTCCTGACCTTAAGCTATCTTTCCAACCCAGCCTCCCAAGTCCTGGGATAATGGACTTGTACCAACATACTAGCTAAGCTCATTCTTGTCTTTATATTTAAAAATGTGTAGACTTAAAAAAATATGTAGACTTTGGAGAGAAATTTAATATCTACAAAACATATTAATTCCATATTGTTAATTAAAAGTTCACTTTAGGCCTCTTTAAGGTATATAAGCTGTGGGCTTTGACAAGTGTCTAGTATCATGTATTCACCATTATAGCCCCAGACAGGATATTTTCACTGCCTCCAAATTTCCTTTCCTTTTCTTCCTCTCTTCATGCCTCTTCCTCTCCAACTGAGCCCTGGTTGACTAGTACTCTATTTCCTGTCTTTGGTAGTGTTGTTGTTTTGGGGAGAATGGGGCATAGCTACCCTAAGCTAACCTTGAGCTCACTATGTAGCCAAGGATGACTTTGAAACCCTGATCCTCCTACCTTCACCCTTTGAATACTGGGATCACAGGTGTGCGCTACCACACCTAGTTTAGACAGTGTAGGAAATGGAACTCAGGGTTTTGTGCATAATAGTCAAGGAGCCTCATGTTTGAGAAATGGACAAGACAGTCCTTGAATTCCCTATGTAGCCAAGGTTGGCCTTTCTCTCTTGATCCTCCTGCCTTTTCCATCTGAGTGCTGGGGTTAGAGGCATGTACCATGCCTGAACTATTTTGTGTCTTCATAATTGTTTCTTTCCCAGTGTGTCCCATAGCTGGAATCAGAAAAGCCTTTCCAGAATGACACCCACATCTTAACATTGTAAACTTAGAATTCCTCTGCCCCTTTTAGTGGCTTAATGGCCCATCTCTATTTTCTACAAATTACTGATCCATTGCTCCAGTACCACAGTCTTCTTATCTATTTATCTGTGGAGGGCATAGAAATTTCTCCCATATTTGTGCCTTATGAATAAAGCATAATAATTTTTCCATTGTTTCACCATGAATGAGAGAATTCAGTACAGCTGATTGTTGGAAAGCTAGACTTCCTTAATGTAAAGAGGAACTAAGTTATTGAGGGAAAGAAAAAAGAGGGTTTCCTTTGCCTGTTGAGTGTTTGCTATGTGAGATGAAGTCCAGAGGAGAGGGGAATAGCATAGCTTTCATTTTAAAGACTGAAATTCTAGATTCAGTTTGTTGATGGAAATGTCCTGATCAGATTGGAGTTAGCTGTAACACTTGGGTGGCCAGCAACCCAAGGAAAAGACATAGGCCTTGCCATGGCATAGCATCATTTTGGGGTGACTCATAGTGAGGTATTTCTTTTAGGGGGTACTCTCATTTGTTTGTAAGTTGACTTTGATTTTGTTTAGATCTTAAAGTAGACTTTAGCCTCTGAACAATGTATGATAGCACAGTTTATGGAGGTCAATTGGTATGATATTTTATACCTATATGTACATGCATTAACACACATCCTAATGCAAAGTTAAAGTATTTACTTCAACATTAATAATGCATGCATAACTCATAACTGGGTGACATCAGATTGTGGTACAAAGTCTCCTGAATATACTCCGTGTGTATATTGGGCAACGTGACAGTGCAAATTTTGTGGAAATCAGAAATGCTTTGAGATACACAGAGTAAAGAAAGGTGTGTTATTCCTGATCAGATTTGTTCTGGGACCATGAAAACTGTGAGTCAATGAAAAAGGAGAAGACTTTTATTGGGGAATTGAGACTAATCAGTTAAGTATTTCTGTGTAAGAAGTCAGCTCATTGTAACAGGGAACATTTATTTTCTCAAGTTTTTATGGGCTAGTGGTTTGGGGTATAATTGGTTGATAAACTTATCAAGTATACTTCTCAAGTCTCACTGCTTCCAAAAAGAATATAAATGCAGATATGCCACTTCTAGCACTCTGATTTGCTAATTAAGCACTATCTTGGGTGGAGAGCCAAGTGGGGGTCCTGAGAGATCAAGGTCAGGTGCCCAGGTCACAAGAGTACATGGCTCAGTGCTTGTTTACATTATAAACAGTAGCTTTTTGATGCAAGGCTCAGTAAAAGTCATTAGTTCAGATTCTGTCCCATATGTAAGTCATTCCTATACAAAGAGTAATTTCTCGATTCATAAATCTAGAAGCAAAGTAGATTTGCAAGTCATTTTTACTCTTTTTCTCAGTTCCACATAAGGTTTGCTATAATTATAGTTACAACATTTTCCAAGAAATGAAAGTTAAATTATAATTGAAAAAGGAATAATATCCCAATTGAGCTAAAATTGCTTTTTAAATATTTTATTTATTCATTTTTATTTTATGTGTTTGAGTGTTTTACCTGCATGTTTGTAAGTGCACCCCTGTTGTGAATGCCCAAGGAGGTCAGAAAGGGATATTGGATCCCCTGAGACTGGAGTACAGATGGTTGTTAGCCACCATGTGGTGCTGAAAATCAAACCCTGGTCCTCTGCAAGAGAAACCAGTGCTCTTAACCACTGAACTAAAAATTATATATAAATTTAAACATACATGCCATCATAACACTAAAAATTTATAACATATTTATGAGAATACATTTGCTAAATATATAACTAGATGAATATTATCATATATAACCAGATGAATATTCTTTTCTCATATTTTATTTTTATTATTTCTATTTTATATGTATGAATATATTGCCTGCATGTATGTAAGTACACCCATGTCGTGCAACGCCCAAAAAGTTCAGGAGAGGATGTAGGATCCCCCTGGAACTAGAGTTACAGTATGGGTGCTTAGAATCGAACCTTGGTCCTCTGCAAAAGCAGCCAGGTGCTCTTAACCACTGAGCTGTCTCTTCAGCCCCAAGATGATATTTATATAAGTTCTCAGAAATGTTTCCTTCTAAATTTGTTGTAGACTTTTAGTAGATTGAGACCAAAATGCTATACTAATCTATAAATAGTAAACATTATCAACATTAAACTATTATTTGGACAGGATATATATGTGTGAATGTGTGTGGGTGTCTAATATATATATATATGATTTTGTGGTTTCATTTTATAAAAGTCAAGTACCAAAAGAAGTCCATCCCTCTGCTTTGTAATGTTGTAATAGTATTTATTTTCAAAACAAGCCAAGTTTATGGCATAGTTCATAGCTTGTGATTGGTTAACAACTACAATATTTGTTTAATAGAAGATTCATTTTCCAATATAATCAAACTTCTTAAAAAATATTTTATTTATTATTTTTGTTTTATGTGTATGAGTGTATTGCCTGCATGTATGTGAGTGCACCCATGTCGTGCAATGCTGCGGAGGTCAGAAGAGGGCTTTGGATTCCCCTGGAACTGGAGTTAGGGATGGTGCGTAGTCGCCATGTGGGTGCTGGGAATCGAACCCGGGTCGTCTGCAAGAACAGTCAGTGCTCTTAACCGCTGAGCTGTCTCTCCAGCCCGTTTTTGTTTTTTAATGCACAGTTACATGCAGTCCAGGCAGCCTTGAACTGGGTGGAGAACCAAGGATGACCTTGAACTCTTGATCTTCCTGTCAACTTCTGAGTTCTGGGATTACAGATGTTAGCTAAGATGTTAGCTACAGCTGGGCCTATTTCCTATCTTAATTATTGATGCTTTTCCAGCTCTCCCAGGGTGCTCTGTAACAGGAATAAAAATCCATTTCAGAATGACATCCAAGCCGGGCATGGTGGCACATGCCTTAATCTCAGCACTCGGGAGGCAGAGGCAGGTGGATCTCTGTGAGATAGAGGCCAGCCTGGTCTCCATAGCGAGTTTAGGCCAGGTGGGGCTACAGATAGACTCTGGCTCAAAAAGACCGAAAAAAAAAAAAGAAAGAAAGAAGAAAGAAAGAAAGAAAGAAAAAGAAAAAGGAATGACATCCATATCTTTACACTGTAAACTTAGAATTCCTGTGTGCCTTTCGGTGGCTGATATGACTCACTTCTGTTTTCTTGGGATTACTGGTCCATTATCTCCATGTATAACAGTTTGTCCATTTACCTCTGAAAGGGCAGAGAAATTTCTTCCATGGTTGTGCAGTTATGAATAAAGCGTTATAATGTTTCCATTTGTTTACCATGACTCAGCAAATTCAGCAGAGTAGACTGCTGGACAGCGGGACTCTTGTAATGTGATCAGGAACTCAGTCATTGAAGGAAAGAAAAGAAGAGGGCCTTCCTCGCCTGCTGAGTGTTTCTTGTATGAGGTGCTGTCCAGAGGGGAACAGCAAGAGCAGTCTTGATTTTAAAGATTACAATTCCAGTTTCAGTTTGTTGATGGACAAGTCCCGACCTGATTGGAAACAGCTTTCACATTTGAGTAGCCAGCAACCCAGGGGAAAGGACATAGGCCCAGCACTGTTTAATACCATTTTGGGCTGAGGTGTTTCTTTTTCTTCTGTGATTTCTTTTTGTCTTTACACATTCTCCTTTGTTTTTAAGTTTACTCTGGTTGGATCTTGAAGTCGAATTTAACTTCCTGGTGGTGTATGATAGCACAGTTTAAGTAAGTCAATTGATATGTTTGGTACCTATAGGTAGAAGAATCTTAACACATATTGTTAGACTTAGGAGAGCAGGTAAGGAAAGAGTTTAAAGTTAAGAAATAAGAACCAGAGCCAGACCTGAGCAGACAAGGAATATGTCCTTTTGTATTCAGAGGACACAGCAGAAGATGGAGGCCTTGCCGCAAGAAGGCATCTGTATCAAAGGGAGGGGCAGTTTCCTCTTTCACAGGAATTCTGCTGCACACATCTGCAGGATTTTACTCGGTGCCAGGATCTGGTGTCCTTGATTGAGAGTCTTCCTCCCAAGATTATTTCTCAGGCAGGTGAGCTATCTTAAAGCACTGAAGGGCAGGTTGGCTCAGTAAACAGTCTCCCTTAGTCCAGGGAGAGACCAGTTGATAAAGCTTGAGCAAGGTGAACCTGCCAGTTTAGGGCCAGTTAGCCACTTTAAGGGATTTATGGTTATAGTGCTTTTCTAATTAGGCTCGTGGCTCTTCACACATTCTATCACCTATAATAAAGCATTGTTAAATGATTTACTTCAACATTGATAATAAATGCAGATCTCATAATTTGGTGGCACCAGATTACAGTACAAAGTCTCCTGAATCTACTCCTTGTGCACATTGGGCAATATGACAGTGCAATATTATAGAATTCAGCAATCCTTTATGAATCACAAAGTAAAGAAAGGTCTATTATTCTTGCTTAGATTTATTCTTCAGCTACAAAAGTTGAGTGAGTGAAGAAGAAGACCCCTATTGGGAAATTGTGATTAATCACTTAGCAATTCCTGTGTAAGAAGTCAACTTACTGTAAGAGCAACTATTTACTTGAGTTTTTATGGGCTGAAGATTTGGGTAGAATTAATTGGTAAGCTTGCTTCTGGTCCACATGGTTGTTTGGCTTCAGTTGGTTGGACTAGGATTTCAGGAGAGTCTGGGACTCCTCCTCCTAAGGGTCTTCTCTCATCTCCTGGGAGACTGACTTGGACTTACAAAGTTATGAGGCAGTAGCACCCTAGTGACTGTACTCATGACATATATGCAGTGTTCCTTCTGCCACATTTTTTTTGTCAAAGTAGTTTCCAGAATAGTACAAAGTTGAAGATTAGAAATATAATATATTTTGGGGAGCTGGAGAGATGGCTCAGTAGTTAAGAGCACTGGCTGCTCTTACAGTGAACCCAGGCTCAATTCTCAGTACCCACATGGTGGTTAAATCCAGTTTCAGGGGATCCAATGCCCTCTTCTGACCTCTGCAGGCATTGCATGACATGGGTGCACTTACGTGCATGGAAGCGATACATGTATACACAAAAAATAAAAATAATAAAAAATAATTAAAGAAATATTTTAAAAATACAATGTATTTTGATCATATTCAGAAACCCTCCCTCATCTCCACTCCCACCTTAACTACTCCCTACTCCATGTCCTCTATTATTATCTCTCTTCTTTAAAAAAAAAAATACTTATGAAGCCTAATCTGTGTTCCCCAAATGCTCTTGGGTGTGGGTCTATCCCTTGGAGTCTGGTCACCCTACCAGGTGACATAGCAGTAAAGAAAACTGACTCTCTCCCAGCAGTTATCAACTGACAATAGATCCTCACTTAGGGCTGGGGGTTCTTGCCCACCTCCCCCATCCATGATGGACTTTTGTCTGCCTTGGGTGTGCACAGGTCTTTTGCATGCTGTCACAAGCTCTGTGAGTTCATATGTGAATCTATGCTGTGGTGTCCAGACAACATGATTTCCTTGTGTTCATCCACCAACTCTGGCTCTTACAATCTTTCTGCCCCCTCCTTCACAATGATCCCTGAGCCTTAGGAGGAAAAGCTATGATATAGGTGTCCCATTTAGGGTTGAAGACTCCACAGTCTCTTATCCTCTGCTTGTTGTGGGTCTCTGTGCTAATCACCAGCTGCCACTAGAAGAACCTTCTCTGATGAGAGTTGAAATATGCACCAATCTATATAATAGCAAATCATTAGGAGTCACTTTAATAGTATGTCTGTTTATCAGGATAATAGTAATAGGTTCTCCCCTATGGCCAAAGATCTATCTAACCACAGGTTCTTGGCACTGATAACAGTGTCAAGGATGGACTCCATCTTGTGAAGCAAATCTTAAATCCAATCAGATTTGGTTACTCCCAAAACCTTTGTGCCACTGTTGCACCACTGAGCATACCTTATTGCTGGGAGCTCTTATAAAGAAGCTGTTGTGACTATTAATCAAGCTCAGAATGTTTATGAGAGCTTTGCTTATGTGTGTCTAGTTTCATGAATTTACCAATCTATTCTTGGCTTATACTTCTAAGAAACTTTAAAGTCTCTTTCTATCTCTTTTGTTCTGCAGAGTAATAATAAGATTTACTTCATTTAAAAAAAAAGATTTAGGGTAATAATAAGATTTACTTCATTAGAAAAAAAAAAGATTTAGGCCTGGCGTGGTTGTGCATACCTTTAATTCCAGCACTCAAGAGGCAGAGGCAGGCAGATCTCTATGAGGTCAAAGCCAACCTGGTCTACATAGAGAATTTCAGGCCATATGGGGCTATGGGGAGACCCTGTCTCAAATCCCCTCCATTAACATATTTTCTTTGATAAAAATACATACAGTCTAAAAGAAAAAAAATAATGAGGGACTGGAG
Source organism: Nannospalax galili (assembly GCF_000622305.1). Taxonomy (NCBI): domain Eukaryota; kingdom Metazoa; phylum Chordata; class Mammalia; order Rodentia; family Spalacidae; genus Nannospalax; species Nannospalax galili. Next base: position 49,225 of record NW_008359625.1, on the reverse strand, counting down.
AGATGGCTCCATGATTAGGAACACTGACTGCTCTTGCAGATGACCTGTGTTCAGTTCCCAGTACCCACATGACAGCTAACAATCATCCATAATTCCTGTTACAGGGGATCTGATGCCTTCTTCTGACCTCTGTGGGTTTTGCATGACATGGGTGCACATACACACATGCAGGCAATACACTCATATACATAAAATAAAAATAAGGAAATATTTTTTAAATGAATGAAAAAAGAATGAGCTAGGTGTTGTATTCCTATAACTTCTCATTGCTAAGACAAAATACCAGACAAAAGCACCTTAAGGGAAGAGGGTTTATTTCAGCTTACAGTTTGAGAGATATAATTGATCATAGTAGAGAAGACATGGTGATAGGAACGTGAGGTGGCTGGTCACATTGAGTCTGAAGTCAAGAAGTAGAGAGCAATGAATGCTTGTGCTCAGCTAGCCCTCTCCTTTTTATCCAGTCCAAGCGGCCAGCCCATGGAATGATACCATCCACAGTTAAGGCATGTCTTCCTACCTTAATTAACCTAATCTACAGACAGTCTTTCATAGACAGGTTCCAGAGGTTTGTCTCTTCAGCAACTTTTAGATCCTGTCAAGTTGGCTGTCAATATTATCCATCATAGGTTGTGACTATACTCTTTAACATTCTCACTTCAGGGAGTGAGTGGGGCTGTAGCTCAGTTGATAGAGTGCTTGCCTAGCAAACCCATTCCTCTGTTTTGTAATGCTCCTGTAGTATTTATTTTCAATAAAGGCAAGTTTATGACCTATTCCACAGCTTGTAATTGGATAACGACAATATCTGATGTGTGAAAGATGAATCTGTCTGATAATTTTCCCAAAGAATCAAACTTTCTAAACTGCTTTTTCTACACTGTTGCTACTAATTTCCTGGTTGGTTTTCGTATATCCATTTGGATTTGTTTGTTTATTATTTTCTTTCTGAGACAGAGTTTCCTGTAACTCATTATGTAGAAGAGAATACCTAGAACTTCTCTCCCTCCTGCCTCTACTTCCAGGAACTAGGATTATAGATATGCACCACTCTGGCCAGTTCATGTGAGGCTGGAGATTACATCCAGGACTTCACACATGCTGAGAAAGCAGTCTACCTACAGAGCTACATCTCCAACTGCCTTTAAAAAAATTAGTATCATGAGAAATTAGTAGTGGTTTATAGTGCTCCTATTCTATGTCATGGACTTTTCTAAAATCTGCATCTGTGCTGACCATTTTAACTGTCATCAAACACTTCTAGGTAGGTGATGTTATCTTCTTTGGGTCTGGGTGTGTGTGTCTGTGTGTCTGTGTGTCTGTGTTTGTGTGTGTTTCAAAGAACAAGCTTTATTGAATAGTCTTTCTGAAGCATAGAAGAAGGCTAATTTGAGAGCTCTGACCAGCTAGTTGCAGGACTGATTTGAAGAGCCAGAATGCTCTGACTCCATTTTGGCTAGCTTCTTCAGACAAGCCAGGACAAACTCAGGCATATTGTAACACTTCCCAGTTGCTACTCCCCCCCACCCAGCTATAAATTAAGCAAGCCCTGGACATGTAAAAGCCTTATAAGGTATGAACAAAAACTTCTGGCTCTAAAAGATATCAGTCAGCACATTCCAATGGCCTGAAGACAGCCCCTACCAATCAGGACATCCCCCGTACTCAGGATATGGGGACATCCAATTATTTTAAAAAGATGCTCGGTGCATGGGCGTGGGGGTTTCTGTGGAGTTCCCCAATAAAAGCTCCTGCCTGCTATTGTTCAGGGCCAAACTCCATCTTTGGCTCATGCAGTCTGTGCCCGGCAGCTGCCGTTTGGTTGTTTTTACTTTAAATTCCTGAATAAACTTTTTGTATGATCTTTTTGGTATCTGTGGGAATTATTCTCGATTCTCGAACCCTAACATGATTAAGTTCACAGAGCATCTGTAATGCTCTCAACACACATCAGCTATACAGGGAAAGCCATGCAGGTTACTACCACCAATGCTTCTCTAGACCAACTAGGAACTCTGAGTTAAGGGTTCCATCCTTAATTAATGTAACTGTGGTCATTTGCATAAACAAACATACCTTCCTTTTTCTAAGATTACATAAGGTCTTTCCTCCTTAATCTAAACATGTATTAAAAACATTTCTGTACTGAATGTATTAGGAATTTATTAGGAATTTAGAAATCAGAAATTAAAGATGAATATTAACTCTGTAAACTCTGAAACCAAACTGAACATTGCTGTGACACTGTGTGAAGTAGATAAGTAGATAAGAAGCTAAGTTGTAACCTAGCAACCAAACAGAACCTATGTGAGTTGAGTG
>NW_008359625.1:19518-46851 GCF_000622305.1 Nannospalax galili | reverse complement strand
ACACTGAAGTTACTGACATAAGTCAGAAGGACTTCAGCCAGAAAAGAAATACATAAAATCTGGTAGCTAAAATGATTCTTTTGATGCTTGGCCACACGAGAGTCTGAATCCGTGGGCCTCATCCCGGCACATTGCCCAAAACCTGAGACCGCTACCTGAAGCTCTGCCAGAGACCAGACCTGAGCCTCACCTGAGACCTGATCGAGGACCTCAGCCTGAGAGCCAGAGACTGACGGGAGTCTGCCACGACCAGACGTGATCAGAACCTGCAAGAGACAGCTCCTCAGCCGGGAGAGTGCACCGATCACGGCGGACTAGAGAACCTCTCCACACGGAGTGCCTGAAGGCTTAACCTCTGGAAGGTACTCCAAGAGACTTTGGGACTCTTAACTGCTAGAGGACCGGGTTTCCCTTTGAGTGTTTGTATTGATGTGTGTTTGTTATGCTTTGACCTAGTAAACACATAATGCAATCAAACAGTCATGTGTGAGAATCTCTTCTGTCCGTTGCGCCTGTCCTAAGCTCTCCCGAGAAGCAGTGACACATTTTGGATGTCACACTCAAGCCAGTGGCTTGAGACACATTCAGGACAGTTACTATCAAGTAACTGCTCCCATTCAGGACAATTTTTTATTAACCTATAAACTCTTCTTTCATAAAACTTAAAATAAGCCTTGGATTCTTTGCCATTTTATTTATTTTCAATTTTTATTTTTATTTTAGGTGTATGAATATTTTACCCTCATGTATATAGGTATAGTGCCTGTGAAGGCTAGAAGAGGATGTTGGATCCCCTGGAACTGGAGTTACAGACTACTAGCTGTCTGGGTGCTGGGAACTGAACCTGGGTTCTCTGCAGGAGCAGCAATGCTCTTAGCTGCTGAACCATCTCTCCAAGCCCCACCATTTTTCCTTTTTTATGTTTGTTGGTTTTTACAACAACAAAAACCCCTATAGCATAAAGAAGTATTCAAAGAATGAAAAGAAAGCTGATTTAAAATTCAGATTTCCCTGTAATATCCTAATTTTAAAGATAAGGAAATCGAGGCACAAAGAAGTTAACCTGTCTTGGGTCTGTAGAGCTGGAAAAGTAATAATATATCCCTTCGTATAGTGAGACTGGAAATTGTATTATCCTGTAAGACGTTTTTTGTAAAGTATTTCATGGAGGACTTGAGTTTTTCATCTTTAAGTAAATAGAAATTTGGGCCATGGTAATAGCTTATTCCAGGAGTGTTAGATATTAGAGTAAAAATTTGAAAGTCATAAAAATGTCCAACACTAGAGGAAATTTAAATTATAGCATATCTTACAGACTGTACGATAGGAATTAAAAGTGTTTTCCCAGTGTTTATGAGGAGAATGAGAACATAAATCTGATGGAAAATTTTGGAAGATTGTCAGTTTTAAAATAAACTTTTCTGGGAGTATGTGGATGAGTTAGTATAGGTGCATGTGCAGAGGTTGACAGACCCTAGTGTCAGTGCTCCCCTTCCCCTGAGACAGGGTCTTTCTGTTCACAGTTGGCTAGGCAAGGCTAGCTGGCTCTCAAACTTGCAGGGATTCTGTTATCTCCACCTCCCATCTCACTTTTGGGGAGTTGGGATGACAGATATACCCAGCTTTGCATGAGTTCTGGAGATTCAAGCTCAAGTCCTCACATTTGCACAATAAGCACTTCTACCCACTGAGCCATCTCTCCAACCCCAGTTTTTATTTCTTTTATTTTTATGATTATTATTATTTTTGTTTGGGCCTTTTTGAGACACTGTATCCCTGTAGCCCCAGTGGGCCTGGAACTCGCTGTGTAGACCAGGCCGGCATGTGCCACCCTGCCTGGAAGCCCCTGTTTTTTAAAAAAAAATTTAATACAGGGGCTGGAGCGATGGCTCAGCAGTTAAGAGCACTGACTGCTCTTGCAGAGGACCCGAGTTTGATTCCCAGCATCCATATGGTGGCTATGAACCGTCCTTAACCCCAGTTCCAGGGGAATCCAAAGCCCTCTTCTGACCTCCGCAGCATTGCACAACACGGGTGCACTCACATACACACAGGCAATACACTCATACACATAAAATAAAAATAATAAATAAAATATTTTTTAAAATGTAATACATATATCAACAGTTTGATGCTACTAGTTCTGTTAGAAATTTATCTGGTGAATATTTTTTTACAAATGGAATATGGTAAGATTAGAAGTTAAAAAGAATATCCTAGGGCTGAAGACATGGCTCAGTAACTAAGAACATTTGTCTCTGAATTTCCCAGACCCAAGTGACACATCTACAATGCAACCTCTACACCTAAGGCGCACAGAACATAGAACAGGCATAAAGAAGATAACAACTAATGAATCTCTCAATTCTCATTAATGAAGATTCCTTATACAACAGAGAATCAGGAACACAAAAGGTCACAAATGGCCAAAACAGAGATTGAGTCTGCAGAATGCTGGTCCTTGAATAGGACTCCTATATTAAACTTCACCCACCCAGGGCTCAGGGACCATTGCAGAAGAGAGGGTGGAAAGATTGTAAGAGCCAGGGGAGGAGGTGCCTGACCACAGGGAAACAGAGTCCCACAAGCTCCTGGGAACCTGCTCATATGATTCTATGGCAATGGTGTCAGCATACACAAGTCCCATGCAAACTCAGGCAGACAAAAATTCTGCACAGAACTGGGGAAATGAACAGCAGACCCCAATCTTAGCTGAAGAAATATTGGCAACTGATTACTGCTAGGTGAGGAAGAACTGATCTTCCTAAAACGAGAGACTCTAGATAGATTAACTAGACCTCAGTGGATGGACTTGTATTGAGGGACGTCTGGGAACACTGACTTGACACAGTGGGGGTTCCAGTGGGGAGGTTATGGGAGGGTGCTGGTGGGGATAGGGGTATAAAGATGATTAAGATTGTTTGAGATGTTCTGTATGAAATACTCAAAAATTCAATAAAAACAAGTTTTTAAAAAATCTAGTATCTTCTTTTCTTATAGTAAATCTGTCTTCCACAATTTCAAGTACTTAAATTTATTTTCCAGGGCTGGAAAGATGGCTCAGCAGTTAAGAGCACTGGCTGTTCTTGCAGAAGACCAGGGTTTGATTCCCAGCACCCACGTGGCAGCTACCAACTGTCCAAAACTCCAGTTCCCGGGGATCCAATGACCTCTTCTGTCTTCCGCTTACATACATGTAGTCATAACACTTGTACACATAAAATAAAAATAAATTTAAAGAAATTTATTTTCTGCTAGGTACGGTGGTGCCTTCTTTTAATCCCAGCACTCGGGAGGCAGAGGCAGGCAGATTTCCATGAGTTCAAGGCCAGCCTGGAACACAGTGAGTTCCAGACCAGTTGGAGCTCCAGGTAAACCCTGTCTCCAAAAAGACAAAAAGAAAAAAAAAGTGTTACAGTTGAGCAATAATGTTATCTGCAATTTTTATTTTTATGGGCAAGAATGCCTATAAATTAGGGAAGACAAGTAATGTTAACAAAGACCCATGGTGCCACTTTTCAGCAAAAAATTCATTAAAAGAAAACAGAGACGCACATAATTTTCATGAAGAAAATATACCTGTTTTAAGTGGGCATATTAGTGTCTTAGAATTCAGAACAGACATAGGGTGCATAGCACAGGATGAAGTGAATCTCAGGTTTGTTAGTTTGTGTTGCAAACTTATTTATGAGCTCTGAAGTAAAATATCAACCACTTTGACTGTTTTCAGTGGGGTACTGCTATGAAAAGGGTTGTTTTTCAGGGGCTATTCTTTATAGTTTAGAATTTACCTTTACTTATTAAGTTGTGAAATGAATTTACACCGTAGACTCCAAGTTCGGCTGCTAATGGGAAGTACACTTTCTGGTGACTGTTGATAGAATGTGAAAAATGGCATGTTGATCATACTGCTAGTTTCCCTGATACTCATTCTGTTGGGGACTTCTCTATTTTAAAAATATGTTTATTATTATTCTTTAATTATGTGTATATGTGTGTGTGTCTGGGTTTGTGCACAGGAACACAGAGCTGGAGTTACAGACCAGTGTGAGCTGTTTGACGTGGGTGCTGGGACTTGAACTCAGGTCCTAGAAAAGCAGTACATGCTTATATTCATTACTTTTCTGTTGCTGTGATAGAAACACCATGACCAAAGGAACTTATAAAGGAAGTTTATTTAGCATATGGTTCCAAATGGGCAAGAGTCCATCATGGTGGGGAGGCATGGTGGTAGAGGTGGCTGGAGTAGGAGCAAAAGCTAAGCTCTCACATCTTCAAGCAGGCACTGGAAGCAGAGCACAGCTGGAGATCTGGCAAGGCTTAAGGTCTCTGTAAGGCAGCCTGCAGTGATGTGCTTCCTCCAGCATGGCCACACCTTCTAAGACCTCCCCAGACAGCAGCACCAACTAGGGACAAAATGCTCAAATACTTGGGCACCTATGGGGGACATTCTCATTCAAACCACCACAATGCTCTTAACCACGGAGCCATCTCTCCAGCCTCCCTGTTGGGGACTTCTAAGTGTGGCAGCTGTAACCGTTGTTTACCACAAAGCTGCCCGGGTTCTGCCCTGCCAGAGGAAGAGTAGGGCTAAAAAGAAGCAGCTCTCCATAATTTCTTGGTGCTTTTTCTGTCCTTGTCGTTCTATGAAAAAATCATGTGGACTTCTTCCTGCCTACCCTCCCTCTCCCTGATTTTGCCCTTTGTCTACCAATTTGATTACCCTAATCTATTCAGTTAGTTCTGAAGAACAAAAAATCCAATTTAATCTTAAGGTGAAAATATATGTGTGTTTGGGGTGAATTCCTTGACCACCCAAATGACAGCTGCTAACTGTAGGTGTCAGAACTCAGGGTTATACAATGTCACCAAGTTTGCTGAGAGTCTTCCTGGTGTGGTTCCCACAAGCAAGAAGAATGGGGAAGCTCTGCTTTCAGCCTTAGTTTTTCAAAGGAAATGGGAGGCTACCAGAGGGTCTAGGGGCTTTGTTCTAAGGCTAACTCACAAGGGAGGGTGGCATGGTATCTCAGCCCTACAGCTTCCTTGACTCTGTGGTTCAGAGCAAGCTCTGCCACTAGTAGGCACTGTTCTGGTGGTCAGTCTGTTCTCAAGAGCTCCTGGCCAAACAGCAGGTGTCAGCAGCATGGGTGGTGTGGGAAGCCCATTTATTGCTTCTACCTACTTCAACAAGGGATGTGCTCTGTTCAGTCACCAGTTAGAGTTTCATGCATTTTTTGGTTCAGCTCTCTGATCTCAGCAGGAATGACTAGAAGATGTGGGAGGTGTCTATGAAGCCTGGGTACCGGTATAGCTCCAGGCTATGTGGGCCCTTCTCCTCCTCCTCAAAGCCAGGCTTCTCACCCCTCCTCTGGCCACTAAGGTGGTGATCTTCCAAGGCTCCCATCTACCCTTCCTTTCCATGTACTTCTTTCTGCCAATACTGCTGAAACCATCTCTCTTACCTTTACTTCTTAGAGAAGGTTCTCATTTACTCAAACTGCCATCTGTATGGTTCTTGACTTATGATAACCTCCCAGAATTACTTAAAAACAAGTGCTTCCTACATCAGAATCTACACATGGAAGGGGAAACAAAGAGCAGGCATTTACCAACTGAAATCATGAACCAAATGGGGATTGGGCAAATTGTACCATTGTTCTGAAATATTTTGCAGTACTAGGATGATATGGTTTGGGATTTCAGACAGAGGGTTGCTTTTTTTTTTTTTGTCTTTTTTTTTTTGAGGCAGGGTCTCCCTGCAGTCCCAGTTGACCTGAATTCACTATGTAGACCAGGCTGGCCTTGAACTCAGTGATCCGCCTGACTCTGCCTCCCAAGTCTGGGACTAAAGTTGTACGCCACCACGCCTGGCTCAGACAGAGGTTTTTAACTATAGTGGCCATGAAGACCCAGTACACATAATATCTAGCTCATTCTTTTTCATTAATATTGACTTGTTGCTGTATTAAACAGATAGTAATATAGGCAAATGCTTAAGATCCCTACTACATCCTAAACTAGTATTCAATGGGTGTGTGTTGTAATTAGTATCACCATCCCTACTTAGTTTATAAAGACAATGACTTGGTGACATTACCAAATCTACACAATTGCATGATAATATTCTGAATTAATGCTGCTCTGTCATCAAGCTAACTTCGAAATTCTTTTAGATCACAAACTTTTATTATTCTTTACTCTTTTTTTTTTGAGACACAGTCTCTCTATAGCCCCAGCTGGCCTGAAATTTGCTGTGTAGACCCAGTTGGCCTCCATCTCACAGAGATCCGCCTGCCTCTGCCTCCCAAGTGCTGGGATCAAAGGTGTGTGCCACCTTGCGTGGCTTAATTTCTATTATTCTATATACCTTCTGCCCAATAGTTTTTCTTTACCTTCGTGGTAAATTTTAGATCTTTTTATTCTTTTCTTGCAGTGATGGAGATTAAACATAGGGCCTTGCGCATGCTGAGCCCATGATCTACTATTGCCCTGTGTTCACAGCCCTCATTTTACTTTATATTTTGAGACAAGGTCTCACTAAGCTCCCAGGGATACCCTGGAAAGCACCCTTTAGCTCAGACAGGCCCTGAACTTGTGATCTGTCTGCCTCAGCTTCCTGAGTAGCTAGGATTACAGGCCTGCAGCACCAGGCCCAGCACTTCACTTTTAATGCTTATATGCTTACATATACAACCCTTACATTCATTTACCTCTTTAGTCTAGACCTCATGGATATGCAAGGTAAGCAAGGGCCACTAGGTGGCAACACAGTCTGATGTCCAAGTTAGGCAAAGTGTTGATATTTGAAATGGAGCCTCAAGTGTGAAAGGGAAGACAATGGAAATAAAGGAAATAAATAGTAAGAAGCTGGGCTTGAGAGCTGGAGACGTGACTCAGCAATTAAGAACTGGCTGTTCTTGCAGAGGACCCTGATTTGGTTCCCAGCACCCATGTGGCAGCTCACACCTGTCTGTAACACCAGTACCAGAGGATCCAACCCTCTCTTCAGGTATCTGGGCACTACACACATGTGGGGCACTTACATACATGAAGGCAAAAGACTCATACATATGAAAGTAATTTTTTAAAAGCTGGGCATGCTGGAGATGGTACCATATACTTTAGTAGCAGTACTGAAGGGAAAAAGCAGAAAGATCTCTGAAACTTCAAGACCAGTTGAGTCTACATCGAGAATTACAGGCCAGTCAGCCCAAGCAGTAAGACCTGGCTCAAAGTAACAAAAGAAAAGAGAGATGAAAACAGGTTATAGTGCATGTGCTTATAGTCCTGGCACTTGGACAGGGGTGATGGGTAGATAGGTTCATAGAGGGCTTGAGCCAGGAGTTTGAAACTAGCCTGGGGGCAACAGTAAGACCCCTGTCTACCAAACAAGAAAAAATAAGAATGTGAGACAGAAGAGACCCCCCTTTGAGTGCTTGGTGAGAGTGGTCCAGGAGACTCCAGGAATAACACAGGCTATTGCCAAACCTTTAGGTTATCTCCCAGAACTGCTAGATAAGACCCCACTGCTGAAGACAGGATATAGTTTGGATAGAGGACTTGGAGAAAAGGAGCAGGAACTGACCTGGAGGCCTTCTACACAAAGTTTAGCTATCATGATGCTAGATGGTAAAATGCAAACTGCCAAGGGAGAAAAACAATCAGTGGTCCAACCCAGTCATAAACCCTAATAACCATAATGACCGGCATGGCAAACTACCTCTATTGGTGTGCTAGTGGCACTGTTTATCTGGGAGGCAATCAACAGCTATCTCATTGGACTTAAAGCCCTCTCAATGAGTGTGAAATTATGGGTGGCACTATAAACTCAGCCAAATGTACACGGCAGGAGAGGACATAGATCCTAGAGAAAACTGTATCTCTCTCATATCTCTAGACAAATGAAATTTCTTACCATATAAATTTTTATATCTACAGACAAGCATAACATATACCACTCATCAAAGAAGCTTCTTTTTGCAAACAGATGGAGGATACTACAGAATCCCACAACTGGTCAGACACAGAGAATATATGTCTGAGAGATGCCAAGTACTAGATAACACAAGCACAAGTGAACCTCTACAACTAAGGCTCATGGAACACAGCGGAACAAGGGGCAATGAGAAAACTAATGCATCCCCCGATTCTTACGCATAAAGCTCCCTTATAAAACAGTGTGGTGCACACAGAAAGCCACAACTGGCCTGGTTTTAAAGTACAAGAGACTGCAGAGTCCCATGGATGGTACTCACCCACCCACAGCTGAGGGGCCATTGTGGAAGAGGGACCAGAAAGACTGTAAGAACCAGGGCCAATTCATGAACACAGGGAAGCAGAGGCTTTTAGACCACTGGAAGCTTGCATATGTGAACTTGTAGCAATGCTGGCACAGGACCCATGCCAATTCAATTAAACAGGGGCCCAGAGGGGAGGAGAGAAATGGGTGGTGGGCCAGCTCTAGACTAAGAATATTGAGGGATTGATTGGTGCTGGATGAGGGAGAGTATGCCTTACATACAATCTCCAGATGGGCTGACTAGATTCCAGTGAACGAATTTAAACTGAAAGACATCTGGGTACAAATGCTTGAATAGATGGGACTTAACGTGTACAGTGAAATACATGAGGTCCAGTGGGGGGATGGAGAGGTGTGAACCGGGGAGGGGGGTCTAAATTTGATTAGGAGCTGTTGAATGAAATTACAAAAGCTCGATAAATATTTTAGAAAAGAATATGCGTCTATCTGAGAGAGAGAGAGAGAGAGAGAGAGAGGAGAGAGAGAGAGAGAGAGAGAAACAAGGTCATGAGACTGAGGAGATCAGTGACTGAGGACAGGAACTTGAGCCCCATCAAATGAGAACCACTGAAGTAGCTACGTCCAGGCAATGGGTAGTGACGGTGCTCTCAGGTACATTGCCCGCGACCATCCATGCCTACCTGTGATGATGCTGTTCCCTCTGCTTTGACGCATTTCCTGCCCAATGACCCTGAAGGCTTTTCTTTTCATTTCGTTAGACACCGAGTTTAGGACTGTTAATTTGTCCTAATGTCACTGAAGTAAAAATCATGATAAAACATTGTTTCACAACCCCCAGCACAAACAGCAACAACAACAGCAAACTTTGTAGGAAAAAAAATGGTTTTGTGCATGGGATGAAACAATATAAATTCAAAACTTACGTATAAGGATTAGCTCTGTCACTCATCTTTTATAAAGTTTCTAGGAACATTCAGTCAAAACCTGCTAGCAGAGTACAGGGTACCTCTCTTAAAATGTCCTATATGGATTCCAAAAGACCATAGGATTATATGCTCTCCTGGGATGTCCGAGAAGGCTGTCATTAAACAGGTAACAGTAAACACCCCAAAGACCTTTCACAAAGAGTAAGGAAAGACAGAAGAGGCAGAAGAAATTATTCAAATTTTGTCTTTTTCCCTTGTGGCTTGAAGTTTCCTCCTCTGCCTCCTAGGAAGCCTCCTTGACCTTCAAAGCCTCCCTGGGCTCTGCCACCAAATCTACCTCTTCCTCTTCTGCCCGTCTCAGTCACCAAAGCATCCTCTGCCTCCCCCAAGGCCACTGAAATCACCCTCAGGCTTGGGCTTGACCCAGCCCAAGGTAACTTTGTTTCTATCAATTTCATCATCATCCAGGGCATCCTTGGCCGCTTTGGCATCTTTCTAACTATAAAACCTGCAAAATGAAATCCTTTAGAGGACCCAGTTTTCGATCAGTGACTATTGTTGCGTGAACAGAGCCCTCAAATGATTCTTTCAGGGTCTCTTCAGTGGTACCCTCAGACAGATCCTTGACAGAGTTTTAGATGACTGGCTTCTTGTGTTAGGTAATCCCCTGGGTCTAGCCTTGTCATGCCCTTAATTTCCAACTTTATCACAAGACTTTAATGCTTCTTTAGCATCCTAAAATGAGGCAAATTCTGTGAACAAATACTCTTTAGGTTTGCCATTTGGGTTCTGGAGCTCTTGATAAAAGTTGCCTTCAAATATTACCTGAAGAGTTTCTTTCTTCTTCTTTTTTTTTTTTTTTTTCAAGCAGGGTCTCCCTGTAGCCCAGCTGGCATGGAACTCACTATATAGACCAGGCTGTCCTTGAACTCACAGAGATACACCTGCTTCTGCCTCCCAAGTGCTGGGGCTAAAGACTTGCGCCACCACCCCTGGCTTGAGACCGTAGGTAGTTACCTAAAACCAAATTTTTTGAGTCACCAGTTCAAGTGCTGTCCTTTCTAGATATCTCTTGCTTTGACTTTTCTCTTCAATGGAGTGGAGTGAAATGGGTAGCCCATCAATTTCTGCCCCCCAATTTTCTTCAAAGATTTTTCTCTATATTAGCTTTTGTCTTAAATTCAGTGTAAGCAGCTCCTCTACCTTTCCCATCTAATCTCTGTGGTATCTTCAAGCACTTTGTTGTTGTTGTTGTTTTTGTTGTTGTTGTTGTTGTTATTGTTGTTATTGTTGTCTCTCTGTAGCCCCAGCTGGCCTGAAACTTGCTATGTAGACTAGGCTGGGCTCAAGTTCTGGGATTAAAGGCATGTGCCACCACATCCAGTTTCCAAACACTTTTTAATTCATCTTGAGTGACACTGAAGGAGAGGATTTTGACCAAAAGTGGTCAGACTTTCTTAGTGTCTCTTCCTTTTGATTTTTAGAGTTTAGTTTCATTGCCTAACACTTTTAAATCATTGAGTTCCAAGGCTTTAAAATTTACTTATTTATTTCTCATGTGTATGAGTGTTTTACCTGCATATTTTTAAGGACACTCATGCATGCAATGAGTGCAGAGACCAGAAGAGGGTGACAGATCCCCTGGAACTGGAGTTACGAATGGTTGTTAGTTGCCATGTGGGTGCTAAGAATCAAACTATTGGTCCTCTGCAAGAGCAGCCAATGCTTTTAACTACAGAGCCATCTCTCCAGACCCCAAGGCTTTTTAAAGTAGGTTTTCAGCAGGCTCAAAACCCATACAACTTAATTTCTCATTTGTACTGGTTCTAACATCACAGCAGCAAGATCATTTTTAGCTAAAAGTTCACCAATGGCACCTTTTAATTCAGCAACATTATTTGCTAGGATTTAGGCTTCTCATAAGCAGGTTGAAAGGTGTTGCTGGTTCTTAACCTTCCACCATCTGTTCCTAGATTTCAGGAGCCTCTTTGTGTTTGGTCATTTCCTTCTTTTCTTTTCCAGGTGCTTTTTTTTCATTTGCTGCTTCCACTTCTGCTTCCTCTTCCTCCTCCTCCTCCCCCTCCTCCTCCCTCCCCCCTCTTCCTCCTCCCCCCTCCTCCTCCCTCCCTTCTTCCTCCTCCTCTTCCTCTTCTTCCTCCTCCTCGCCTTCTTCCTGCTCCTTCTCCGCCCTTCTCTCCTCCCTCCCCCTCCCCTCCCCCCCTCCTCTTCTTCAGCATCATCTTCCTCCACTTCCTCTTCATAATGTGTCCCTCGGGACACAACAGGGTAAAGCAAAAGTCAGCTAGAACGTTTGGAGTTAGTTTTGCCATTTCATAAACATCCACTGTTTCACTGAGGGGATCATCGTTACCATGACTGCCAAGAAGGTGCCTTTCCGACCCTGTCATCTCTTCTTAGGTTAGGTGACAATATGCTTGAGGAAAGGTTTTCTTTTCTCAATTTTTCATTTCACTGTTTTCACCAATTCCATTTTCAGAAGGATTTTTGTCCACTAATGCCATTATTAACTTGTTGCTCTATGTAAGCCGGCTTCTGTGTCCTTTAGTAGGGCCCCATGGTTTCCTGAGTGCTCCCTTACTTCCCGGTTTAAAAAGTGTTCAAGGTCATCTTTCTCAGCCTTCCGCATGAGAGCAGTGATTTGCTCGTGTAACTCTAGTTTCTCGTCTTCTTTACTCTTCCTGCTCCTCCTCCTCACAGCCCTCCCTCTCTCCTTTAATTTTTTTTTTTTTTTGAGATAAGGGCTCACACTGTGGCCTCAAGTGGCCTAGAACTTACTACATACTCCAAAATTGCCTCAAAATCATAGAAATCCTCCTGCGTTAGCCCCCAAACACTGTAGTTTCTTTTAATAAAAAAATAGTCCATATATCTATAGTTACACAAATATTTATGTATTTCTATACCAATCTATTAAAACTCAAGAGTTAATACTAATTCTTGTCTATTTTGAAAGGGTTTATTCTAATTTTTTTACTTTTTAATAGTTGTGATCTTTTCATTTTAATGGCTTGAGGCTGGCTACATAATATAAATAATCATGTGGAAAATGAAAATGCAAGGCCTTGTCAAAGCAGCAGAGCTAAAAACAGTGCATTAAAGGTATTAAAGTACCAGGCATGGTGGTATTATGCATTAGATATTCACAAAATATATCGCATTATCTTTAAAATAAGCAAGAACACTGGCTATAGTCAGAGATATGATAAAGGAAATTATCGACCTAGAAATGCATCTAATGTAGTGGCGATTGTGAGCAATTCCCTTCCTATGTTGTTTTTCTTTTCATTTTCAAAGTCTACACCAAGAATTATTTGGGATTTTGCTCCACCCCCATTTAATTTCCATGAAAACAATCTCCAATTATTTTACTTGAATCATTGATGTTTATTCCAGCTTATGTAAAGTGTCAAGTAAATATACCTTGCAGTCACCAAGCCTTCTACCCACCATGCTTTTAAATGATACCAGGCATGGTGGCACACTCCTTTAATCCCAGCACTCAGGAGGCAGAGGCAGGGGGATCTCTGAGACTGAGGTCAGCCTGGTCTGCATAGTGAGTTCCAGGCTATCTGAGGCTACTGGGAAACTGTCTCAAAAACAAAACAAGGGTATTGAAGCATAAAGCTTTCTCCATTTTGCTGTGGTCTCTCATGTTGTTATTGTAGTTTTTGTTGTCTCTTCAATACCATTTTAAATGAAGAAAATTTGACTTGTTTAATCATTAGTATGCTTTTATTGTTGTACAAAGCAAGGTTTAAAAATAAATAAAATTTAACTTATATGTAGAATCACACACTATAGAACTCATATTTTGGATCTTGTACCTACAAATAAATGTTGTTCTTGCTAGAACAGAGGAAACACTGAACAAAATTGACACTTTTTAAAAATTTCTAAAATTTATTTATCTTTATTTTGTATGTATCAGAGTTTTAACTGTATGTATGTAAGTACACCTGTATGTACAATGCTCACAGGGGCCAGAAGAGGATGTCAGGTCCCCTGGAACTGGAGTTAAGTGAAATGCTCAAATGGACTCCATTTTATTCTAGCTGACTCTTGCTTCATCGTGTGTTTCTGCCCAGCCACTTCCCCTGCTTCCACTAACCACACCCACCCAAGCAGAATGGCCCCATGAAGGCTGAACCTGCAGTTTCAGAGCGCGCATCCTTTCTATGATACTGGGAAACTTGTATCCAGCCAGGCAGAAGTTCTCTTCCAGCTATACCTGCAGTTCTAGGGAGCCATTGTTTCTGCAATTCTCAGAAACCTTTTTCCTAACTGAAACTTAGAAAATTTTTGTTAACTGACCTGCCACTGGTATGATGTAACCATGGTTATTGACTTTGCCCCTCTTGGCACAATTTAATTGTGATTTTAAGTTTTATACTCCCTAATCTGCTTCTCCTCTGGGTGAAGGGTTCTTTCGGCAATAACCTACTCTTGACCATTGGCTAATAAATGGACTCTTAAACATCAGTGTGTTGCTGTGAGGTATTTAACCAGAGAAGACCACTCAAACACAGAAAATTGTCAAAAAGCCTTTATAGCTGCCAGTGATTACACTGGGAATTCAGGTCCCAAGTGCAGCCCTGAGCTGTTCTTAGGGTAAGCTTTTATACAGAAGAGCCATATCCAGGGGTAAAAAAGTTAAGTTCCTAAGCTAAGCCAAACGGGAAGTACAGAAGTCATAAATCTGTTGTTGGCAGGAGGAACCAGGTGTTGAAAATGCCAACCTGTTCTCAAACCCATACCTTGGTGCAGCTGGGTCAAACTTTTCCATCCCCACATTTTGAGTTAACTCCCTCTAGCTTTAACTACGGGGTTTTGCTGGGGCTTGTTTGTATTACGGTGTAGCTATGATCAGTCTAAAGGTGCTCCATCACAGTGTGGCATTTCTCTGTGCCTTGCATTGGGTATAACATTGCGAGAGCAGCCAATGTGCTTAACCTCTGAGCCATCTCTTCATACCATAACAAGTGTTTTTATCTCAATTCTGAAGATAAACAGCCTATAAACATGTGCTACTTTCAGATTACTGATGTGTTGGGATGTAGAACTTTGTTGTTGTTGTTTGTTTTGTCTTTTTGAGACAGAGTCTCCCTGCAGCCCCAGCTGGCCTGGAACTCACTATGTAGACCAGGTTAGCCTCGATCTCACAGAGATTCACCTGCCTCTGCCTCCTGAGTGCTAGGATTGAAGGCATGTGCCACCACGCCAGGCAGGATGTAGAACTTTTAAAAAGTTTCCTTTTGCATATTCCTTGATCTGTATCAAACTGAACATAGGGGATTGTCTCATAAACAGAAGTAACACAAGCATGGAGTCATGTGAGAAGGTCACACCTTCCCTAGTGCTTCTCATACATTAAAGTCAACTGATTTGGAACACTAATTGCACCTGCTAATATTTCTTACCATCCACCATAATATTGCGTGAATCTAATCTTATATTCACAGGTTCTGTCTACATGCAAAGGAATGCTGTGCAATGATAAAGGTCATTAGAGTCATAGAACTCTGTCAACCACATCTACACTTGAACAAAGCACAGCTAGGGAACCTAAGAAGGCTATCATTTGGACCTCTATCTGAAAAACAAAATGTTTATGTCAGATGAACAGAGGTTTAGTGTACTCCTCCAGTCGTATTAGAGAATATCATTTCTTTCACAGAGATAGCAATTCCAAAAGACCCAAATTACGCATCAAAGCACACAGGGCATAAATGCAAAGTCATGGTGCTGGGGAGCTGCCAACATTGAACAATGCTCATCTTGGATCCACTCTTTAAAGTCCCAGGAGCCAAGAGAATGAATAAATATAGAAACAAACAGGCTACTGGAAAACATGGGCTTGACTATGGTTTCAGATGGTGCCAAGAAGTGATATTATAGCTACTTAAGTAACAAATAAATATACACTTTTATTATAATTTTCAAGAAAGTTCACAAACATATTCTCAGAAATGCTGAGCATCAAAATAAAGGCAATGTTTCAGGCACTATTTGAATAGTGTTGCCCAAAAGTCCATGTCTGTTCAGACCTCAGATTATGATCTTATTTGAAGAAGGGCTCCTTGAGGATGAAGTTAGTTACATTAAGATAAAGTATGGTGGGCAGAGTGGTCACAAGTCTAAAGACTGTTGTCCCTATAAGTCAGGAAGGCATAGGGAGAGGTGAATGACTGGGAACTACAAAGCAAGGAGTCCCAGGGATGTCCAGCAAGCACTAGAAGTCAGGACAAGTCAAAGAAGGAAACCCCAGAGCCTCAGCAAGGAGGAGCACTCTTCAGATACCTTGATGGAAGAGCTGGCATATCAAACAGGAAAAGATGAGGAATTCTAAGGTTTAACAGCAGCAAGAAGAGAGTAATACCCTCGTGATACAGGACATATGAAGATGTGGTATGTCCTAATCACACACCTAGAAAGAGACAGAATCAAGTTGGGGGCTTCAAGGAAGAACTGGAACTCTATAGGAAATATTACTTCTACTGGAAATACCAATCTAGAAGACAGAAACACACCTGATTTCCCCTTCCTCCAGCCCTTCAACCGCTTAACAGAAGCTCCTACTAAGCAATCCCAGAGGAAGCCATCTGACTAGGAAACCTAGAATTGTGGGTATCTAACCACCTCCCACCTTTATGCACACTGGGGGAAGGCAGGACTGGAAATTTATCTGAGAGCAACTATGCCTGTGGGCAGCAGAGGATGAGGAGACTCAACAATCCGCAATGAACATTGACTGTGGGGAAAGGGGAGTGGGGAGGCAGAGCAGCCCTCCACTATACTGTATAGGACTTAGTTCTTGAAAGAATTTCATTTGTAAAAAAGCATTTGGAGGGGCTGGAGAGATAGCTCAGTGGTTAACAGCACTGACTACTCTTGCAGAGGACCCGGATTCAATTCCCAGCAACCACATGGTGGCTAACAACCATCTGTAATTCCAGTTACAGAGGAATCTGATGCCTCCCTCTGACCTCTGCAGCACTGTATGACACTGGTGCAATTACATACATGCAGGCAAGACACACAGACACACACACACAGACACACACACACACACACACACACACAGCATTTGGAGCAATGTGACAAAATATTTGCATTGTTGAATCTGGAAGATGTGTGGTCAGATGTTCATTATGTTCTTCTCTGCACACTTCTAGATAATTGAAATATTTCCTAAGAAGAAATGCTATGGAAACAGGGCATGTCTTAGGTTAATGGCAGTAGTATTTTTCATGTCCATACCCCCGTTTCTCACCCTATCCCCAGGGATGCCACGTTTACTCTCAATGAACAGTGGAAACTGTGGATTTCATAGCTCTGCTACCAGCAGCACTGAAACTTCAGCATGATGGCACATTAAAGGCAAGATTGGAGAGCATAGCAGTGTTGAGAAAGTCACAGAGAAAAGAGGAGGAAGGGGCCAGGAGAGCACTTGGGAGAAAGAGGGCGACAAATTGCCATGAGCTCTCACTGAGAGCACTTTCTTTTGAAACTCAGGTATAGCCGCTTACTACCTGGGGGCCTTGAATAATTTCTTCTCTCCCCATGCCTCTGTTTCCACCCTGTGAAATGTGAATAAGAGTCGGACTCAGTGAGTTTACTCATTCAAAACATACTTCCAACTGCTTTGGATGCTTTGTTTACTATTATCATTTTTATTATTTTATCTTTGTGTCTTCAGTGTTGCCAGAGTTCCTGGTTTGTAACAAACATTTGGTGAGATTAAATTAGTGGAAACACAATGGGGGAGGAGGTATTAAAGATGATTAAAATAGTCTGTATGAAATATACAAAAATTCAATAAATTTTTTAAAAAGGAAGTAAATATTAGTGAAAACAATTGTTTCCTTCTTGGAGTCACATGTCCCTGTGACAGGCTGCTTCTGGTTGAACATGAGGATCTAAATAGAGCTTTTCATGGCTGTGGCCTGTATCAAGACTGGTGGAGTCAGATGTCAAACAGACTTGGCTGAAAAGGCTTCATGAGGAGTGAGTTGCACATCAGTGAGAGGGAGTCTGCCAGGCAATCTTATCAGGTGATGCATCTTCAGAATTCCACATGGAAAGGGAACTCCTGTACATGATTTGCACTGCAGCAACAAGTATGAGGAAGAAAGTAGTCAACAGAAGCAACAAATACCATCTAATAGGCGTTCTTGTGTGGTACGGTCAAACGTCTTTGTGCTCTCTCAGCCTCTTCCATCACAAGACCATGTGAACAAGAGCGGTGGAGATGGGGCATAAAACAGGACTTTCCTTTAAATTATGATCAAGTATTTGAGGAAGGAGGGCCTTCCAATAAGCAGTAGCCAGGTCACTAGAAAACTGACAGAATGATGGATCATTAGAAACCTGACACATGTTAAGGGCCTCACAAAAACTATCTATTCATTCTCAAATCATTATGAAAGGAGAAATAATATTGAAACTGGCAGATTGATTGTCATAATAAACATGATAGCAATGCAGGCCAAGAGCTTAGAATCCCTCTACATCTAAACTGGCATTCAATGGATGTGTGCTATAATTAGCATTATCATCCCTACTTAGGATATAAAGACAGTGACTTGGTGAAGTTACTAAATCTATCCAAGGCCTCATAGCTGATAAATAACTGATAGAGTCTGGATTAGAATCTATCTAGGTTTACTTTTGAGCCCATCAATCCATGACCTGCACTGATATGTCCAACTCCATGTGACAATCCCATTAGAAGTCCAACAAGCATCACAGACATGTCTCGAACCAAACTTCTGACTTCTCCTAAATGGCAATTCTGGTCTCGAATTGCTCAAACAAAAAACCAAACCAAGCAAACAGAGATCATTGCAGTGTTATTGTGTTGGAAAATCCAGTAGGCTCTGTTTTCCCATTTATCCAGAATCTAGTCTTCCTCATTTCCTCCACCAACATGACCCAGGTCCAATGAGGGTCAGCTTTTTCCCCAAATTATTCTAGTAGGCTCCCTGCGTCTTCCAATGAAGAAGTCAGTGTGGCTCTTTTGAGACATGTCAACTCATGCCATCCTCTGCTCAGAATCCTCTCATGGCTTCTCAGCTGCTTGAGAGCTAAAATCCAAGTTCCTCCGTGGTCTACACCACCTGTGTGCCCTTAGCCTATGGTTGTGTCAGACTTCATTTCTTCTTACAGTAGCCCTCACTCCAGAGGCTTCACTGTCCTTACTTGAGTGTTCTAACCGCTCCCCACAATACACCTTGGGGCTTTGCACCTGCTGCTCTCATGGCCAAGAATGCTATTCTATAATATTACATGGGTCATCCTTCACTTCCTTCATTTATGTGTCACTTTATCAGCAAAACTACCCGGATCATCACACAGAAGCATCAGCTCCACCAAGACCCACAGTTCCTATGCTTTTTACACTACTCTGTTTTTCTCTATGGATTTGTTACTCTGACATGTGTACTTTAACTTACTTCAGTTATTCTTCTCTAGAATAAGACTGTGGGAACAGGAAGTTTGTACAGTGTGATACCCCCAAATATTTAGAGCATGGCTGACACATAGCACATTGCAAATAAGTCATTGTGAATGAGTGAGTGGATGAGAACTTCTGTCTCCAACAGAGGAATGCCATGTCTTCCTCAAAATTTAGCTCTATGTGCAAAATTTAGTAAATGAGCAGCAAACAACGTCTTTCCTTCTAATGATTCCTCACAAGACTCAAATTTTACTTTTTCACAACCTCCAGAAAGGAGTACTTGAAGACAAAAGTTATCACAGTTGCTTCCATTCCTTGCAAAAGCTTCGCATCAATCACCTACTCCACCTAGCCACTTACACAGAAAAACCACAGGCCCTCCAGTTTCTGTTAAAGCTGAAAATGGCCATCTCCTTATCACTCAATTGGAAGTCAAAGACTTAGAAAGCAAGAGTTCCAAAAACTTCGTTGGCAAGGAAAGTGCTAGTGGGATCTGAGGTTCTAGGCGTTTCTCCCATTATGTCAACACTGCATCCAATTTATTCTATAAATTATGACAATTATTTTTAAGGTTTGGCACTCCAAAAGGAGGAAGATTGGACTTGTAGGTATGCTCAGTGCATGCAATGACTGTGATCGTTGGCAGGCATGCCGGAAGGATATTTCTTCAAGTTCAATCCATAGCTCTCCTGTGAAAAGGTGGATGTGGAGAACAAGACAGTGTACAGTTAGCCATGATCAAAATGCTTAGGAATAAACCAGGGTCTTCTTAGTGGTATATGGCACAGTGGTGCTCAGACCTGATGTGGCTTCCCTGGTGTCTGCCCCCAGCTCACCCTTGACCCATTGGTAATTTATCTCAGCTCAGTTGTGGCTCAGCTCCCTGGTCTAAGAGTTGATAAAATGGTAGGAAGTAGGGAGGACACACTGGCAATGAAGGGATGGGATGAGAAATACAGGACCAGGTTTTTCCTCCCACCCCATCATCTACTCCACTGAAGGCTATCAGCTGAAAAGTCAGATTCTTACCTGAAAGTTCTTACGTATGTGTGAGGGTGTCACAGACTTGGGGATCATCACCACATTCCTCTGGATGTGAAACTGAATCAGAATCTGTGCAGAAAGAAGGGAAGACGTGTCCACTTATCTACAGGAACCCTTCCATCTATTAAAAAGAAGATGATCTAAGTAGCTCCCCGTGGCTTTAGCTACAACTGCTAATATTATCTAAGCACTCAGCTATTAGAAATATTTCCAGTCGTCCTCATATGTCTGTTGACTCTGGAAGCAACACCATGATTTCCCCAGATAAGAATGAGGAGGTAGCCTATGTTCATAACCTGAGCCCTGTACAGTTGACACCTGAACACAAAGCCATGATCCATGGTGGGGCTTAAGAGCTGGACACGAAGCTGATGGGCAAGATGGTCCTTTTTACACCAGTGCTGACTCTATTTCCAGGAGATCTCAAAAGACTTACATTTCCCATTTCCTTCTCTCCAAGGGATCAAAAAAGACAACACAGAACAAAACACAAGACTAGTAGAACAGATAAAGGGGAAAACACATATTGTACCTGGGCTGAGGTTTTCTTGCACTTTGCCATGATCTCCTTGTTCTTGGGACTCTCCAGTACTACAGGGTCATCTGGCTTGGCAATAAGGACAGAAAGATGGCTGGAGTGAATAATCATTGGCTACTGCATGCCAATGAGCATCACTCCCATGACCGTGCAAAGGCTGAGCATCACAGCCTCCCCCATCTGGGAGGCAGATGATTTTGTGTCTCTCCCATGGGCTCAGCCATAGGCTCTGGAGCTTTGGCGGTTTGAAAAGTCTGCCCCACCACTGATGGCAGAGGTGACGCATTCTCAGAGGATCAGTCGTGTTACCTTAAATAAAATTTTAACACTGTTATCCCGACCACTCACTCAGGTGGCCAACCACTTGCCATAGATATATTTTCCCAGTGCTTTGGAAATTTAGTCTAATATTAACCAATTATGACACTTTTTAAGAGTAATCAAGGAAGCACTGCCACACTGAAGGCTCACTGAGGTCTGTCTGGAGAGCCCAGGGGGCTGTAGGCCGTGATGCCGATGCCCTTGGAGTGACAGTACTGGATCAGTTTGTCCTGGGTGAGGTATGGGTGACACTCGATCTGCAAGAGAAAACAACTCCATCACTAGGGAAGTCAGGCTGCTTTTTTGAGTGGCTCAGAGGGAGTCTTACATATAGGAAAAGATCACCAAGCAAAATCCAAACACAGCCCATTGATGGATGCACTACATACCAGACCAGGAGATCTGTCCCCCACCTCCCTAAGCATCCTGAACACTGATCCCTGAATGAGATTCAGTAGACAGCATTGAACTAGCTTCCAAATGTTCAAGCAGTCACAGCAGGACCTCTTTGTGAAACAGAATTTACCTGATTGGTCACTGGTTTATGTTTCAGTCCAGACTTATTCAAGAGCCTTTCAATCTGGAAGTGGTTGAAGTTGGAGATGCCCAGGGCTTTCAATAATCCATCGTCCACCAGGTCCTCCATGCCCTGTCATAGTAAAGAATATCATTTTGATGTTTGTAGGAGGATTTGTATGAGTCCTGAGTTAGATGCAATGAATCACCTATGGCAAGGTTAACTGTGGTGGAAGGAAATTTCAGTCCAGACAGTGGTGCCCATAGAGTGGTTTCAGCCCTTCTCCCTGTCCCCAGTTTTTTTCTTTTTTTTTTTTTTTTTTTTTTTTTTTGTCTTGTGATACTGGGGATTGAATCTATTGTCTCTCATATGCTAGACAGGCATTTTATCATTCAGGTACATTCCTAGCCCCAGACTACCCTTTTCATTTTTCAATTTTCAGATGGGGTCTCTCTAATCAACACAGGATGATAGTCTTTTACTCTGCAGCCCAGGCAGGCCTTGAATTGTGATCCTCCTGCGCCAGCCTCCAGCACAGCTGTGATTATAGCCCTGTACCATCATGTCACCTGCTATTTTGGCTTCTAATTCCTCTCTCCTCTGCCAACCACAGTTTGGTGTGCAGTAAGGAATGGAATACAGATATGCGGGCCCTGTTGGGAGCACCCAGCCTGGGACTGGAGAGGGGTTAAAATCTGTCCCACTGACTGCATGCCAAAACTGCATCAACCCCAAAGATCTATGGTTTTATTATTTTTTGCCTACAGTGTGCTGTTTCTAAACTTGCTCAGAGTTAATTGCCCATACCTGATAGTGGTAGTCACAAATTCAACACACATTTATTATTCATTTATTGTTAGTTCCTGTGCAGAAGTTGCCAGAATATAAATATATACAATTTACTTCTTGTTTGAGATTCTCACAGTCCAGTTAATGCTAGAGTGCCCCTCAGCTAGTTTAACTCATTTGGCATAGTGTAAGAATCAGGGACCCCAGGGGAGACATTAAGAGTAGAGTTTAAATTGGGCCCAGAAAAATAACATGAAGAAAAGAGGGAAAATAATGAAAGATGTGGGAAGAAGGCAGGAGCAAAGACTGAGAGGCCGGGACATGCAGGGTGTGCACAGGGGATGCTTTGCCTACTGTTTCTCAGCTTTGGCCGCACTTGGAATATTCTGTAAGCTCTCAAAGAAATGGTGCCAGGGCTGGAGAATGGCTTAGTGGTTAAGAGAGTTGGCTACTCTTGCAGAAGACCCAGGTTCAAATCCCAGCACCCTCATGGCAGCTAACAACTGTCTATAGCTACAGTTCCAGGGGATTCGAGATCCTCTTCTGGTATCCACAGGCACTGCACAACATGGGTGCACTTACATACATATAGGCATAACACTCATACACATAAAATTAAAAAGTAAACAAAATTAACAACAAAAACAAAAGGATGTCCAGGATCCACTCCCTGAATTCGTTGCGGATTTCCCCCAATTTCCCCTAATGCATCATGGGTATTGGATGCTCAACACTCTCTGGTGATTTTAGTGTACAAAATTCCTCATCTACTGCCAGGGTGAATGAGGAAGGACTTTACTAGGCAAGAGAATTTAGCACTGATGAGACCAGAAGGTTCCAGAAATTTCCCAGTGGACAATGAGATATGGAGAAGCTGAAACCTACCTCCCAGGCATCCAGGAATGTGCATTCACTAGTGAGAATATTGCCTTAACCGTCTGTGGGTAAAAAGCCACCTGTAAACGCCAAACAAAAAGGCCATTGGAATCTGCATTTGGATACCTGGCCCTGTGAAGCAAGGCTTCAGGACAATAAAATATCAAATACCCAACCCTGCTTAGCTTTTGCTCAACCTCTGGAGAACATACTTGCAGACTGCAAACGTCAATGAAATATCTCTATCAATCTACTATGGAAGACAAATCGTGAACTACTGACACTGCTGACTGGCTACATAATCTGCTGTTATTATGCTCTAGGAGCTGTCTTCATCACCATAGAAATTAACCCAACATCCCAAGAAGACCAATATACACTTGGGGGAAACTTTAATTTTAAGCCATCACTAGACAAAGGTTATATCAGAAAGGTATGGTTATCTGGAGAAGATCCCAGCCAGCTTCTATCCTTGTGGCCTAAACCTGGAACCACTATCACCATAGCTGGTCATGAGGGTAGAGAGGTGGAAATTTACATCCCTCCAACTGTTACAAACAGGCAGGAGCGGGACCCAGGCAACTGAGCAGTAACTTTTCATGGGAGGCTGGCCATCTGCCAGCATCACCATACTTGGACTTTCCTCATGAATGTCACCCATTGGAGGTGTTTGGATTAGGAGTAGGGTTAAGCCTTGAAATATGTTATGCAAGAGTATCCCAAGAGATTCCTGCCCTCCTGCCCAGGCAATCACTGGGAACAGAATCGAATGGGAGGTGACAGACCAGTTATAGGTGTTTGAACTGTCAGAATCATAGTTTCTCTCTAATATAATTGCAAGGAAATATAAACATCTGGTGCCCCCGAGCATCTCATGATCCCCAGCCTCCTTTCCAGGCCAGGGCCTTTCTGCTGGGCACAAGAAGCCCTGCTTCAACCCATATACCCCAAACCCTGGCAGAGTAGCTGTTCTCTGGCATCTACCCAGCAGCTAGAGATGGAGCAGAGAACACTTCAAATCTGAAATCCTTGTGGCCAATGAATGAGGTAGAGGTCAAGATAGTCCAGTTTCAGATCTGTAATGGTTTTCTGAAAGGCTTTCTTCACCAGGTTTTTCTCAAAGAAGGTGGACTGCAACTACAAAATGTGAAAATGAGATATTAGGACTGGGGAGAGAAAGGATCACTCAAATTCACTCTCCCTGCTTTGAGATTTGCAGTCTGATATAACGAACAGGCCATTGATACATAGTAAAATTAGTTAAGGGAATTCAGTAGGTCACCAGCTCTCAACAAGACAATGTCATTTCTGTGTTCTTCCTTGTAGTATTCTAATTGTTTCTTAGCTCATTTAGCATATTTGGGCACCGATTAAATATGCCTGTTCTTGTGTTGCTCCCTTCCATGGCTTTCAGCTCTCTGAGAGGAGGAATTGTGTCTAGTCCTTAAATTTCAAGCATTCTCAAACTATTGAGATTAGTTGACCCATTCTGTACTCCCATATCCCTGAGCCCATGGGGCCCAAGTGATGAAGTACAAGGAGTTTATTCAGGCAGGGCCACTCCCCACAGCACATCAGTTTGTCACACCAATTACGATCCCCAAGCACCAAAACTAGAGTGTTTTAGCATGGTCTCTGCAATACAGAGCTAGAGATCCTCAGGCCCCCTCATACTCAGCATTTATAATTCACTTTTTACCGAACGGAAATAAAAGAAGTTCTTTATGTGACAATGTAAAATGCTCCCACCAATTCCAAAATACTCATGGGAACCTGAGAACCTCGGAGCTATACCAACAAGACCACAGTGCTGAGGGTAGAGTTCAGTGTTCATCACAGACTATATCCTTAATGCCACCTGGTAGATGGATTCCATTGACAGAAAATAGAGAGGCCAAGACCAGCAGGCTCAATGGAGCCATCCCCCCCTATGGAAAATCCAACAAGGGAAGGGGCAGGCATCAGCATCTTCTTTGCAAATCAGTACTGGTTTGGGGTTTGGATATCTGTATCCAGAGATACAATAAATGCAAATATGGCTGGGAGAAATACAGGATGGAGGAAAGGCTGATGGGGCTTGGCATTGATCAGATACTTCCACGACCTTCCAAACTAATCTGAACCCTGCCACATAGCAGGATGAGGCTGAGATTCTTCAGTCTTTAAACCTTGACTACAAAATAGCCACAGTGATAACGCCTGCCTTTCTAGGTCCTTGGATTGTTTGCCCTCCACACTGAATGTAAAAGTTTAGTATATCTAGGACTGGAGAGATGGCTCAGTGGTTGAGAGCACTGGCTGCTCTTCCAGAGGACCTGGGATCAGTTCCCAGCACCCACATGGCAGCTAGCAACCACCATGAATCCAGTTCTAGGGGATCCAATGTCCTTTTCTAGCCTCTGTGGGCATTGCGTCACATAGGTACACTTAAATACATGCAGGCAAGACACTCATACACATAAAATAAAAATAAGCAAAAATCTTAAATAAAAACTTTGTAGTATATCTCCCAACAGTAAGGCTCAGTAAGTGCAACCCATTATATAATCACGGTTTCAGAAAAAGCAAATAGGTAACTGTCACAGTGGATTTTCTTTTTCTATCAATGTGAAAAAGAAAAGAACAAGAAACAAGGAACACTCAAAGCACCACTTCTGATCTACCCTCCAAGCTGGACGTTGGGCTGGGAAAATAAGTTCTTAAAACTCATCTCTCAGCAGAGAGCAAGGATACATGTCTAAATCCCAGCACGAGGGAAACAAAGGCAGAGGTTTGTGAGTTTGAGGACAGCCTGGAGGAGCATCGCTGTCTCATAAAAAACAAAAACCTCCTTGCTGCTAGGTGCAGTGGCTCATGCTTGTAATCCCAGCATTTGGGAGGTGGAAGTAGGAGAATTAGGAGTTCAAGGCCTTCCAGAGCTACGGGAGACAGTCTTAGAAAACAGTTAACAAATAAATAATACTTCACTTCTCACAAAGTCTAGAAATTCTTTTTGTTTAAGTATCAAACACTGAGAGTTACATAAAACAAATAAACAGCTGTACCATCATTGGGACAAGGAATTGCTACAAGCAACTCAGAAACACTGGGGGTCCAGGCCTGGAGCATCACCACCCTGCATAACCACGGATGAACGCAGAATCCTTTACATTAATCTCATCGTACCTCAAAAACAGCTCCTTTTATAATCTTTATATCCATTTTTGAAATTCTGAAAGCTAATTTCAGATGAATTTATTCAAGATGAGTAGACTCCCTGGAAATCTGCAAGTGATTGTGAACTTAATGGAATGTGAAACTTGTAATTTCGTGCAAAGCTTGGTAAGATTTCAATCCAGTTCTGGAACAAAGATAAAAAGAGAGGTGAGAAGAAGACCGGAGCGAGACACTTGGGACAGGAGAGAAGGGCTCCCAAAACAGGTCCCCATCCAGGTATGATGGCTCACACCTGTAATCCTAACCAGGGAGGCAGAGGCAGAAGGATTCCTCCTAGTTCTAGGCAAGCCTAGTATAGAGTTGGGACCCTGTCCCAAGAAATCAAAATCAAAACCCCAAATAGCTCTGGTTAACAAGCTGGCTGTTGTGCTATCCCTGAGGGAAAAAAAGAAACGAGGTAGAAAGATGAAACAATGTCAGGCCTGTCCCAAGAGCGGCTGGGAATTCTGCTTCACTGGGCCTGGAGATGAGCCCTGGGCACTTTGCTAGGAGAGATCAACATAGCCAGGGTAAGACCTGAGCTCCCAACTCCCAGCCCAGGCTCCCCGTGGTCCCAGGGTCCCCGTGGTCCCAGGGTCCCCGTGGTCCCAGGCTTTAATGTATACCAGGACAGTGGATGTGGGATCCTGGTAAAGTTCAGGTACCAACTCTGTAGCCTGGGCTGGGGTCTGCGTTAGGTAGTGAAAAACAAAAGTCAGGCGCCTTGAAGTCCCTCAGGCAGGTCACGTACCGGTCAAGAATTCTAACTTACTGATAAACAAGTTTTATGGTTGAGACATCTGGCTTACTGATAAACAAGTTTTATGGTTGAGACATCTTGCTTGCTGATAAACAAGTTTTATGGTTGAAACATCTGGTCGTCCCCCGGGTTCGATACCGGGAAATCAGGAAACCACGTCTGTGTCCAGAGGTCACCACCCATTTAGCCACCCTACTTCCTCATACCTTGTACCCGCTTTCCCCATAGCATTTTGTAATAGTTTGAATTAGCCAATAACCGCGCTTCTGCTTCTGTATCCCGCTTCTGCTCTATAAAAGTTCCAAAAACCCGGCCTGAGGCGTGCAAGTTCTCCAAGGAGACTTTGTGCCCACAGGTACCTGTGTGCTAAATAAACCTCTTGCTGTTGCAACCCGAAGGCTGACTTGTCCTCAGTGGTTTCACTCTTACAATAAAACCAGAAGAAACAGAAAATCAGGGAGAACCAATTCTTTGTCAGTGTGAGGGCTTATTTTTCTTCAACAATTATACTAGTCTTTGAAATTACACTAATTCTGTCAGTACAACTCTGAATGACATAAGAATATATCAATATATACATCTTTTATAAGAGTATGTCAATATAATAAAATGTAGGTTTCATTGTGATA
>NW_008359625.1:16911-18980 GCF_000622305.1 Nannospalax galili | reverse complement strand
TGAATGAGAATCCCCCTCCCTATCACCCCCCTCCGCAGGCTGCTGCAGCGATTCCAGATGACGTCCAAGCAGAGGGACCGGAGGTCACTCCCTCTCCCATTGTGGGTCGACTCAGAGAGAGGAGAGGACAGGGAGATTCCTCACACATTCTGCCCCTCCGACTTGCGGGAGGGGAAGGAAACCAATATCAGTATTGGCCCTTCTCTGCCTCAGATCTATATAACTGGAAAACTCATAACCCTTCTTTTTCTCAAGACCCGCAGGCCCTGACGGCCCTGATAGAATCCATCCTCCTTACCCACCAGCCCACGTGGGATGATTGCCAACAGCTATTACAGGTCCTCCTAACTACGGAGGAAAAGCAGAGGGTCATCCTGGAAGCCCGGAAGCACGTCCCGGGGGCAGATGGGAGACCGACCCAGCTGCCAAATGAGATTGAGGCTGCCTTCCCTCTTACTAGACCTGCTTGGGACTTCAACATGGCTGAAGGTAGGGGACACCTACGTCTTTATCGCCAGGTGCTTGTAGCGGGCCTCCAAGGGGCAGGAAGGCGCCCCACCAATTTGGCTAAGGTAAGATCAGTAATGCAGGGAACTGACGAGCCGCCCACTGTGTTCCTAGAAAGACTTAAAGAGGCATATCGGAGATACACTCCCTTTGACCCCGATAGCCCCGATCAAGAAGTGAGTGTCTCGATGTCTTTCATATGGCAATCAGCTCCTGATATTAGGAGTAAGCTCCAGAGAATGGAAAATCTGCAGGGGCAAGGTCTTAGAGACCTCTTAAGGGAGGCAGAGAGAATTTTTAACAAAAGAGAAACACCAGAAGAAAAAGAAGAAAGACAGAAAAGGGAGGCAGAAGATAGAGAAGCAATGAGAGATCAAAAGTGAAATAAGGAATTAAGCAGAATCCTGGCCACAGTAGTAAGAAAGGAAGACGAGGGCAGAGTAGAGAAGAAGGGAGATCGAGGGCGTGTCCGACTAGAGAAAGACCAGTGACTGGGCAAAGGACTGCACCAAAAGAAAGAGAAACCAAAAAGGAGGAAAAGCCGAGGTCCTCCAGCTCGATTAGGGAAGTCGGGGCCAGGAACCCCCACCTGAGCCCAGGGTAACTCTTCATGTGGGGGGAAGGCCAGTCACCTTCATGGTAGATACTGGGGCGCAACATTCCGTCCTTACCCAGACGACTGGCCCGCTTAGTAAGAAAACAATATGGGTAGAAGGAGCCACTGGAGCCAAACGTTACCGCTGGACTACAAGCCGGGAGGTTCAGCTTGCTTCAGGGACAGTGACTCATCCCTTCCTGCATGTACCAGACTGTCCCTACCCCCTGCTAGGATGGGACCTACTAACCAAGCTTGGAGCACACATCTACTTTGAAAATAAGGGAGCCAAGGTTACTGATTCCAAAGGGACACCTATACAAGTGCTTACTCTTAAATTAGAAGATGAATATAGACTACATCATGGTCCCCATCCTGTCCAGACAGACATAGATCAGTGGCTGGCCAAGTACCCTGACGCTTGGGCAGAGACGGGAGGAATGGGGCTGGCTATACACGAGCCACCCCTAACCATTGAACTAAAAGCCACCACAACCCCGGTGGCTGTCAAGCAATATCCTATGACAGCCAAAGCCCGCCAAGGAATTAGACCACACATTAAAAGACTGCTAGAACAAGGGATATTAATCCCATGCCGGTCAGCCTGGAACACCCCTCTGTTGCCTGTTAAGAAACCTGGGAGCGGGGATTACAGACCAGTACAGGACCTGAGAGAAATCAACAAGCGGGTAGAGGATATCCACCCCACGGTCCCGAATCCTTATAACTTGTTGAGCACCCTGTCTCCCACCCATACTTGGTACACTGTATTGGACCTGAAAGATGCCTTCTTCTGCCTAAAGCTGCACCACCAGAGTCAGCCCCTGTTTGCCTTCGAATGGAAGGACTCCGACCTGGGAATTTCCAGACAGCTTACTTGGACACGGCTGCCACAGGGGTTCAAGAACAGCCCCACCCTCTTTGATGAGGCCCTGCACCAAGATCTGACTGCCTTCAGGACCCTCCA
>NW_008359625.1:8087-12687 GCF_000622305.1 Nannospalax galili | reverse complement strand
CTGATAAACAAGTTTTATGGTTGAGACATCTGGGCTTACTGATAAACAAGTTGTATGGTTGAAACATCTGGTCGTCCCCCGGGTTCGATACCGGGAAATCAGGAAACCACGTCTGTGTCCAGAGGTCACCACCCATTTAGCCACCCTACTTCCTCATACCTTGTACCTGCTTTCCCCATAGCATTTTGTAATAGTTTGAATTAGCCAATAACCTCGCTTCTGCTTCTGTATCCCGCTTCTGCTCTATAAAAGTTCCAAAAACCCGTCCTGAGGCGTGCAAGTCCTCCAAGGAGACTTTGTGCTCACAGGTACCTGTGTACTAAATAAACCTCTTGCTGTTGCAACCCGAAGGCTGACTTGTCCTCAGTGGTTTCACTCTTACAGTAGGTGTGTCCTCCGAGGGAACTAGAACTGAACCCTAAGAGACTCAAAGGGGGAGGGTCTGGAGATGGATGCTGGAGACACTGAGAGACGCTAAGGACACTGGGAAACACTGAACACACTGGGGAATGGAGGGGAGAGTCCATCTTGGCCAACTGAGCAGGCAGACAGCTGGCAAGCCACTCGTGGGTGGCAGATCTCAAAGCTTAGCAAAGATATAAAAACAGGGCCCACAGGTAATCATGACTTTATAAGTCACCCCCTCCTGGACATCTACGCAAAATCCCAAATAGAATGGTCTGGGGGAGGGGGCAGGGGGGATTTATCACAACAAATTGACATAGTTTGGCAGGATAGAACAAACCAAAGGAGTTCAGGAAAAACAATGGGGATGTCTCTGATAGACAGAAGCCAGCAGGAGCCCCGGGGGTTCATATCTCCAAATCCAAGGGGTGGAGATGGGCACTGTGAGGCACCAGGGCAGGAACACAACCCATCCCTGGAGAGCCAGCTGGAGCCCAGGAGAAAGTGTGGACAACCCCATATGCTTAATGGAGTTGGCAGCAGTTACATGGGTTATGCGATAGATAGCAGAACTTGTAACTAAAGTGAGACCACCTACCCAGACAGGGACAGAGTCAATGGAGAAAATCTCCCAATGGCTGCCATCTTGTAAATGGTGTAAAATAGTTGCTTGAGAGATGGGGGTCACCTCCAAGTGTGTGTGAAAATTCTTTAAGGATTATGGAAAGCCTAGAAAAAAAATTTACAAGCCTTAGAAGCAAGAGTGGAATCCGGAGAGGTGACTTGGCCACTTCTTTGCATAATAAAAGACTTGTGGGAGGCAATAGCCTCAGGGGAGGCTAAAAGACTAAGGAGTTACTGGTAAATTCAGTCATAGTCTCAGAGCTTGTGAATAGACAGACTGTGGAAAAGAGACAAGAACAAGACTCAGCAAAGGACCCAGGGAAAAAGACAGATAATAATGAGAGGAGCAAGGACCTAGAAATAAAAATAACTAAATATGACCCTCAGATTCAACCTTTAATACAGGGGGATGGGGATGGGATTTGGTGGGACAGTCTGAGATTCTGCATTTCCCACAGATTACCATGCCTCACAGATACTGTTGATAGATTCCTGCACATGAGCAGCAAGGAGCTCTGTGTTCTTTCAGTCACTCAGCTAGAGACAAACACAGCCCAAACATGTAAAATGTGAAGTACCTTTTAAAGCTTGCTAAGAGAGTAACTGCCTGAAAACCATTTTCCGTTAAATCCAAAGTCAGCTTGAAACCTGCTACTTGTTAGAGAGGCTATCATTTCTGAGAAAAGTCAGCTCCAAGAAAGGAAAGCAACTTGGGTCCTGGCTCTAGAGTTCCAAACTTAGGAAGATGCTATGCAAAGAGGAGAAAATCATAAACACCATTGGAGGAAAGCAGGTGCCCCAAGATTGCATACGCACCTTCCATGTGCCCAGGCCCACGATGGGCATCTTAGCTTTGGTATTGAGCGCCACAAAGGTGGCCATGGCTGCTGCAGAAATGGTTCTGCGAGAGCAGATAGATGTCTATGTCTTGCCTGAGGAGGCTGAAGGAGATTTTCTGTCCTGGATAGAAGGTAGACTCTTACTCTGGGCAAGCAGCCACAGATGAGGGGTGGGACACTGGAACATGAAGTCCATTTCAGTGTCTGGTAGACTGATTAATATGAACAAAAATTAAACATCACATGGGACAAAGTCTCTGTGGTACAGAATATATAACTGACTGTAGGATTGCTACTCAGAGATCTGTGAACATAAAGAACGTGCAGTGAAAGAGCCTCCAAGATGAATTAGCAAGTTCATTTGGGAAGGGATGTTGCTGTGAGAGTAGACTTACTCTAGTTAGCCCTGTGGGTATTCAAGAAGTTTGAGTCAAGGGAAAATTTCAAGGCAAAATGAGGAGGCTTACAATTACTTTCAAACAACTTATCGTTGGTCACAAGGATTTCTTTATTTTTTTAATTTTTAGTTTTTTTTGCTATTTTTGAGACAGGGTCTTCCTGTAGCCCCAGCTGGCCCTGATTCATTATGGTGGCCAGGCTGGCCTCAAACTCACAAAGATCCACCTGCCTCTACCTCCGGAGTGCTGGGACTACAGGCATGAGCCACCATGTCCTGCATGGTCACAAGGATTAGTAGCAAGAGACTGTCTGTCTGAGATTAAACAGTCAGGCAGATGACCTTGCAGGAAGTTTTTTAGCACAAGGTTACAAATTACCTGTATATTCTTTAAGTTAATTCCATAAACCAAACATTCTACACATTTAAAAGAAGTCATTTTAAAATTGTTTTTCCACCAAACATTTAAAAATATTTATTATTTTTATTTTATGTGTATGAGTGCATTGCCTGCATGTGTATAAGTGTACCTGCATTGTGCAATGCCCATGAAGGTCAGAAGAGGGTGTTGGATCCCCTGGAACTGGAGTTACAGTGTAATGGTCAGAGTAACTCCATTTTGTACAAAATAGCCACTTTAGCAGCCACCTTAGACTTCAGAGGTCAGAGAAACAGTGAGCTTAAAGCCTGAACTTAGCTCTAGTAAGTTACTTCCCCTTCGAAGTGTCTTCTCTTTTAGATTTAGCTGACTGCAGGAGAGAAGGGTCACTACCCAGACACTGCAGCGTGCTTCTTGCTTACCCAGGGGGACCTAACCAAAACAATATTCTGTTTTTCTTAAGTTTGCTGAAATAACAATAATTCCAAAAAGCCCCCTTCCCCAAAATATAAACAAAGAATGATATGATGTGACCAACCTGCTGATTCTGGCTTCTGTAACTTGCTTATCCTGCTTACTTAGGGGCCCTTACCCAGGATCACCCTGTTAGTGCTCATATGTGCAGAAATTCTTGTAGATTTTGTGTGTTTTGCTTTTATAAGCCTGTTCCTTCCTCCCTTCAAGGCCATATGTCTTGAATCTGACTAAAGACAACAGACAGCTATAGCTTTAATAACTTTGGCTAATTAAAATTCGAGTTGGGTCTAGTGGTCTTTCTCCCCATGGTCTCCAACTCTTTAACATTTGGAGGACCCAGTGAGATTCTAGGAGACACCCCCACACACACCCTCCCCCACCCCCCACCCCCATCCCTCCTGTGTTAGTCACTTTTCTGTTGCTGCGATAGAAACACTGACCAAAGCAATACTGTAAATGGAAGAGTTTATTTAAGCTTACGGTTCCAGGGGTAGAAACACTGACCAAAGCAATTTATAGAAGGAAGAGTTTATTTGAGCTTATATTTCGAGGGGAATTACAGTCTGGCACAGGAAGCAAGAGAGCAACTGGAGATTTGGCAAGGCTTAAGAACTCTGTAAGTTCACCCCCAGTGATGTGCTTCCTCCAGGATAGCCACACCTTCTAAAAACCTCCCAAAACAGCTCCATCATCTGGGGACAAAATGTCCAAATACTTGGAGCCTATGGGGGATATTTTCATTTAAACCACCACAGTACCCAAATTTACAAAATAAATACTGTTGGATATAAAACCACAGATTAATCCTAACACAGTGATAGTGAGTGACTTCAATACCCCACTCTCACCAATAGACATCCAGACCAAAATTAAAAATGGATAAATGACATCATAAAACAAATAGACCTACTACACATCTAAAGAGCATTATGTAGCCTTCCAAGTTTCCTCCTCTGTTAAAGAAGACAATTTCTTCTCAACAGCCCATGAAACTTTTTCTAAAATCTACCACATATTAGGACACCAAATAAATCTCAACAAATACAGGAAAACTAAAGTAACATCCTACATTGTATCTAACCACAATGTAATAAAACTGGGTATCTTTAAAAATAGAAACTATAAAGCACACAAACTCTGGCAGGCAATCAAGAGCTGTGGAAATAACCTGTTTAACTTTAGGAGTCTCTTTGACTACCCTAACCAACACCTTGAAGGACAGTTTCTTCTACCTAGCACTGTTTTTTTTTTAAATACAGAATTCAGCTATACAGATGTGCACACACACACACACACATATTAGTTCAAAAGCCTACTGAAAAAACATTTTCCTATGGCTTTTTCAGACATCCTTAGGATTATCTCTCCTTTCTCCTTCTGACCCCTTCTCCTTTCTCCATCAACCCTCTTCATGGAAAGTTCCCTCATTTTTACCATTCTCCCCTAGGTAGCATATGTGTCCTGCTATCCTCCTCTCTC
>NW_008359625.1:0-1175 GCF_000622305.1 Nannospalax galili | reverse complement strand
TAATGTATTTCCCTCTGTTCTTTCACATCAGCTAAGCATCTCTTATCTCTTCTATCTTTCCCCATGTATAGCCTTCCCTTTTTCCTCCCTAGCTGAAGTGTGCCCCATTTTTCCCATTTCCCATGCGATAACACCTGTCTCGTACTGTCCCCTTCTCTTGAGCTCCAAGAACAATAAAAATATAATATATATAATAATGTGTGTATTTTTCAGTAGGCTCTTGAACTAATGTATTTCCCTCTGTTCTTTCACATCAGCTAAGCATGACATATCTCTTCTATCTTTCCCCATGTATAGCCTTCCCTTTTTCCTCCCTAGCTGAAGTGTGCCCCATTTTTCCCATTTCCCATGCGATAACACCTGTCTCGTACTGTCCCCTTCTCTTGAGCTTCTTATTCCAAGAACAAATTTAACTAATAAAAAATAATTTGAGTGGCATGTAATTCTCATTTTAGGTCCCCTTTCACTCCCTGCACATAGTCTATCAGTGAGAAAAGCAAGAAAATGCATAAGTAAAATGAGGATTAGAGACATTCTGTCTTGATGTGTTTATAATTTTTTTTTTTAAAGAATCTAATTTGTCACATTCCCTGTAAGTTACCTTGATTTCCGTGTCAGGGGCAGACCTTTCCCAGCCCTTCCATTGGACCAATGAAGGGACTTCATGGGAGAATAACTTGCAGTCCTGGTATTTGTTGTTGGCTTTTTTTTAAAGATGGGGAGGTGGGCTCTTACTATGAGGCTCAAACTGGCCTTGAACTCTTGGACTTAAGTGATCCTCCAGCCTCAAGCTCCTGAAATGCTGGACCTAAATATAGAACCCTGCTGTTTTAAATGGTTTAAAATTGGTGTAAAAAGAGGATTAACATAGAAAACCCACAGTTTGGCAAACTCATTAGGGTCATTTGTGGATTATATCCTTTGGTGAATTACATTTTATGAAATTGATTTTAGATTTGCAAAGGAAAAAAAACTTTAGCATTTTAGTTATTTTTTTCTTTATTCCACTCAGTTTCTACATGCTAGATCTTATACTGTTTTCTTTAAAAGTCTTATTTATCTATTGGTTGCTTTCTCTTCTGAAATTGGTTTTAAATACAACACAACAAAACCTCTGGGAGATGGTGAAAGCGGTCCTTAGAAGGAAGTTTATAGCTCTAAGTGCCTACATCAAA
>NW_008359624.1:0-827 GCF_000622305.1 Nannospalax galili | reverse complement strand
TACCTCTCTTATGAGCAGATGATCCTGTCACCTGCCCCTTCTGATGTGCACTTTGTCATGTCTCCTGCCCCTCTGACAAACACATGGTCGTGTCACCTGCCACTTCTGTTGTGCACATTGTCGTTTCACCTGCCCCCTCTGTTGTGCACTTGGTCATGTCACCTGCCCCCTCTGTCATGGACATTGTCATGTCACCTGCTACCTCTGACGTGCAGATGGTCATGTCACCTGCCCCCTCTGACGTGGAGATGGTCGTGACACCCGCCCCCTCTGCCAAAAAAATGGTCATGTCACCTGCCCCCTGCGATGAGCAGATGGTCGTATCACATGCCCCCTGTGACGGGCAGATGATCATCTCTCCAGCCCCCTCTGACGTGCAGATGGTCGTGTCACCTGCCCCTTCTGACGTGCAAATGTTTGTGTCACCTGCACCCTCTCCCATAAAGATGGTCTGGTCACCTGCCCCTTGTGAAATGGAGAGGGCAGTGTCACCTGCCCCCTCTGATGTGCAGATGGTCGTGTACCCTGCCCCCTATGACGTGCACATGGCGTGTCACCTACACTCTCTGATGGGCAAATAGTTGTATCACCGGCATCTCTGACATACACATGGTCAGGTCACCTGCTCTATTTGACGTGCACATTGTCGTGTCTCCTGACATTTTTGACGTGCACATGGTCGTGTCACCTGCCCTCTCTGCCATAAAGATTGTCATGTCACCTTCCCACTCTGACGTGCAAATGGTCGTGTCAACTGCCGCCTCTGACTTGTAATTGGTCATGTCACCTGCCCCCTCTGACGTGCACATGATCATGTCACCTGCCGC
>NW_008359623.1:0-202 GCF_000622305.1 Nannospalax galili | reverse complement strand
ATCAAAAGAGAGAACTGGAAGCTTAGAGGAACCAGCCTTTCATGCTCAAAATTTAAACCATAAGGACACATAAAGTTCACAAAAAGAATCAGACCTAAACTTGAAGGCTTGAGTCTCACACAAGAATCAGAAACTAAAAAAGAAATTTGTCTGTCAAAATCACGGAGAAAAAATAATAACATGAAAAACCAAAATAACATAT
>NW_008359622.1:1653-2354 GCF_000622305.1 Nannospalax galili | reverse complement strand
TGGGATCAAAACCCCAAATGATTCCATGTAGTTCACAGTGCAAGCTTGCCCATAAATTTGAGATCCAGCGACCACTCTAAGAGCAATTAACTGGTCGTTGCATTACCGGGTTTTTGCATTAGAAAGATGTATAGATAGGGAGTCTTGTCTACACTCGTGTGGGCAGTTGGGGTCTGTTAAGAGGGCTAAGAGCCTTTGGTTAACATCAGGGAGTAGCCCTGATAAGAAAGCCTCAATTTCTCCTTTGTCTTTAACGGTCCCACACGAAGACTCAGACTGAAAATAAAAGGAGGAAAAAGAGGAGAGACTGCCAATCCTCAAGGGTGGGATGGCTTAAAGGCAAAGCTGCCTGTTACCCTCCTGATGGGAGGGGTACTCATAAACTCTGCACATTCCAGGAGCCTCACTTTCGGGTACCAGCTGTGGGGTCTCTCCCTCTCCTTATGGGTCATTGGCCACCGGTCCATGAGGACAGGGGGAGCAGATCGACGAGCAGGGTCAGGACAGCCAGTGAGCACTGACGGAAGAAAGTCCTTCCAGGGAGGCAGGTTCAACAATGCAAACAGCTCCAGACTCAGTGAGACAGCTCTAGATTCAGTGAAACAGCTCTGTTTATTCAGTGGGACTACTAGGGAAAATATAGTGTGGAGGCAGTAGCCAATGCCTCAGCTGATAGGTGCTCATAGTATGCTTTATTTACA
>NW_008359622.1:278-1621 GCF_000622305.1 Nannospalax galili | reverse complement strand
GGACACCGAACTTAAAAGAACAATCATACACATGAACAAGGACTTCAATAACTTTAAAGAATACACAAACATTTCAAAGAAATCAAAAGGATAAAAATAAATTACTGACAGAAACTCAAGAAAATAAAAATATATAGCTGAAGGAAATGACATACACAATTCAGGATTTGAAAAGCAAATTCACAAAAAAAGAATATTGAAGAACACTCAAGCCGAAATGAAGCTGGAGTTGAAGAACTCAATAAACCAATTTGAAATGACAGGAGAAAGCCTCAACAACAGGATGAATGAAATGGAAAATAGAGTATCAAGACTGGAAGATAAAGTGGACGAATTAGACCACTCAAGCAAAGATTATGAAAAATCTAAGAAAACACAGTAATGGAATATGGGAGAATTGTGTGGCAACATGAAAAGACCAAACTTGTAGATCATAGGCATACAGGAAGGATAAAAATCCCAAGATAATGGTATGGACCAGATCTTCAACAGAATCATGGAAGAAAAATTTCCAAAATTGAAGAAAGACATGCCCATACAAATACAAGAAGCATATAGAACACCAAACAGACAGAACCAGAAAAGAAACTCTCCTCGGCACATCGCAGTAAAAACACTAAATGTACAAAACAAAGAGACAATACTGAAAGCTGCAAAAGAGAAACAACAAGTCACATATAAAGGAAAACCCATTAGGATTACAGTTGACTTTTCAGTGCAAACTGTGAAAGCCAGAAAAGCCTGGACCAAAGTATTTTCAGTTTTAAATGACCACAGATGCCAACCCAGACTTCTATACAAGGCCAAAATATCTAATATAGTTGAAAGGGAAAGAAAAATCTTCCATGATGTAACTATGCTGAAGGAATTCATGTCCACAAAACCAGCCCTTCAGCGAGTTCTGGAAGCAATACAAAGAGCTGAAGAAAGGAATGATTATACCCAAGGAGTTGTGGAAAGAAATTCAATGAAGATATAACTGCAGAAAAGTACAGCTACATCACAAATGTAAATAGAAATAAAAATGACAAGATTCAATACCCATCTTTCATTAATAACTTTAAATATTAATGGACTGAACTCCCCAGTCAAAAGACACAGACTAGGTGAATGGGTTAAAAAACAAAACCCATCTTTTTGTTGTCTGAAAGATACCCATCCCACTTTCAAGGACAGACACTATCTTAAATTGAAAGGATGGAAAAAAATATGCCAAGCAAATGGTACTAAGAAATAAGCAGGCGTAGCAATCTTAATATCTGATAAAATATACTTTAAACTGAAACTAACCAGAAAAGACAAAGAGGGCTATTTCATTTTGATCAAAGGAACAATCAATCAAG
>NW_008359622.1:0-105 GCF_000622305.1 Nannospalax galili | reverse complement strand
AATTAAACAATACCATATATCAAATGGACTTAACAGACATCTACCAAGTACCAAAGGACATACTTTCTACTCAGCACCCATGGAATCCTCTCCAAAATCTATCAT
>NW_008359621.1:0-405 GCF_000622305.1 Nannospalax galili | reverse complement strand
GAGTTCTAATTAGTGTTCGGGCTGGGGCTG
Organism: Nannospalax galili; assembly: GCF_000622305.1. Taxonomy (NCBI): domain Eukaryota; kingdom Metazoa; phylum Chordata; class Mammalia; order Rodentia; family Spalacidae; genus Nannospalax; species Nannospalax galili. The sequence continues at coordinate 375 of NW_008359621.1, read as the reverse complement.
GGGCTGAGATGGGGCTGGGGCACGGTTTGGGAATGGGAATGGTGTAGGGGTTCGGGTTCCTTTTGGGTTAGGGTTCGGTTTCGGGTTCGGGTTAGAGGTTAGGCTTAGGGTTAAAATTAGGTTGGGGTGAGAGTTAGGTTTAGGGTTAGGTCTAGTGCTAGGGCTAGGGCTAGGTTTAGGATTAGGGTTAGGGTTAGGGATAATACTAAGGGGTAGGGATAGCGCTAGGGCTAGGGCTAGGGCTAGGGCTAGGCCTAGGTTTAGGTTTAGGGTTTGGTTTCAGTTTCGGGTTAGAGTAAGTGTTCTGGTTCAGTTTGGGATTCTGGTTCATGTTTTTGTCAGGTTAGGGTTAGGGTTAGGGTAGGGCCAGGGCTA
>NW_008359620.1:354-478 GCF_000622305.1 Nannospalax galili | reverse complement strand
CATATGACTGCATTTCTTTATTTTTGAGCTTAGCTTAGGTAACCTAATGTGGTGATCTTCAGTTACATCCATTTTTCTTTCAAATGGCCTCATTTAACTCAGCTCTCCAGGTATATAAAGCTGA
>NW_008359620.1:0-160 GCF_000622305.1 Nannospalax galili | reverse complement strand
GCAACAATTAACACTCATTCTATCAGTGTATAATGATTTCTTGTTTCCATATCTTTACCAACATTCCTTCTCATTGGTTTTTCTTCAGGATATCCAGTGGGACAGAGACCAGATAAAGTCAGAGCAGTTTTAATTTATATATTTCTGGTAGCTAAGGATT
>NW_008359619.1:0-514 GCF_000622305.1 Nannospalax galili | reverse complement strand
TTAAGAAAGAAATAAAAGTATTCCTGGAATTAAAGGAAAAGGACAATACAATACAACAAAACCTCTGGGATACACTGAAAGCGGTCTTAGAGGGCATAAGTGCCTACATCAAAAAATCGGAACGAACACAAATAAATGACTTAACACTTCAACTCAACACACTTAAAAAGCAACAGCAAACAAAACCCAAACCCAGCAGACAAGAAGAAATAACAAAAATCAGGGCAGAAATTAATGAAATTAAAACAAAGAAAAGAATACAAAGAATTAACAATTCCAAGTGCTGGTTCTTTGAAAAGATAAACAAGATTGACAGACCGCTAGCCCAGTTAACCAAAAGAAGGAAAAAGCACCTCCACGTCAACAAAATCAGAGATGAAAGGGCAGACATCACAACAGACACCAGAAAGATATAGAACATTATAAGGGAATACTTTAAAAACCTATATGGTACTAAATTGGGAAACCTAAAAGAAATGGATGCATCTCTAAAGGCATGGGAACCACCAAAACT
>NW_008359618.1:14675-16342 GCF_000622305.1 Nannospalax galili | reverse complement strand
AGTGTTAGGTTTAGGTTTAGGGCTAGGATTAAGGTTAGACTAAGGGTTAGAAGTAATTTTAGGGCTAGGGTTATGCAGAGGCGTAAATTTAGGATTAAGGTTGAGGTTCAGGATGGTTCTAGGATTATGTTTGCAGTTAGGATTAGGTTTAGGGTTAGGGTTAGAGTTAGCATGAGGGATAGGATTAGTTAGGGTTAGGGCTAGTGTTGTATTTAGGGGTAAGGTGTGGTTAAGTGTTAAGATTATGATTTTTGTTAGGTTTAGGATTCGCTCTAGGATTAGGTTTAGGGATAAATTTAGAGTTAGGTTTAGGGTTAGGGCTAGGCTTAGGGTTATATTTATGGTAGGAATAGGGTTAGGGTTACATCAAAGTTTAATATTACAGTAAAGTTGAGGTTTAGTTATAGTTTAATCTTAAGGTTATGATTAGGGTAACAAGGTTAGAAGTACCATTACAATTAGCTAAAGTTTAGGGTACAGTTTAGAGGTTGGATTATGGCTCCAATTAGGATTAGGGCTAGGTTTAGGATTAGGGTATGGTTAGGGTTGGTTTAAGGTTAGATTTATGGCTAGGTTTAGGGTAAGTATTAGGGCTGGATTATGTTTATGGTTAGATTTAGATTAGGGTTATATTTATGGTTAGGATTAGGCCTATGGCTAGGGTTAGGGTTATTTTTATTGTTAGAGGAAGTGATAGGGATACAGTTAGGGTTAGATTTTTTGGTAGGATTAGGGACATGTTTAGGGCTAGGTCTAGTGTTAGGGTTATGTTTAGGATTAGAGGTACTTTTAGGGCTAAGATTATGTGGAGAATTAGGTTTAGGTTTAAGGCTAAGTTTAGGTTTAGGGCTAGGGTTGTGTTTAGGTTTAGGATTAGAATTAGGGTTAGGACAAGAGTTAAGGTTCGATTTATGGCTAGGGCTACAGCACAATTTAGGGTTCGGGTTATGATAGGATTTGAGATATGTTTAGGATTGTTTGAAGATTTAATTTATGGCTAGGTCTACCATAAGGGCTAGGCTTTGGTCAGAGGTTAATATTGGGTTAGGGATACTCTTATGTCTAATGTTAGTTTTAAGATTGTGTTTAGTGTTAGGTTTAACGCTAGAGTTAGTGTCAAGTTTAGGGTTAGGGCTAGGATTAGTGTTAGCGTTAACAAGAGAGTTATGTTTAGGATTGGTTCTAGGGTGATGTTTAGGGTTAGGATTAGAGTTAGGGTTAGGGTTAAGTTAAGGGTTAGGGTTACTTCTAGGGTTAGGCTCAGGTTTGGGTTTAGATTTAGGGTTAGAGCTATGTTTAAAGTTAGGGTTGGGGTAAGTGTTAGGATTTGGGTTAGGTTAGAGCTAGGGTTAGGGTTAGAGTTAGGTTGTGGACTAGTGTTGGGGTTAAGGGTCGGTTAGGGTTAGAGGTTTGGTTAGTGCTAGGGTTATGTGTATGGTTAGGCTTAAATGTAGGATTGAGGTGAATGTTCAGACTAGGGTTATGTTTAGTGTTTTCATTAGCATTAGGATTAGGGTTAGGGTTAGGGATAGGGCTTGGCTTAGGGCTAGGTCTAGGGTATGTTTAGTGTTATAGTTTGTTTAAGCATTAGGATTATGTTTAGTGTTAAGTTTAAGTCTAAGATTACTTTTAGGGTGAGAACAAGGGTTGTGGTTAGGTATAGAGGT
>NW_008359618.1:12828-13618 GCF_000622305.1 Nannospalax galili | reverse complement strand
GGTTTAGGGTTAGGAATAGGGTTAGTGCTGGGATTATGATTAGATCAAAGTTTAATATTAGGTCTATAATTAGTATTTGGGTTAAGACTATGGCTATGATAAGGTATAGTCCTACGGCTAGACTTACAGGTAGGTTTAGGGTTAGGACTAGGGCTAGGCTAGGGTTATGGTTAGGGTAAGGGTTAAGGTTAGGGTAAGGGTTAGAATTCGAATTAGTTTTGGGTCTAAATTTATGTTTAGGATTAGGGTTAGGGTTAATGTTAGTGCTAGGGTTAGAGTGAGGGTTAGGACTATGATAGGTTTTAGGGTTATGATTAGATTTATATTTAGGGCTAGGGCTCTGGATAGAGTTACTGTTAGGTTTGGATCTAGGTTACATATTGAGGGTTAGGGTTCACGTTACAGTTAGGGGTAGATTTAAGGTGAGGGTTAGTGTATGGTTAGGCTTAGTTTTAGGTTTAGGGAAAGGTTTATGGTTAAAACTTTGGTTAATGTTATTTTTGGTTCTGGAGTATATAATTAGGATTAGTATTAAGGTTTTGGTTACAATTCGGGTTAGGTTTAAGATTAGGATTAGGGCTATGTGCATGTTTAGGGATATAGCTAGGTTTACTGTTGGTTATTAGCTTAACACTCATCCTAACCCTATACCTATGCCTAGACCTAAACCTAAGCACAACCCTAAGCCTAACCCTAACCCTAGCCCTAACCATAAGCCTAAATTTAGGCTTAGAGGTAGCTTTAGGGTTAGTTTTATGGCTAGGGCTACATTTAGGGGTAGTATTAGTGT
>NW_008359618.1:7509-8804 GCF_000622305.1 Nannospalax galili | reverse complement strand
GGGTTCGGGTTCGGGTTAGGGTTAGGGTTAGTGTTCGGGTTAGGGTTCATGTTCGTGTATGGGTTAGGGTTAGGTTTCGGGTTCGGGATCAGGTTCGGGTTCGGGTTCGGGTTCTGTTTTGGGTTGGAGCTGCGGCTGGGGCTGGATTTGGGGTTGGGGTTGTGGTTCATGTTGGGGTTCGAGTTAGGGTTCAGGTTGGGATTTGGGTTAGGGTTAGGGTTCGGGTTCGGGTTCGGGTTCGAGTTCGGGTTAGGGTTAGGTTTAGGGTTAGGGTTAGGGTTAGGAGTAGGGTTCGGGTTCGGGTTAGGTTTAGGTTTAGGGTTAGGGTTAGGGTTATGTTTATGGTTAGGCTTAGTTTTTGATGAGGGTTAGGGTTAAAGCTTGTCTTAGGGTTGGCATGAGGTTAAGAGTTAGGATTAGGTTTAGAGGTAGGTTTAGGATTACAATAGGATTATGCTTATGGGTAGAGTTAAGTATAGGTTTATTTGTAGTAATAGGGTTAGACAGCAATAGGGTTTGTGCTAGGGTTGGGATTAGGTTTATAGCTAGAGCTGTTATGAAGTTTAGCATTTGTTCAGAAGTTAATATTAGGGCTAGGGTTAGGTCTATGATTAGGTCAAAGTTAGGCTTAGGGTTAGTTTTAGACCTTGGACTACCTTTAGGGTTAGAGTAGGTAATAGCATGAGGTTGAGGGTGGCGTCTAGCTTTATACTTAGGGTTAGTATTAGGCTTAGGTTCAGGCATAGGCTTAGGATTAGGGCCACATTTAGGGTTAGGCTTATGTTTAGGTTTATGTTTAGGCTTAGTGGTAGGTTTAGGGTTAGGTTTAGTTGTAGGGTTTGCATTAAGATTAGGGTTCAGGTTGGGCCTAAGATTGTCTTTAGGGTCAGTATTAAGTTTAAACTCTGGGTTTGGGTTAGGGCAAGGTTTACATGTAATGTTAAGTTTAAATTCAGGTTAAGATTTTTGTTAAGTGCTAGGTTTACAGTAGGAGATAGGGCTAGGGTTATGATTAGTGTTAGGTTTTCATTTAGAGTAATTATTAAGGTTAAGGTTAGGGTGGGGTTAGGGTTAGAACTAGGGTTAGTTTTAGGGTTATGTTTAGGTTCAAGGTTAGGGCAAGTTTAAGGTTTGTGTTCGGGTTAGAGTTAAATTTCAGTTTTGGTTAGGGTTAGTTTTAGGTTTGGATCCAGGTTTATGTTGCCTTGGCTATATATCGTGTTATATGGAGTTCCTTTTATGCTTGACCTGTTTATAGGCCTTATTGTTCTGTTTCCAAATCCATTGATCTTGCT
>NW_008359618.1:4009-6709 GCF_000622305.1 Nannospalax galili | reverse complement strand
GAAAATGTTATTGTTACATTTAGGGCTAGGGTGTTGTCACCATGTTCAATATTCAAACACCGCGATCAATGTCCACCCACAATCCCCCAATGTGACAATACAATGCGCAACTGTGACATCACAATGCTACAGTCTGCCAACACTTTGGACAAATGTGCCATTATATTGCTCCAATGTCCCATCTCAATGTTACAATATGAATTCACAATGTTCCATTGTGCCAACATTCTGCCATCACAATGGACCATTGTGTCATTCCCATGATCCACTGTGTCGTCATGATGCTCAATATGCAAATACATTGCTCAATGTCCCCTCACAATCTCCCAATATGACAAAACAATTTTCCTATGTGTCACCAAAATGCTGAATGTTACATCCCAATGCTCCAGTGTGACACCACAATGCTACAATGCCTCACTACAATGCTCAATTTGATATCACAACACTGAATGTCCCTTCACAAATTCCCTAATGTGTCATCACACTGTTCACATTGCTCAGTGGGCAAATATAATGCCTCAATGTGTCATCACAATATTCTAGTTTGGTATTGGAATGTTTCATGTACTGTCACAATGCTCCAATGTGCCACCAGTATGGCTTCATGTTCCATTATATAGCTCCAATGGGCCATCAAAATGTTACAATATGACTTCACAATGTTCCATTGTGCCATCACAATGCTCATTGTGCCACCACAATGCAACATCGTGTCGTTACAATGATCCATTGTATTTTCAACATGCTCAATATGCAAACACGGTGCTCAATATACCCCCCAAACCCCCAGTGTGACATCAAAAGCTCTAATGTGACAACTAAATGCTCCAATAAGCCAACGCTATGGCCCCATGTGCCATTATATTGCTCCAATGTGCCATGACAATGTTACAATATGACTTCACAATGTTTCATGGTGCCATCACAATGCTCATTGTGCCACCACAATGCAACATCGTGTCGTTACAATGATCCATTGTATTTTCAACATGCTCAATATGCAAACACGGTGCTCAATATCCCCCCACAATCCCCCTATGTCATATCAAAAGCTCTAATGTGACAACAAAATGCTCCAATCAGCAAACACTATGGCACCATGTGCCATTATATTGCTCCAATGTGCCATGACAGTGTTACAATATGATTTCACAATGTTCCATGGTGCGACCACAATGCTCCTTTTGCAATCACAGTGCGCCATTGTATCATTACAATGATTCATTTTGTCCTCAACATGGTTGATATGGAAACATGGTCCTCAATGTCCCCTCATAATCTCCCAATGTGACATCACAATGCTCCAATGGGTCATCACAATGCTTCCATGTGACATGACAATGCTCTGAAAAAATTTCAAGGTGATATCACAATTCTGAATATTCCCTCACAAGGCCTCTAATGTGTTATCACAATGTTCAGTGTGCAAATATAATGTCAAAATGTCTCATCACAATACTCCAATTTGATATTGCAATGTTTAATGTTCCATCAAAATGCTCCAATGTGCCAAACCTATGGCCCCATGTGTCATTATATTGCTCCAATGTGCCATCACAATGTTAAAATATGACTTCGAAATGTTCCATTGTGCGACGACAATGCTCAATATGCAATCGCAATGCACCATTGTGTCATTACAATGATTCATTGTGTCCTCAACATGGTCAATAAGCAAAGATGGTGCTCAATGTCCCCAGATAATCCCCCAATGTGACATTTCAATACTCCAATGTGATTTCACAATGCTCCAATGTGTCACCACAATGCTCAATGCGACATCACAATTCTGAATGTCCCCTCACAACGTTCCTAATGTGTCATTACAATTCTCACTGTACAAATATAATGCCCTGATGTTTTATGACAGTATTACAATTTGGTATTGCAATGTTTCATGTATCATCACAATGCTCCAATGTGCCAACACTATGGCCCCATGTGCAAGTATGTTGCTCCAGTGTGCCATCACAATGTTACAATATGACTTCACAATGTTCCATTGTGCCATCACAATGAGACACTGTGTTATGACAATGATCCATTCTGCTGTCATCTTGCTCTATATGCAAAAACTGTGCTCAATCCCCCAATGTGACATCACAATGTGCCATTGTGTCATTACAACGATCCATTTTTCATCATTAAGCTCAATATGCAAACACGGTGCTCAATGTCTCCTCACAATCCCCCAATGTGACATCAAAATGCTACAGTGCGACATCCCAACAGTAAAATGTGACATTACAATGCTTCAATGTGCAACACTTTAGCCCCATGTGCCATTATACTGCTCAAATATGCCATCACAATGTTACAATATGACTTCAAATTCTTCCATTGTGCCATCACAATGCTCACTGTGCCACCACAATCCACCATTCTGTCATTACAATGATCCTTTGTGTCATGACCATCCTCAATAAGGAAACACGGTGTGCAATATAGCCTCACAATCCACCAATATGATGTCACAATGCTCTAATGTGTCATCAAAAAGCTCCAATGTGACATCACAGTGCTCCAATGTGCCAACATTAAGGCCCCATGTGCAATTATATTGCTCCAGAGTGCCATCACAAGGCTACAATATGAGTTCCCAATATTCCATTTTGCCCTCACAATGCTCTTTGTGCCATCACAAATCGCCATTGTGTCGTTACAATGATCCATTGTGTCGTCACCATGCTCAGTATA
>NW_008359618.1:0-708 GCF_000622305.1 Nannospalax galili | reverse complement strand
CCATCACAATGTTACAATATGATTTCACAATGTTCCATTGGAACAACACAATGCTCCAATATGATATCACAATGCTCCAATGTGACAGGACTATCGCTGCATGTGACATTGTATTGCTCCAGTATGCCATCACAGTGTTACAATATGACTTCACAATGTTCCGTTGTGACATCACAATGCTCCAATGTACCAACACTCAGGCCACATGTTCCATTATATTTCTCCAATGTCCCTTCACAATGTTACAATAGGTCTTCACAATGTTGCACTGTGCCATCACAATGCTCATTGTGGAATCACAATGTGCCACTGTGTCATTACAATGATCCCTTGTGTTGTCACCATGCTCAATATGCAAAATTGGTTCTCAATTTCCCCTCTCCTTCCCCCAATGTGACATCTCAATGCTCCAATATGACCTCATAATGCTCCAGTGTGTCACCACCATTCTCAATGTTGCATCACAATGCACAAGGTCATCTCACAAGGCATCTAATGTTTCATCACAATATTCAGGGTGCAAACATAATGTCCCAATGAGTGATCACAATATTTCAATGTAGTATTCCAATGTTTCATGTGCGATATCAATGCATCAATGTTCCAACATTAAGGCCCCATGTACAGTTATATTGCTCCAGAGTGCCATCACAATGTTACAATGAATTCACAATCATCCATTTTGCCATCACAATGCTCTTTGTGCCA
>NW_008359617.1:0-272 GCF_000622305.1 Nannospalax galili | reverse complement strand
TAGAAATTATTAACACATTCAGTAAAGTGGTAGGTTACAAAATTAACCTACGAAAGTCTATAACCTTTGTATATACCAAGGACAAGCAGTCAGAGAAAGAGCACAGGGAAACCCTCCCCTTCACAATAGCCACAAAAAAAAAAAAATACCTTGGAATAAACCTGACCAAAGACATTAAAGAGCTCTACAAGGAAAATTTTAATTCTTTAAAGAAAAAATTTAGGAAGACATCAGAAGATGGAAGGACCTCCCATGCTCATGAATTGGAAGAA
>NW_008359616.1:0-302 GCF_000622305.1 Nannospalax galili | reverse complement strand
ATGGTCATGTCACCTGCCCACTCTAACGAGCAGATGGTCGTGTCACCGGCCACCTCTGACGTGCTGATGGTCTTGTTACCTGCCCACTCTGACATGCAGGTAGTCATGTCACCTACCCTCTCTTCCATGTACATGGTCTTGTCACCTGACCTCTTAGTCGTGCACATGGTCGTGTCACCTGTCCTCTTAGTCGTGTGCATATTCGTGTCACCTGCCCACTCTGCCATAAAGATGGTAATGTCACCTGCTCCCTCTGACATGCAGATGGTGGTGTCACATGCCCCCACTGATATGCAGATGGT
>NW_008359615.1:4949-5347 GCF_000622305.1 Nannospalax galili | reverse complement strand
GGGAGATCTTGTTGACACATTGGAGCATTGCAATGTCACAGTGGAACATTACGAAGTTCTAGTGTAACATAGTGATGGTACTATGGAGAATGGTGTGGTCAAATTTGCGGATTGTGAGGGGACATTGAGAACTGTGTTTGCATATGGAGCATGATGATGACACAACGGATCATGGTAATGACAAAATTGCGCATCATTTTTGCACAATGACCATTGTGATGGCATATAGGTGTGTTGTGATGGAACAATGGAACTTTGAGAAGTCATATTATAAAATGGTGATGGCACATTTGAGCAATATAATGGCACATGTGGAGTTAGTGTTGGCACATTGGAACACTGTGATTTCACATTGGAGCATTGTGATGTCACAATGGAACATTGTGAAGTCATATTGT
>NW_008359615.1:1649-3109 GCF_000622305.1 Nannospalax galili | reverse complement strand
TTGTAACACCATATTGTAACACGGTGATGGCAACATGTAGCATTGTGATGTAACAATGAATCATTGTGAAGTCATATTGTAACATTGTGATGTCACATTTGGGACCATAGTGTTAAAACATTGGAGCATTGTAATGTTATAATGGAACATTAAAACGTCACATTGTAGCATTTTGATGGCATATTGGAGCAAAATATTGGCACAGGAGGCGATTGTGTTGGCACATTGGTGCATTGTGATGTCACAAAGGAACACTGAGAAGTAGTAATTTAGCATTGTGATGGCACATTGAAACAATACAATGACACATGGGATGATAGTGTTGCATTGGAGCATTGTGATGTCACAAAGAAACACTGTGAATTCGTATTGTAACATTTTGCTGGCACTATGTAGCAATATATAGGCACATGGGGAAAATGTATTGTCATACTGGAGCATTTTGACGTCAAAATGGAGCATTGTGAAAAGACAAAGGAACATTATGAAGTAATATTGTAACATTTTGATGGCATTGTGGAGCAATATAATGACACATGGGGCAATAGTGTTGGAATGTTGGAGCATTGTGATGTCACCTTGGAGCATTGTGATATCACAATGGAACATTGTGAAGTCACATTGTAACACTGTCATGGAATATTGGAGCAACATAAAGGCACATGGGGAGATAGTATTGTTACATGGGATATCCAGTATTGTTACATGGGATGTCCAGTATTGTTACGTGGATATCCAGTATTGTTATGGGATAGTTTTGGGACATTGGAGAATTGGGATGTCACATTGGAGCACTATGATATCACAATGGAACACTCTAAAGTCATATTTTAACATTGTGATGGCACCATAGAGCATTTTGATGGCACATGGGGCTGTAGTGTTGGCACATTGGAGCATTGTGATGTCACATTGGACCATTGCAAAGTCATATTGTAACATTGTGATGTCACACTGGAGCAACATAATGGCACATGAGGTGGTAGTGCTTGCACACTGGAGTATTTTCAAGTCACCTTGGAGGACTTTGCAGTCACAGTGGAACATTGTGAAGTCCTAGTGTAACACTTTGATGGTAGTATGGAGAAATGTGTGGTCAAATTTGCGGATTGTGAAGGGACATTGAGCACCGTGTTTGCATATAGAGCATGATGATGACAGAATGGATCATGGAAATGACACAATTGTGTATCATGTTGGCACAATGACCATTGTGATGACATATAGGTGCGTTGTGATGGCACAATTGAACATTGAGAAGTCATAATATGAAATTGTGTTGGCACATTTGAGCAATATAGTGGCACATGTGGGGTTAGTGTTTGCACATTGGAGCATTGTGATGTCACAATGGAACATTGTGAAGTCATATTGCAACATTGTGAAGGCACCACGGAGCATTTTCATGTCACAATGGAATGTTATGAAGTCTTCTTGTAGCATTGCGATGGCACCATGGA
>NW_008359615.1:0-498 GCF_000622305.1 Nannospalax galili | reverse complement strand
TCCTCTCCCAATACCACACACGTCCCCCCATGTTCAGCAGTTATTAAGTCAGTGCTCTTCTGCTTTGGAGCACAACCCCGGCAAGAGAGTTCATTTGTTGTTGGAGAGGTTCGAGGCTGTCAGTTGTGGATGCCATTGCCTGGTCCAGCTTGTCTCGAAAGTCTCCCGCCAGGTGCTGGGTTTGTACAATAGCAGCAGTCACAGCGCCTCCAGCACCCAGGGAGAAGGCAAGTCCAATCCCTACTAGCAAAGGGATGAAGATTTCTCTCCGCTGGCAGCTGTGAAGGAGGAGGGCGGCTTCCTCTTTCGCGAGTAGGTATACCTGGGGTGTAATCATTGCTGGTATACAAAAGGTGGACAAAAAGGAGTTAACACAGTGTTGGGCTTTTCCTTTGCACCATAGGAAAAGAGGAGGGACGACGCATGCTATACTGGAGAGACTAATGTGAGTGAGGCATTTGTAATGAGTAGGCTTACTCTTGCTGGAAATGCAAATTG
>NW_008359614.1:24026-26819 GCF_000622305.1 Nannospalax galili | reverse complement strand
AGCAGTGGTCATTCACCAAGTGTCTGGGACACCAAGACAAGGAATGGGACATCTCCCAGGCTAGGAGGAGAGAAGGGCAGGGGAGATAGGAGGGTGAATGAGGCTGGGGGAGTCAAGGCGCAGAGGGCACGATTGACTGACCCCAGAGAGAGGCCTGTGGGTATTTTTTAATGTTCAAATTCTTCTTTTTAATTGTATGTGGGTTCATGTAGCCCAGGCTGACTTCAAACTATGTAACCCAGGGTGACTTTGAACTCCTAGTCCTTCTTCCTCTACCTTCCACCTGCTGAGATTACAGACATATACACCCACACCCATTTTATGGATAAGTGATGATCAGTACTAGCTGAATGTTTGCCTGTCAGTTACTCCACCATCTCCTAATTCCTAAGACGTCTTACGAAACGTATTGGGACCAAGATTTTAGATACCTCTTACATTTATTATCTCTATAATGCGTTTACCTATTTAGTAACTGACATTAAAAGAGAGCATTTTCCTTCCAAAAAGATACCTTAGGAAAGTAAAACCTTCCGTTGCTGTTATCTTTTGTTTATTTGTTTGTTCTTTTAGGTGGCAGCCTCAGGAAACCAACAAAAGTCTCAAGGATTACCAAGATGCTTTGCTTCAGAGTAACCTCACATTGTGTCCTGCAGGAGTGAACACGGAATGCTACAGGATCTATGAGTCCTAATCCTTGGGCTTCATTCCTGTGGTAGAAGATATGATGACAGCTGGCAGATGTAGAAACATGCCCAGCCACCACAGCGCTCCTCTGCAATTACTCAAAGCCATGGACGCTCCCTTTATCTTCATTAAGAACTGGAAGGAACTTCCTGCTGTTTTTGAAAAAGAGAAATCCTTTTTTAGAGAAAAGATTTACAAGAAAAGATTAAGAGAAGAAAAATATTACTTCAGTGGTACCAACACTTTAAAACAGAACTAAAGTGGAAATTTACGAATATTTTAGAGCATTCATTTTTTATGAATAATAAAGTTTAATGCTAACTATTCTCAACTACTGTGTCTTTTTAAAAAATCATATCTAGTACTGAGTGCACTAATGTGTGTGTTTGTGGTGTTTGTTAAGGTACTTTAATAAATTCTAGGACTTATTAAAGTGAAGTAACTTTAAATATTTTATGTATTATTTTTATTTTATGTGTGTGAGTGTTTTGCCTGCATGTAGGTAGGTGCACCCATGTCATGCAGTGCCCACGGAGGTTGTAACAGGGTGTTCAATCCCCTGTAACTGGAGTCATGAACAGTTGTTAGCCACCGTGTGGGTGCCAGGTCCTCAGCAAGAGCAGCCAGTACTCTTAACTGCTGAGCCATCTCTCCAGTCCCTAAACTTAAGTAACTTTAAAGTGCTGTTTACATGAGGATCTGTTGAACATAGAACAATGAATAATGTGCAAATAATCACTTTTTCACATAAAGAAAAATTGAAAATTTTTTTTAAATAAATAATAAAAAAGAAAAAAAAAGTTACCTGAAAAAAATCTACAGTCAATTTTGAAAAAAAAAAAAGAATACCAGCATGATCATGATTACAAGTATTAAATCCTTGTAATAAAATGGACTTGATAGAAAATCCATATCCATGGTGCTGTGGGGCCTTTTCTTCCATGGTTCTAAGAGAGAAACTCCCACACACTGCCCAAACCTACCTATCCGAATGCTTTTATTCTTCTATAGTTCTCTGCCTTTTGAGGCTCTTTGGGTCAGAAATAAAGTCTTGTAGATAATACATAGAATAATTGACAATGGGTGCCTCTTTGCATTTCCTACTTATTTGGGTGCATGTCTTCTAAGAGTTTATTCATCTTGAGTGATTTATAAATGTCACAGGGTCGATGGGGTGCACTTCAAGTGAAATCCAACATTTACCACAGGCAGAGCAGAGTCGGCAAGGATCACACTAAGTCACCAAGAAACTTTAAAACCAAGGCTGCAGGGCACCCAGAAAAGACAAAGTTCATGATCTTACAGGTGAACCACAACATCCAGTATATAGCAGTGGATGCATGGACTTTCATCTCTAACATAATATTTATAAGAGACCACTTCATAATTAACTGTGATGCTCTCAATTTTAATCATCTATGTCTACACCAAGGCTTCCTGCCAATAAATTATATATACGGGAAGATATTGCTCTGGCTTCTTTCTGTCTTTTCTTTTGCGATGGGATCTCAGGTAGCTCAATCTGGCCTTAAACTTGCTATTAGCCCAGGCTAGTTTCTAACTCAGTATCCTCCTGCCTCAGGCTCCACAGAGCTATGATTGTAGATGATTAACACTATGCCTCGCTAGTGTTATCATCTAACTTCCTTAAAAACAACAATTTAGGACGAATGGAAATTTGTATGAACATGAATGAGTTCACATACTTTGTTAGAAAATGGAATTGCAACTCAGTCTTGTATTTTACTGATAAGCAAGGATCCAACTTGCTTCCTTAAAGAGTTTCCCTTTACTGCTCCATCAAAGCAAACGTTTGGCTCAGATTTTTCTCTCTATAACATCCTCAAATCTCCTGTTTTGAAAGTCACATGATTTATTTCACCTAAGTGAGAACTGACTATATTTGAAGTTTATTGGTTTGTAGAGTGAAGCAGGGTGCTGTGATTGAGAGCAAGCTCTGGCATGACTTCCTGTTTGAATACAGGCTCTTGTGAAGAACAAAGCTGCACCTGGGCAGGATAGGGACCTTCTAGTCTCTAAGGAGATTTGTGGCCAATTGTGTGCCTTTTTATTCTGGGTAACTGTTATTTATTTTACTAATTTTTC
>NW_008359614.1:15254-20877 GCF_000622305.1 Nannospalax galili | reverse complement strand
GAGAAAGATAGATCTGAACCCTTTGGAGTGGAGGCAAGTCAGCATGACCACAGAGACCCCTCAGCAGTGGAATTGCAGTGACTGTGGAATGTTTGCCTGCAAATATGCGGATTACATTTCTCGAGAGCAAACCATCACCTTCTGTCAGAAGCACATCCCTCTGTTCAGGCAGAAGATGGTGTGGGAGATCCTGCACAAGCACCTACTGTAGCCGGCACCTGCTGCTGAGGCTGCTCTGCACATTCATGATCTTTCTACGTACCTCAAGTAGGATTCCCTGAAGAGACTTCAAACAGGTTCTGATCTGGAGCAGGCAAGAGAAGCCCCACTCCTGTGTCTGTGGTACCAATATAGAGTAAGAGAGAGCTGCATGTATCACCATCTGTATGGTGTATGTACCTAATGCAAGCTGAGAAACTCTTCAACCTACATCATTTGCTCACAAATATGTGTTTTAAAGATATTTCCTGTGACTGCGGGAATAGCTGAATTTCTTCAATCTTTATTTGTGCTGTGTTTGTTCCCAGTTCCTAGCTAACTGTAATGTAGTGGCTGTTCACCAATGCTTTTTTGTCTTTAACTCTCCCTTACTTTCTTGACCTATTTGTTTCTGAAAGGAATGGTAAACAATGTGCCAGTTCCTGCTGAGACTCGAACGGGACATGCTTCAGAAACGTTAGACTGTACATGATTTCCACAGTATTATGGAACTACACCCACGGAACTGTGCCTGTCCAAGAGTGTTAAAAAAGGTGTTATAGACAATTGAAACATTTTTTTTACATTAAGGAGATCTCCTTTATTTTTTGAAATGGATTGAAGAAGCTGTAATTTAATGCCCAATTTTAATTGCAGATTTTTTAATATGAGTTTTGCCCTATAGGACCTGTACTGAATTCTTTATTCAAAAAACGTGTTATTCCATTTAAAGCTGTTTAATTTTTAACTATTTTTTCTTAGTATTTTTGTGTGTATTAAACTGAAATAAAATTTTTTTACTCAGTAATAGTAATATTCCCTCACCGTGCCCTATTCCCCATTTCAAATGGGTATTTAATATTTAGATTTGATACTGCAAATTATACAGAAATATATTTTACATATGATACTATTTAATTTTCTGTTTATTATAAATCTTTCAGCTGTGTTTATGCAGTTTTATTTAATAAATTTTAAAGTTATTCAAAACATACTTTTCAAGATCTGGGGCCTAGTGTTCTTTTATGGTATAATAAAGATGGTCTGAAAGAATCTGGAAAGCAAATACCCAGGGCACGATTTGCAACGGACCAGCCCAGACCGGGGCAGTTCAGTCCGATGGGAACAGGGTCGTCGAGAGGGTGGACAAGGAGTCGGCTAGTGACAAACAGACAAACACACAGGAGTTGGTGCAAGTCTGAGTGTAATTTTGCAGCTGCAGAGCTCAGATTATAAAATACAAAGTTACATGATTACATCAATAAGCCATTGTTTTGCGGTTTAATCATTTTTCTTAAGAGTTCTGATTCCAGAGACAAAAGTGAAACACAGGTGCACAATACATTGTCAAACACTAACTAGCACTAAACAGAAAGTTTCTGTTTTTCATCTTGGTGAGTCACATCAGAGACCTTTATGTTTTGTGGTTACCCGGTGAGCTGACCTCAAACCACTATTGTACTTTCAATACTAGCTCTGTAATTATTAATGTTTCTATTTGAATTGCAGGTGATTCACAACAATGTTGCTATATATTTATCCTTTATTTTTCCTTATTCATTAATATGTTCCAAACCCCAAGTTACATCAATATCCTATTCTAATCCTGTAGCTCTCATGAAATCCTTCCAAGTATGGGACTTATAAACATAACTATTTCATCTTAATAAAGGTGGTGATAGCGGTGCCAAGGACACCAGGTGCTTTCCAGAAAGCCCAAGATAGAGTGACAGTTAGAAAAATAATAGCAAGTAAAGCATGCCAAGTACACTGCATGTTTCTCAACACAACCAACTCCAAGAGGCAACCTTCCTTGAAGTTCCAGCCTCAACCCACGGAGGATCTCACGTGGGCTACATTGGAGATGGCGTGACAATGATTCACCTCATACACCGCATGTCAGCAAGTGTACTTTTGTTCTGAGCCTCACGATGAAGACAGAATACCTGGGCCAGGACGTGTTCCTTTATCCCAGATTGGAGGAGAAGATACGTGGATCTCAGTTGAGCAGATCCCAGCTGAGCCCTCTGGAGCTGCAGCAATGTGTATCCCTAAACCAATGTGAACAGGAATATTTGTTGCTGAATGCACTGTACATTATTGGCAATGGAAACTCAGGTCCACTGCTCACTGCTCTACAAAACAATGGGAGATTGAAACTATTGACTCATAGTTTTGTCCAGAACTAGCAACAGAAAGTATCTCAATTATCTCCATCCTCCAGGTAGCAGTTTTGCAATATATAGAAAAGAGAATATAGGATTGTGGAGGTATTTGTTCAACAAAGTGCTTGCATAGCAAGCTTGAGGATTAAGTTGTATCCACAGAGTCCACATACAAAAATAAGGGTAGTTTGCTTGAACCTCTAATCCCAGCAATGGAAGGCTGATGCAAATGGATCCCTGGGTCTTCCTGGCCAGTCTGCCTAGAATTATTGGGAAATTCTAAGTCAGTGAGAGAATGAAACAAACAAACAAAGACAACAAAGAGCAGCGAATATTTATTGAAGAACAATACCTGAAGTTGATCTCTGGACTCCACACACATAGCACACACACCATGTTCACACACACACACACACACACACACACACACATACACACACACAAAACAAGCTTACAATATGTAAATGAGTCAAAAAGTCTGTTATGAAATATAAAGGCCCTGATCCTTTGTGGATAGGGGCAATTTGAGTTACTAAGTTTATCTTCTTGCTCAGTCTCTCTGTCTCTCTTGGATGTGTTATCTTTTCCTAAGAAACTGTCCCTGTCATCAGCAACCCCCTGTCTTACTATATTATTTTTGGTTAGAAGAAACTTGATCCTTCACTGTGTCCTTTGAACCGTGATATCCAATAACAACAGTATCAGAGTATTTTCAAGTGCTAGGTGTGGACATTTTAAAAAAGCATTACAAAGTATGAAGTTCCAAGTGAGGTTCCTATGATCCTAGGATCTGTGGTCAACTGTCTATAACAGGGCCTGAAACATAGGTGTTCAATCAGAATTTCAATGTCACCTCAAGGGAAGTTGTTCATAAAAGGCTGGCTAAAATATTCTACATTCATTTACATACTTTGCATAACAAGTTCTTTAGTGTGTTTGTGTGAGGCAGTCTCTTCCTATAGCCTCAGCTGGCCTGGAACTTGCTAGGTAGACGAGCTGGATTTGATCTCACAGAGACCTACCAGTCTCTGTTTCCAGAGTGCTAGACTAAAGGTGTGCACCACCGGGCCTGGCTGAAACTGGCACCCTTGAGAGAAGCCAGATTCTGAGGGAGTTTTCATAGGAGAATCAGGAGGAAACCTCAGCTTATCCCTGCCTTTGGCAGAGTGCTTTGTCCTCAGGTTCATTCACATCTTGTCCTGACAGTTTGCAGGGTAGAGCCTCTATCTTGTACTTTGAATGTCGGGTTCAAACCAGGCTTCCTGTGTTGTTTGCTAATGCACACCACTTTTGGAAGTTGATTCAGGTTTGCTGAAAGGAGGAGAGAATGTCACAGGTGCTTCTTGAGGATTCCAAAAATGTAATGTAATTTGAACGTGTACTGTCTCCGGTGGGCTCTGAACTTGAATGCTTAGTCCTCAACAGAAAGCATCATGTTGTGAGTTCTTGGAAACTTTAGGAGGTAGGGCCTAGCTAGAAAAGCAGATGACCAGGGATGGGTTCTGCGGAAAAATATTATCCCTGCCTGCTTCCAGTCTTTGCTTCCTGGTTTACCGTGATGTTTCCAGGCCACAATGGACTGAGCCCATGGAATCCATTATCTGAAATAAATCTATTTTCCCTTACCTTGCTTTAGTATACATTCTGTTACTGAAATACAAAAGTAAGTAATGCACCATGTGCAAAGGGTGAGTAGTTACAAGAACAGGGGACATCAGGGACCAGTAGAGAACTGGTCCTTTATCCACCTCTTCTGTTTACAGTGCATATCAAACCCAATTCAAAGGGAAGGTAAGCCATTTTTCCTTCTAGTAGAGCACAATTTAGATATTAGTTTTCTACCTCATATAGTCTCTGAGCATTATGTAAACATCATGAGTTTATATTTGTTTGTTTTGGTACAATGTGAACCATTGCAAACTAGCATCTCCACAAAATGTATCTTGTGGCTAGATGTCATGAGATATATCTATATCTATATCTACCTATCTATCTATCTATACTTATATACATAATCAGTTATCTGGGGTTGGGGCAGGAGGCTCAGTGATATGAGGCCAGTCTGGAATGCATATGAAGACCGTGTCAATCAAAAAATCCTGGGAACTGGAGAGATGGCTCAGTGGTTGGGAACACTCACTGCTCTTTCAGAGGACCCGAGTTTGGCTCTCAGTACCCACATAGAAATGCACAACCATTTAACTCCCTTTTCAGTTCCAGGGGATCCTATTCTGTCTTTTGCCTCCTCAGGCACCAGGCACACACATAGAATGCATACATTTATGGAGACAAAGCATTCGTACACATACAATAACATTTTTAAAAATCCTGCTAGTTGAACAACCGAAACCAAGTGTTCCCTATTGTGGTGACTCCAGCAGAAACTTCTGCTCACGAAGAAGGAATAGCTTCCTTTCAATTGACACTTCCTTTCAGTGTATGTATTTTCCTACAGAAAAGGACCCCCTCTATCTAAAAGTCTCCCAAATTGCATAACTCTTATCTCTAAGGGGAAAAGAAAGTCCTTGAATCATGAATAAGAGATATGAAGGAGAAGTTAAGGCAGGAGGAATTAGCATTACAAGTTCTGGACAGGGAACTAGAAAAAGTCAGAACAGGGCAATTTTCAAATGTTCATATGCTGAAATCCCAGCTTTTGGGATGAGGAGGCAGGAGTATTTCAAACTTGAAGCCCACCTGGGCTATACAGAGATCCTATATGAAAAAAAAAAGACAAAACAAAACAAAGTGAAACCATAGAATCAACATATTGGCAAGTACTGTTTTGAACCTTCATTGTGTGACTTCCTCTTTGAAACTGGTCATGAAATTTCCCAGGAGAAGAGATGGACACCAAAAAGGAAACTCATTTAAGTCTGCAGTTAATGTTTCAAAGAATGAATTCTTCAGATTAGAAATTTGCTGTATCAAAGGAATCTAGCATAAACATTAGGAGCTATATGCCCCACACAAGGGTGGACAGTTTAAGGCCAGCCTGAGTTCCAAAGTGAAATCCTGTCTCAAAAACAACAAAACAAACAAACCAAAAATCCACTGAAGGGGTTGGAGACATGGTTCAGCAGTTGAGAGCACTGGCTGCTTTTACAGAGCATCTGGGTTTGGTTCCCAGCACCGACATGGTGGCTAAAACCATCCGTATCTCCAGTTCCAGGGGATCTGATGTCCTTTCCTGATCACCAAGGGCATTGTATGACATGGATACACTTACATACATGCAGACAATATATGCAAACACATAA